>NW_017306269.1:1845325-1894976 GCF_000935625.1 Nanorana parkeri
ATTTTTTTTGGGGAGCTTTCCCCCGCCAAGACGGTTTTTTTTTTTTTTTTTGTCCATCCAGTCCTGAGATTTACACAACTCTGACACCCAGCAGAGCAGGAGACCTAATATTTCTCTGCTGCAATTAAGTTATAGGTCTCCTTCCCCACCTCCAGCCAGTGACTGAACAGCGAAAGGAGAAGCAGCAGACCGATGAGCTCACTCTGTGCTCTCCTCCCATCAAGCATGCTCCTAGCAATGCAGTATAACTGATTGGCTCCTTGTGGTGCTGCTCCCTCCCGCCGTCTGAACTCTGCTATACAGGGAATTGCAAGAGGTTGATGCACTTTGTTCACTGCCATCCTCTCCTCTGCTTCTTGTGGACCCAGCATCTTCCTTCTTCAGCCACTGGCGGCCCCCAATGATAGAACTCCGAATTGGAATCACTTCTAGCTTGGTGCTGAGATGTGACATCTCTGACATTGTCTATATATATCATTTTTTGTTGTTGTCAGAGCTGTAGTTGTACGGAGCTGTTTTTCCTGAAGCAATAAAGCGACAGATTTCCACCAAGATGTGTTCTGTTCTCAAAATAGAAATCACATGAAGCTTCAGATGATGTTTTGCTTCTTCTTATTTATACTTTAAGCTCTCTCTCTCTCTCTCCGGCAGTCAGAACAACGCAGAGCTGCTGACTTCTCGGATCTCTTATGGACTTCTAAAAGGTCTTCTTAACATAGTGCGTTGTTCTGCCCATCTTGCAGTCTTGCTCCTTCGGCTACAGCCAAGATGCCCCCCTTGTAAATCAAAGAACCTGCCGTGGCAATGTAATATGCCCCCTGGCACAGATATTTAAAGCACAACGAAAGGTTTCTGTAGGACGGTGTAAACCAAGTATTATGTGACGCACAATCCTCATAATTAGGGATGTAGCGATACTAATATTATGGGATGTACAGATACCGAGATACTCGTACTCGCCCAAATGCACCGATGCCTAGCCCGATCCCCGAACTTCCAGTATCAGGAAGCCGGGTAGCGAGTCCTTATATGCTGCCGGGCTTCCTGATTGGCTGGGAAGCTGGCTCCATGCTCCTTGGTCACTTTGTCACCAATCAGGAAGCCGGGTGCCGTGTAATGACTTGCCACCTGGCTTCCTAATTGGCTGAGAAGCTGGCCAATCAGGAAGCCAGGCGGGGTGAGTCGTTACCCGCCCCCTCGGCTTCCTGATTGGCCATAAAGCCGACTCCATGCTTCCTCGTCACCTGGTGACGTGGAAGCATGGAGACTGCTTTCCTGCTAATCAGGAAGCCAGGTGGCAAGTCTTTTCATGCCGCCTGGCTTCCTTTTTGAATGGACTTCCGGTATCGGTGTTCGGTATAATAAAAAAATATTGGTACTCGATACCGAAAAAACGGTTATCGGTGCATCCCTACTCGTAATGTAAGCAAAACAATTCAGTTACCTCCCTTGACTGAGTGATGAGCTTCCTTCATTTCTGTCTCACACGCTTCCCCTCCCAGACACTGCAGCTCACAGTGGGAGGGTTTCACCAACAGAAGCAATACTGCCAATCTTGAAAGCAGTGGGCAGGACTATGTGTGGCCAGATGCTGGTTGACAGGCTACAAGCTTGTCAATCAGACATGACAATGCTGCCATGCCTCCCTGCAACATTTTCTCCTTCCATCCCGTGGTGCAAACGTGGCAGTTCTGCTCCAATTCAGGATCAGTGCAGCATTGTTGCCACACCATCACAGGAAGCTGCATTGTGAGGACTTTACTAGCAGAATCAACAGGTGTTTGAGGGACTGACCGAAAACTGTATGTAGTGCTCACCCCTGAAGGAGCTGCTGGATTGATTGGTTCCTCCCAGCCTGTTTAGGGTTCTTGGTTCCATCGCTGCCCCAATAGATCTGATACTTGATGAGCTTTTATTGAACACTTTTGGGAGAGAGGGTTAGGGCAGAGGACATCCATGATGTTGGAGGCTCCAAAATGAAAGAACATAGGACTTGCAGCCTTCACAGATTGAGAACCTTTAAGCTGACCCGGCAATCTGTGACTTTAGCTCCCGGCTGTATGATACTCGATGTTACAGCCACCAGTCCATTGAGAAGGTATTGCCATACTTCAGTCGAGGACCAACCTTCTACCCAGCTTCTCAGGCTCCTTATTCAAACTGAGGTTCCTCCATGGCGTCTCCATACCAAAGCTTCACACACACTAGGCCTCAGTCCAAGCCCATGGTCTCCTCCCTAGTCAGCCGGCCTAGGAGGATGAGACAAATTCACAACATCCCTCCCCCAGGTTGTAGTCCAGGGGTACACAGTTCTCGAGGTCACTGCTGAACATTTATACCCTCTCCCAGCATACACCACTAGTAACAAACTGCCTAGTTGTTGGTCGGGGAGGTACAAACATTGCTCACTCTGATTTGTGTAGCCTCCCACACTATTACCAGGTACACGCCCCCAGCAGCAGGCAATAGTAATCAATCACCAGAGCTCAGGAGAAACTGCAGAAAGCCAAACTATCAATCCAAAGAAGCCTGACGGCTTCTAAATTTAAATACACTCCTGCTTAAGGCCTGGTGGCAACATGTAAGCGCACGTATAATTAAGTACAGCAGCACATCTTTTTAGAATGGTGCCCAACTTCTACTTTAAACCTGAACTCCGGGAAAAGCAAATATTGTCTAAATACAAGATCCATGTGTATTGGTGAATCTTGCTGTGCTGTGTGTATTTCTTCCACATCTGTGCAGTAATCCAGGAAGGAAAAGCTTCCTGTAATGAAGACCGGTCACTGCTGCTCTCTCTCCTTGTGCAGGGTGCCTGGTCTAGTCTTCCGCCCCCTCCTGTAGTTTTCTGCAGGCAGCCTGTAGTGGGTGTTTTTGCTGGGTCCCTCCCACAGCTCTGCTCAGTGCACAGGTTATCTACAGCACAATGATGATGTCACTGCTACTTCTGCAAGGTGGTACCGTACCTGGGTTTGCAATGGCCTTTGGTGCACATGAAGGGGATTTCTATCCTTTTTAGCTGTTGAGGAATGCATTTTTAGATAAAAGTTTTTCATGCCCAGAGTTTAGCTTTAAACTATCTTTGTTGAAGCCTTTAAAAGTTACTTTACTTAATCTTTAAGGATTCTAGCATTGCAAGTGCTTTGTAAAAGATTGTTGTACGAACTGATGTTTTACATACTGCCTTAAAGAGTTGCATGTCTCTCTATCCTATCTATCTATCCTATCCTATCCTATCCATCACACTCGCACAAGACATTGGCACTTTTTTGTATAGCATTTGCAATTTTTAATAGGCATTGTTTGTTATTAAAGTGAACCTGTCATGAAAGAAATAAGGAGGCTGCCACTGCTGACCTCTTCTTTAACATGCTGCTATCCTGCTGGCACTTTTGGGTTATATACCTTCTGAGTAATTGAGCCAGTGCAAGTATTCTGTCTATAACTATCCATCCTCTAGTGTTGCTGTCTTGGTCATGTTCTTCCTGTCAGACACGTCGCTCTGTTAAGTATTGTAGTAAGCCCAGCTGTATCCTCTGACTATGAATGCTGATGACATGACTCCTTGTCTTGCAGGTACCAGTATTACCTCCAGTTAAGAAAGAATGTCTACGATGGGCAGGTGCACTGTACTGTGGAGCAGTACATCCGACTGGCTGCCCTGGCCATTCAAGGTAATATTTATTTTCCCCTTGTCTATAAATCATACATTTTATTATTTTCTATAAGGTTTTGCATGATATGTTTTGGTGATTATGTATTCTTGGTGCTTGTTTCCTTTTGTCTTTCTTAACCACTTGATTGCCTGGGTCTTTCTCCCTTAAAGCAGAACTCCAACTTTTTAACTGCCAAAAATAAAAGCACCGGCTTAAATCTTTCCACGAAGACATTTTGTTGCCAGAGTCTTAGTAATCCAAGATCTGATATAACTTCCTCTTTTGAATTGTAATCATGTTTCTAACTGTGTAACATTAAGGGGCGTATTTATAGAATAGTTTTAGATTCACAGTTATGGCCACTAGATAAAGCAGAGGATCATAGGAAATTCCAATGCTATTTGGCTCCACCTAGTGGCCATAATGCTCTGTGATTCTAAAACTCCGATCTTTGCAGCGCTGTTTGCTCTGCAAACTTTTTATAAATGCACCCATAGGCGTCCCACAGCCGTTTCCTGCCGTAGCAGAGTTATTCCGATTTCTCTTCTGTAGTTCTTGGCACTACAGAGGTGACATTTTAATATGTTTACGTAGCTAATGCTGGAGAGGATGGAATGTTTCCTATGATTTGGTACAGCGTGTTTCTCATGAAACTCTCCCAATATTTCATCCCTGCAACTCTTGTATTTGATTTTGGTCCTGTTGGCTCTTCAGTTGCTGCCTTTTTGAACCTGTCAGGGATATTCCCCTTTCCACTCTCACTCACAAGGTTGTGTTCCTTGTTACCATCACCTCTGAGAGTTGGGTCCCTGAGCTGGCAGTCTTGTCTTGTGAGGAACCTTCTTTCCTAGAGTGGTTTTTGCCTTCAACCTCAACAAGGACATTGTTCCTGTCTATCCAGCTCAATTTCACCAGAAGGAAGTCTTTCTTCATTGCATGGATCTAGGTAATGCTGTGTGGGTTTGCCCCTCAGCCTCTGATTTCTTTAGGAAGACTGATTTCTCTTATTGTCATTCCTAATGATCCCAATAAAGGGCAACCAACTTCTCTCTCTATTTATAGGTAGCTCTTACAGATCTTTCTTTATACAAGCTTATAGGCTTAAAGACCAGGTTACAACTTTTCCTGGCAAACTCTTCTTCTACGACGTTGAGTGCCTCTTGGTCTTTCTGTTAAGCTGGCCATACATTATGCAATTGTTCAGCCTGTTCCTGAGGAACTTTGCACAGTGGGTGCTGCTGCCGCCACCCTTTCAGCCGGGATCTCTCGATCAGCTGAACGAAGGAGCCGGCCGGAAAATCTTCGAACAAACAGAGCCGGCAGCCATTGAGCTGCCGGCTCTGTTCTGGTATTCTGCGGTGGCCAGTCAGAATACAGAAGAAATAGCTGGGATTCCATGGTCAACGCACATATGCGTTGATGTAGGAATCTGTACTATTTTGTTCGTTCAGCCTGCGGAAAAATAGAACAGTGTATGGCCAGCTTTACTCAGTTGCAAGGCTGCCACTTGGTTTTCTGTTCACACATGTTACGTTTTATCAGGGTGGTGCTGAGGCCTCATCTAACGCCAGCTTTAGGCACAAGGTGCTGCAGGCTGCCTCGAATTCTATTGTTGTTTTTTTTTTTTTTTTGGACCTTTTTGGTGTTTTCGTTGCTGTTGCCCAACCCTCGGTGCTTTTTGGATGTTCCAGTTGTGTCTAAATCCTGTGCCCCTTAATGAAAGAGAAAGATTCAATTAGCAGAAAATGTCAGACATTTTGCCAATTTTGTGCATTTCTTTTGCTGAGGTTTTACTAAATACTTTGAGTCAATCAGGGGGGTGATCACTAAATTTACTTGCTCATCTCTGATCAATATTTGTGACAGCTGGGATAGATAGGACAGCTTTGTGGTGACTGCCATGCTAGAGCAGTCATGGGGAGACGATGGCCCTCTATCCACTAAGGAACTATAAATACCTGAATGCCTGTTATGGCTAATACGGCTCAGCATCTCCTTGGCAGCTGGCGTGTTAGTAGGTCCCGATCCATACACCAACTCCTAATGAGAAAGTCTGATACTCTATATAGGACTAACACTGCAGCTTTTTATTTGCCAAATGTTTTGATGTTTCTGTTAATGAATGGGAATGTGTTCTGTCTTGCAGTGGAGTTTAAAGATTACAATCTGTTTGAGACGCATGACTTCCTCAGAGAGTGCATGCTGTTTCCCGTGGTAAGTTTCCATATTACATTGTATGTATTACTTTACATTGCACCATTGTCCCAAATCAATGTGATTTCTTTTTCTCTTAAAACTCTATACATGGATATTGATGAATAGAACTGAATGTGTAACCCACCATGATAATTTTAAATGCGTCCGATTTTTAATTAATGGATGATATAGTAGTGAAAGGTTAGAACACTTAGCACATGAATATAAACCTAGGGCAACAGAAAACAGAAAAAAATTATCTAAAGCTGATTTTTTTATTTTTTTTGGCTAGGGTAGCTAACGGTTAAAACCTCATGTTTTTATTGCTGGATGGACAAGAAGAAAAGCACCAAAAGTCCAGATCAAATTTTATTCTGAATCCTACATCATGAAAAGCCACCGTGTTTCAGAGGTTGAGGGTCACCCTTCATCAGGGTTCGATACTGTTGAACACAGTGCGCAGTGAACTAATAAAATTAGGAATCTTGAGGAGTAATTAATATGATTGCCACGGTAAGATTTCCCACAAGGCCAACCAAGGCCCGGCCTTGGGGCAGCAGGGAGTAGAGGGGCAGCAGGGGTGTGGAATTCCTATCATGAACTAAATGTACAGCGGGGAAGCTGCCGCTTGTTTTATACAAGTAGTCTTGGCGATGTCGCCAAGATCACTTGTATGCAGCCTGCAGGTCTGCCATTATCCATTGTGTGGAGGTTTGGCGGGTGGGGGGGTGCATTGGTGACCTGGCCTTGGGGCAGCAGAGAGAGTAAGTCCGGCCCTGATTATTGCTCCAGATGCCAGTTAAGTACTAATTGCCCGCCTTGTTCCCTCCAATTTTATCAGTCCAGTGCACACTTTAATTGCATCAAGCCCTGATGAACTCCTCAAACAAGTTTGATTTTATGATGGTGCCAAAAATTAAATATGGACCTTTCATATACAGTCTTCTGCTTTTGGCGCTTTTCTCCATGCGCACCCAGTCCTTACTCAAGCAAAGAGCCAGCCTTGAATGGGTTAAATGATCCGTAGTACAGAGCTACATACTACAGATCATTTAACCCATTCATATCAGCAGGGGATAATTGTAAATCTATTGTTCAGTGCATTCTATATGTAGTATATAGTACATGTTCATATAGAGTACACTGCAACAATAGATTTACAATTATCCTCTGCTAACATGAATGGGTTAAATGATCCCTAGTACAGGGCTACATACAGATCATTTAATCCATTCATGTTAGCAGAGTATAATTGTAAATGTATTGTCTGCAGTGTCTACTCCTATATGTAGTACATATAGAGTATATACTGCTAATGCAGTGCAGACAATAGATTTACAATTATACTCTGCTTAGTGGTAAGCCCCCCCAATCTGCCCTCACTCACTGTGCCGGTGTTCGAAAGAGCAGCAACGAGTCAGCGCTGGTCCGGTGGGAGGAGCTCCAAAAAAACCCCCCAAAAAACATAGCGCAAGCTTCGGCACTATGTATCGGGGCATTTTGACAAGTACAAGTACTTGTCTAAATGCCCTGTATCTGGCCCGATTCCAATGCTAGCATCCCTAGTTGTAACCCTTTCCTATTGTAAAAGGTTTTGAAAATTCACTTTAAGAAGCAGTTCAGGAACAATAATGATGAGTACAGTTCAGTGGTTTTGTATATATTTCTTTCATTATTATAGTCACGATGAAAACAATTGCTGTTTAGCAGAGCTCATTAGCTCAAGCTGAAATTTACACCCACAAATGGTTGACTCCTAACGATTTCTGAACTGAGATGGTATGTCTGTAAGAGATATTTATATTATGAAGTTAAAAAATATAAACCAAAATCAATTGAATAAACTTTTCCCAAGCCATTATAGTTTCTCTTTAACTTGGTATCCTATTATTAAAGGGAAACCATCATATGTGATTTTGCTGTGATCGAAGACATTTTCCAGCTATTGTGTCAGATGTCAGTCCTGGGGCAGCGATGGCACATCTGTCCCGTGCCTTGAGACTAGTATGAGGTGCAGAAGTTGGCTGCTTCCGTTGCCATATCACTCAGGTGTATTGCTTTGAGAGAGTCCTATGAAACCTTTTTTTTTTTTTACCACTCTATGGTGTGTTTATTACAGACATTTGGAAAAAAAAATGTTTGCCGAGTTTTCTGGAACCTTATTTTTAGCTGATATGATAAATATGCCGAAGAATGTAGAACATGTTCTAACCACTGATGCGTGATCAGCTCGCGCTGCCTAGATCCTTAGATCATCTCCAACAGATAAGGGGAGGTTTATTTAGCTGCGCCATTTGCAACCTATTCTAGATGTTTATCTTTCATAAATTATTTTGATGGAGTATGACATCCCGCTGAAAGCAACTTCAAAGATCACCTTCTTGGCATGAAACGTGGCTTGTTGTTTCAGGCTTGTTTTAAAACAAATATTTGTATTTTCAATAAATAGGATAATAATTATATATTTTTTATATGTAGAAGGGATTTCCTCTTGTCAGTTGGTGAAGCAGAAGGAGGTGAAGATCATGTCAAATTAAAGTGCATCTCAATTTAAAGTGACACCAAACTCGGGGTACTTGAATGCATTTTTAAAATTTAACACCTAACTATTATCAAAAGTGTATCTTATTTGTGTATCACTCGGCTGTAGATCTCTAAGGCCCCATTCACACCAGGGCGGCAGCGTTTCAGCACGGTTTCAATGCGATTTTTGAAAGGGCGTTTTTGGGCGTTTTTAATAACGTATATCCAGAGCTGAAACGCAATTAAAAACGCCCAGTAATGCGCTGATCCTTGCGTTTCCATTGAAATCTAAATGGAAAACGCGCTGATCAACGCAACAAAAGTAGCTCAGGGAGCATTTTGGGGGCCAGACGTTTTGAATAGCGCGGATCCGCGCACTTGCATGAACAGTCCCCATAGGAATGTATGGGATTGTTCATGTAGGCATTTCAGCACGGAAAAATCTGCGCGTCGGAGACGCCCTGGTGTGGACGGGCCCTAAATTGGTGCTGACACTGTCCTTCCTTCTGGAGGGTGGCTACTTATGTTTGCCATTGTCCCTGTGCGTGTTGTAAAGTAGTCACCGCTCCAAGCTCACTCCTGTGATGGACTACAATCTCGCGTTTAGTTTACTAATTTGTATTGATATTTTAGTCCATCATCGGAGGGAACTTGGAGCCGTGACTACTTTACAACACGCATATGGACCATGGGGAATAAAAGTAGCCACCCTCCAAAAGGAAGGACAGTGTCAGCACCAATTCAGAGAGTGATACACAAATAAGATACATATTTTTTTTTAATGGGGTAATTTGAATGTATTTTTAAGATTTAAATCCTGAGTTTAGTGGCACTTTAAACAACAATCGGCAAGGAGTGTCCTCCAGTCTTAGGGTGACAACATGTACTCGGTTCAGCTGCTGCGTTGTCATTCTCTCCTGCAAACTCCTAAGGTAGACTATGAAAAGCCATGGCAAATCTCTGTGCATTGGTACATTCTGCTATAGTCACTGGGATAAAACTCTGATGTTCACTTACTGCTGGACTGTGCACTTGTCCAGGAAGTTAATACAAAGATCTGCTAGACTTGAAAGACTTTAAATACAAGATTTAAACAGCACAGGGTGAGAGAACCTGTACAAAGAAAGGAGACATCGTTTGTTTTGTAACAAAAAAATAAATTGGGTCATTATGTTTTACTAATAGCGCTCTAAAAGAGAATTGAGTTGCACTTTAAGAAATCTAAATTCCATTTTGGTGGTTTTTTTTTAAACAGGAAGTCCTGGCTAATCCATTGGCAGATTAAAAGATGTCCTGCATCTCTTTTGACCTATAAATGTCCAGCCAATAGCCATGGAACTGATTTGTGTCTCCCAGCTGCATATTATCCATGTGGCCAGTCCTGAACCAGTCACAGGTCCCTGGCAGTCCATTTTGAAAAGTCCCCTTCATCTCCGAACTGGTCCTAATAGTTGTACACTTCAACAATTTTAGGGGTTTCCTTGGGGGTGGGGCCAGCTGACAGCCAATTAGTAGCTGTGGACACAGATCCTCGAAGGCTGGGAGAATGCAGCAGATCATAGCTTAGTGTTTCACAGACTAGGGTTGTGAGCAAGCCCTTAGTCCTCATGTTTCCATACAGCTCGAACTCTCTCAGCTTCCTTGAACTTCCTGTCCAGTACAAGATCACAAGGGACAGAGCAGTCTCCAGCAGCTGTCCATCTACTAGCTTGGAGAAGGTAAAAGTGAGGAGAGGGGAGGAGGGTGAAGTCATGGAGACGCACACAAGGGTGGCTCCATAGAACCCTGCAAAGGAAAGGGGTCACCCTAAAACAGGATATCCGGTCCAGTGCCAGCTGATTCTGCAGGAAACTAAAACTTTTTAACATCAAGGAGCAGCCTCCATTGTAAGTGATTTCATCAGCATTTGAAATAGCTTAAAATCCCTTTGACTTTAATATCACTTTAATAATAGCTGGAACTTTGTGTATACTGTTGCTGTATATTGTGACATGTCTGGAATGTATTCATGCAGACTTGTAAGGTTTCTGACAGGTCCCCTTTACCTAAGCAGAGTGCCATGTATGTAGTAATCAGTCAGTTTACAGACACCTTTGGTGCTTTTCTTTGTTAAGTTGATGGAAAGTAAACACCGCAGATCCTCCAGTGTTGATGAAAGGCGCAGCTCCCCAGAAGTTTGCATGGAAGTTTTGAGCGAGTTGCGTTCTGCATGTCACAGTTGTACAGACTTGTATCTTTTCTGCTTATCGCTCAGATCCCTCTCCCTCCACATACTTGCATGACAGCCTCAAATACTGTGTGCGAGCCCTCAGGGGAAGAGCTGGAAAGGATTGCTGAGCACAATACCCATCGCCCCGGGCTCTGGTTTCTGAAGCCTTCTGTCATACTGTGGTCTTGTTATGTTACATTCCCTCTGTGTTTTATTGCTCAATCTGTCAGCTAGGCTTGGCAGAGCTTCAGACATGTATTGAAGGCGATCGAAGCCGAGGTGTGTTCCTTTGTGGACGATCAGACATGGCGTTCTGAGACGGCTATTCTGTCATTTCTGGTTGATCCCGGGTGTTGTGCTGGGACTTGCAGTGCTATCGCAGACGCAGAGTTTGGAGAACACCGGTGCCGTTTTAGCATAAGGTGATGACTAGAGCCGACCTTGAGTTCTGGATGTCGTTAAGGCCCGGATCACATCTCAGCAATCCGCACGATGCCAGAATTGCGCACAAAAACAAACCGCTGACATACTAATGATAATATTAAATAAACCCTTTCTATTTTCATTAGATGCCTTATTTTAGATCCAGTGATGTCATAATTGAGCCCCTGTGCTTCTCTATGCAATGCATCATGGCTGGTGGGAGGGGCCGGCAGGGTGCTGTACATACCTGAAAACATCACAGCACCCTGCTATAGTCTGAGACCCCATTCACACTGAGCGCGATTTTAGCTCAAATATCAGCTCAATGTCGCTCAATGTAGCTTGTCCATGTCCAATGCATTTCAATTGAGCAGTGCTCATCTCACAGCTCAATGTCGCCTGTAGCTTGTCGCTCGAACATGACCTTTTTTTTGACCGATTTCGTGTGGTTTTGACCAATAGACTTCAATGGTGTAGCTCAATGTCGCACGACATGGTCGCGGCACAGAATTGTCACTTTTGCACAGAACTATAGGAAGGAATGATGTCACATCAAGACCGCTTTTGATTGGTTACAGCCCAATGTAGCAGCTACAAAGTCCCTGTGAAAAGTTGCACTACGTAGCGCGACAAAATGTGCACTGTAGCTTAAAGGAGAACTATGAGGTGAGTGCTTTTCACTCACCTCATAGTTCTAGCTGACCTGTGACAATGAGACTGTCACAGGTCGGCTCAGTAGATCAGGAGGTGAGCTGCTGTGACAGGGGGGAGGGGCTGGATTCCTCTCTCCCCGCTCCGATCTGCCAGCGCTGACTGGCGGAACGGAAGGGGTAGGGGGCGGGTACAGCTGGCTCTGCCTCTAGATAGGCAGAGCCAGCTGTCACTCACGCAGCTGGGCGGATCCCGTCATCTAAGTCGGGATCCGCTCCAGGTGCGGCGTCTCAGTATACCGCGAGCTGTAGCTCGCGGTATACTGAGCATAGGGTAACGGGAGGACGCTAGTTTGTGTCCTCCCGTTACCCTAAGGAGAACTATGGGGAAAAACACTGACCCCATAGTTCTCCTTTTAATCGAGCTCAATGTTGCTCAGCTCAAAATCGCACTGAAATAATGGATGTAGCTCAGTGTGAATGGGGTCTCAAGAGCCCTCAGCCCTGAAACAATCAGTGAGCTGATTCTTGGGAGGACTCTCTGGAAATCAAAATGCTGTGATAGGTTAATATCAGTCTGGAGGAGTGGGCATTCCTATTTGCATGCAGACCACCCTAGGTAACAGCCACATGTGATTTGAGTAATCACTGAAAATGTTCTTAGCCTGAATAAGTTTAGGTTTAGTTCCCGTTCACACTTATGCGTTTTGTCACTCAAAGCTGAAGGTGGCCATGCACTGTGCAAATTTTGTCTGGTTCTTGAGGAACCAGTCAAAATTTGCACAATGGGTTAAGATATTCTGACAGCGGCGGTGTATCGCGCAAAGTTTCCCATTGAAGTCTATGGGACTAAAAAGCTCTGTAATCTGCAAAAAGTAGCTCATGTACTTTTTCCAGCGGCAGGCGCTGTTCTGCTTGCGACAAAACGCTCCGGTGTTTACAGGGGCCATAGAAATGAATGAGATTCCTCAACTTGAGCGTTTTGTCGCACTTGACTTCTTGAGTGACAAAAACGTCTAGGTGGAAACGGGGACCCCAGGTCTGGTAAGCTGCAATATATTAAATCTTTGTCCTTGTGTTTTAGTTTTGCACAATCTTTTTGTCAATCAGAAAGTTATTTGCCTAATTCTAGGGGTCAGGTTTCCCCCCCCTTTTGGCCCTCTGCCCCCTTTGAGTACCCGCCGCAATCTTTTCCACCCCAAAAATATCTATGCATATTAGGTAAACACCACCATTTTTTCAAGACCAAGTACAACTACCAATACTTTTCCTCGAGTACTTGGCAATCCACAGTACTGATACCTTTTTTTTTTTTTTTGTGGTATGTGACAGTTTTTCGAAAACAATACAGACTAATGGTTTTAGGACAGTGGGGATCGCAATGGCCTGGATGCAGCTGCAGACGCTGCGACCCTGACTGCTACTGACTCCAAGCTGTAGAGGGACTACAAATCCCAGCAATACATTATATAGCAATGCAGAATACCACTAGCTATAGAGGACTACAAATCTCAGTAATCCATTATACAGCAATGCAGAACAATATAAAGCTACATACTCTGTTGCTCATCAGGGCTGTGTGCGGCCGGGTGCGGTCTCTCATGTGCGGACAGGTGCAGGCTCTCATGTGCGGGCGGGTGCAGGCAAAGAGATGTGCGTATCGGCACTGTGTAAACATCTGCCCTGAGATCCCTAGCAAGCACAGGACCTTTAAAATAAATGTAAGCGCCTGTATTGGGTTTTAGTATCGTGGCATTTTCATGAGGACGAATACTCATATAAATGTCCAATATCGGCACTGATACTGGTATCAGTATCGGTGCACCCCTAATGTATACACCTTCTTAGATAATAGGATCTGCAGATCCTAAATCAGGGATGGGCAAACTCTGCCTCTCCAGCTGTGGTGAAACTACAAATCTCGTCATGCCTGTGGCTGTGAGAATCTTGCAATGCCTCATGGGATTTGAAGTTCCACAACAGCTGAAGGGCCAGAGTCTCCCCACCCCTGTCCTAGATGATGCATAGAGCAACACCATGTATTGACCTTTCACCGGTTTCTACAGCATTCCTCCTGTGTGCAACACTGGGAGTCCTGCCACCCGAAAGAGCAATGGCACTTCCTTGCTTCATTGGTGAGCCTGCAGGGGATATCATCGGAGAGCGGGTGAGTATAGCAGATGGAACTCGTATATAATTTTTAAGAATCTGTGGAAGATCCATTTATTTAATTCTTCCCCAAGCTGAAGTTGGTGAAATGATTCCATATACATATCTTGTTGGAGTGTCAGTGTGTTCCACGTTATGAGATGATGAAGTTGGTGTTTTGTTCCACTGCAGGGCTGGACCCAGGATGCCGCCTTACTGGAAGAACTGCTTCTTAAAGTGGCCGTGGAGCACAAATCTTTAAAGTAAGTTTAACGTTTATGTAAACCCTGACAATGAACGTTTCTTATTTGATCTCTTTTGGCCTGCTCAATATGCAGCTGTAAGCATTTTGTTATGTTTGTTTGCTAAAATACCTGTTGATTCTGCCAGAAGTGTAGAGAGCTGATAAACTTCCTGTGTTCTCTGCTGACTTATCAGTTAGCAGTGTTTCCAGTTCTTTCTATGGACTACAGAACACCTCCACCCTTTGTCCTGGAGATGAGAGTTGGTTTTCTGTAGTCCTCACGAACTTCCTATACTGTGGAGGAGGCTCCTTGTTCATAGCTATAGTTACATTGAGTGTTGTCACCCTAGGACAGGAAGTCTTGGTGCCAGGATCACCAGGTAAATAAAGTAAAAAAGAAAAGTGAAAAAAGCCTGAAAAAAAGAAAATGCCTAAGCAACCCTAAGCTTGCGTATAATAGAACGCACCCCTCCCCCCCCTAGCCATGATGACGGCTATTGGTTCTAAATCTGCCCCCTCTGCTGCTCTCCTGCTCAATCCTCCCTCCTGGGCGCTGGCAATCTGTCCCCTCCATGTTTCCCCTCTGATTCCCACTGCTCTCCCCTGCCTGTATTGGCTGAGACAACAGGGATCAGGGGAGACACAGACCAGAGTATGCAGCCGGCGCCCAGCGGGGAGGGGAGAGCAGCAGTGTCAGGTGGGACGGCGTTGAAACGCTTCAGGATGCTGAGTGGAGGATCGCTAAATATTTGTCAATCTTTCCCTTTACTAAACAAACACTTGAGTGATCAGTATGTTGTTTATTCATAACTAATGAGATAGTAAACTCTTACTATGCCCCCAGTTATGAATGAACAGCAAGCGGTACACATCACTTCCTGATCATTCATGACTGGGGACATGGTAAATACTATCTCCTCAGTTTATGAATGGACAGGAGGAGCTCTACACAGATCACGTCCTGTCCATTCATAATGTGGGGCAGAGTCAATATTTACTAGCTCCTCAAGTTTGTAAAAGAACAAGAAGCCTCTGTACCGATTGCTTCCTGTTCGTTATGTGCTGGGTCTGCAAAGGAGGAGATTGAGGACTCGATCTCTTTTTCTATTTTAAAAGGAAAATATCAGGGGAGTGCGCCATAATGTGTTGTGCGTTATGCACATGCGCAGCAGTGCGTTGTTAGAACACGTGGCAGTGCTTGTTTTTTGTTCTTTTTAAATAGCATCAATTAAGTTGTGTGGCAACACATGGCAAAATGCTGCGATGCATCGCCATGTGTTGTAATACACTCAAGTGTGCTTGTATTGAAAATATTGATTTTAACATTTGCGCAACTGTTTTCCAGGATCTACAAAATTAGTAGCACCAACTTTTTTATTCTCCCAGCCTTCGGTCTGTTTGCCCCGGGCCTTCGGTCTGTTTGCCCCGGGCCTTCGGTCTGTTTGCCCCGGGCCTTCGGTCTTGTAGCTCGTTCTGATATCCCGGGTCTTTGGTCTGACATCCCGGTCTCCATGCAGTTGTCACTCTTTGTGGCTGTATGGCAGTCCAGATTTGGAGGAGCCATCTGTTGTGCACGGGGAGAATGTGTAGCAGCGATTAAATAGTCGAATATTTATTGACCTGTCTGTGCACGATTTCATTGTCTTGCGTGCGTGGGATGACACTGCCGCGTTTGTTTTCACTTGCAGTGGAATGAGACCAGAGGAGGCTGAGGTTCTGTACATACAGGAAGTGCAGCAATTGGATGGCTATGGGCAGGAATGTTTCCATGTCAAGGTATGTAAAAAAATAAAGAATTAACCAGTAAAAGTAAAATACACACCTTCAGTCAGGAGCTGCTTCCTGCAGTAGGTATTTTCTGCCTGGCCCTCTGTCTTTTTTGGGTGAATGACAGCCAGCATCACATAACCCATTTCCTCAGATGGTCATGGACCTGTAACTGGACAATGAATGAGAAGCAGCACCAAGAAAAGCTCATCCCTCTGCTTTCTCTCCTCCTATCAGCATGATCAATAAACTACCTCTCCTAGTCTGGGCTTTGCTGTAGAGGGATTGCAAGAGGCTGATGCCATGTCAAATTCATGTACTTAGAAAAACAAATGATTAATATATTATATACATTTTAAGGATGTATTGATACATACAAAAGAGCTTCACTGGTTTGTGACTGTTATATCTGCCTAAAGTTCAACTTTACGTGGTTGACGTGATCACCGATCACTGAATCTCAACTTCTTAGACCAGGGGTAGCCAAACTTTGGTCCTCCAGCTGTGGTGAAACTACAAGTCCCATGAGGCATTTCAAGACTGACAGCCACTCCCAGAGTCAGCGACACAATGGTATTTGTAGTTCCACCACAGCTACAGGGGCAGAGTTTTGGCTATCCCTCTCAGACCTTGTTTAGATTCACCATTAAAGTGACACTAAACTCAGGAGTTTAAATCTTAAAAGTAGACACCGCTCCAATCTCGCTTCCATGATTTGAGTATAATCTTAGTACAAATTTGTAAACTAAATGTGAGATTGTAGTCTATCCCGGGAGCGAGCTTGGAGCTGTGACTACTTTACAACACACACAGGGACCAGGGGGAACAGAAGTAGTCACCCTCCAGAAGGAAGGACAGTGTCAGCGCCAATTCAGAGATGATTTGAGGATCTACAGCCGAGTGATACACAAATAAGATACATTTTTGTTAATAGTCAAGGCACTTGAATTCATTTTTAAGATTTAACTCCTGAGTTTAGTGTCACTTTAACTGTACCCCTCACTGTAAATAAGAGAAGCATAAATAGGTAACTGAAGTTAAAGCAAGGAATGGTTTGTATTTTTAAGATGGGCTGGAGGATCAAAGCTATGAGACAAGGCTGCTAAATTTTAAATTTGTTCACGCTGGAAGTGAGGCGATTAGGAGGAGGCATGATTTTAGTGTACCAAATGTTAGGTGGTGATGGCAACATCTGCAATAAACTTTTTACTGTAAACTCCGTCACAAGGACTAGAGGCCACCACCTAAAATTGGTGGAGAAAAGATTTAACCACAAGGGGCGTAGAGGCTTCTTTTCAGTCAGAGCGGTTGGGGGTCTGGAACTCGCTGCCACAGCAGAGAATATTGATTCATTAAAAAATCATTTAGATACCATCTTAAGAGACCGTAACATACAGGGGTAAAGGTACTCTTAAATACTAGACCACACAGGGACTCGTATACACACACACACACACACACACACATGCACGCACAAACACACACAGACACACAAAGGTTGAGCTTGATGGACCTGTGTCTTTATTCAACCTCAAATACTATGTAACTCCTGAGTTTAGTGTCACTTTAACCACAGAACTTTGCAGACAATCGTGTCCTCCACCATGCTCTTCAAAGCACCTAGTGCAGTGGTGGCGAACCTTGGCACTCCAGCTGTTTTGGAACTACAAGTCCCATGAGGCATTGCAAGGCTCTGACAGAAAACATACATAACTCCCAGAGGCAGATGCATGTTGGGATTTGTAGTTTTGGCACAGCTGGAGTGCCAAGGTTCGCCACCACTGACCTAGTGATTACTAAGCTTAACACATTGGTGGACCCAAACGTATCCAAGGTCCATTCTCTGCAGCACTCTGTATACTTGCATGAACTGTGCTCATTGAGGGCTAATTAGCAGATCAGCAAGGATTAACACATCTCACTCTTCCTGTGAGTTAGACTAGCAGCACCAGGGACCAGTTCAATGGGGAGACCGGTCTTGTGCCTGCATACCATTGCTCCAAAGTGCTAGTGATTTGTTTGGACCACTTTACCTCTCGGCAGATTGTTAATTAATTCAAATTGTTTGCTTAATACCTTGATAATCCTGTGTTTATAGGACAGTCATGGGAATGATGTGACCCTCTGTATCTTCTTCATGGGTATCTTCATTGGAGACAGTCATGGGAAATCAGCAGCCTCTTACAGGTCAGTCTCTAAGTTTTCTGAAGAGTTTTTTGGTTTAAAATGGAAATCTAGAGAATGATTTAACATAGACAAGCACTGTAAGGCAGCACATGTATTCCGGAGGCCAGGACACGCAGTGCTCAGTAATAAAGCAGAGGGCTCCCCCTGCTGCAGCATTTAGGTTTTCTCAGGTCAGATATGTGTCATTAAAAATAAACTCCTGTTGAAGTGTATGTAAGCCCTAACAATCAACTTCTCCAAAGACATGCTGATAGGTTAATTGGCTGGTGTCTAAATTGTCCCTCGTAGGTATGTATGTATATATTTGAGGCCTTAGACTGTAAGCTCCTTGAGGGCAGGGACTGATGTGAATGTGCTCTATGTAAGGCGCTGTGTAAATTGGCGGCACTATATACTTACCTTTTAATAAATAATAAGAAATTCTCCCACTTGGTCTGCTAAATATACCATTGGAAGCGTTTTTGTTCTATCCGTTCATCAAGTGCAAAAAATATCTGTGAATTTTGCCAGAGATCTTGTGATCTGATAAGTTATGCTCTGTGCTTGTGCACAAGGAGCGGTTATGGAGATGAGGATGGGGAGGAGATGTACAGAGGTCTGTTTTCATGATAACGGTAACCACAAAACTTCTCGCATGCATCACATGTTACAAACTATCATGGTAACCACAAAACTCACATGCATCTAATTTGACTTTCTTCTCTGTACTCTGTGCCTGGTAATGGCAAACAATATATGAGGTTTTGGTGTGTTGTCTACACAGTTTCCATATTTCCAGAGAAATTTGAATTTATAGGGCAGTTGCTGAGAATTGCCATTGTCTAGTTCTGAGTATACCACCTACCTGGTTGTCATGCTTATGCTTTGGCTTAAATACGTTTACTGACCTGGAAGATCCTCAGTCCAAATCTCAACAAGGGTACTACCTGGAGTTTGCATTTTCTCCCTAAGCTTGTGTGGATTTCCTCCGCGCTCTCCAGTTTCCTCCCACACTCCAAAGACCCACTGGCAAGTTAATTGGCTCCTGTCCTAATTGGCCCTATTTATGCATGTATGTAGGCATGCATGTGAGATGGGGATCTTAGATTATCTCCCTGAGGGCAGGGACTGATGTAAATGTACAATATATAATGGGGAGCATGTGACTCTCTTCCCTTACACCCACTAGAATTGGGAACTGTGGAGGGAAGGGAGAGGGCAGTGAAGGATTATGCCAGAATGGGGCTGTAGGTAAGGTAGCAGTGCAGCTTTTCCTACCCCCACCCTCTATTTGATTGACATTGATAGGAATTGCAGTAGGCACAGAGAAGCAGACCCATTTGCATTGTCTGAACTGGCATAGCCCTCACAGACACCAACTACCTTCTTCCTGGTGCACATTCCTGGTGCACATTGTTGATCAAATGCCCTGGTTTACTGTGGTTGGGTCTTCTGGACATCCATGAGGCCCTAGGTTCTTGCCTAGGTCGCCTTGTAACTAATCTGGAGCTTAGAGCGAATTGGAGCCTACAAAGAACATCTTTAGGAAACCTATACAGCTTTTATAGTAGGAATGTCTGTCCTATATATAAAACTACTGCTGCCTCCTTTGTCCCACAATAAGTCTCTTCCAACTGGTCCTGTTATCTCTGCCTAGACCAAAACATGGATATTTTGGTTTCACCTCCCCTCTAGCAAGTGGATGAAAAAAACTCTTATATGTTGTGACATGGTCCGTCCGAGATATGTTTCAATCTACGGTGAGATAAATAGTTCTTGAAAGGCTCCTAATGGCAATCGGAGCTGTGAGCGCTGCCAAGCTGGAGGCTGGTCGGGTAGAGATATCGCTGGCGTGACTTTGGAATGTCGGAATGTGTGTCTTGGCAACACTAACTTGAAATCTTGTCTGCAGGTGGAATGACATTGGGAATATCACACACAACAAGTCTGCAATTGTCCTGGAGCTGAACAGAAAGGAGGAGAGTGTTCTTTTTCACACGGTACGTGCACAATCGCCTCTCTCCACATTCACGTTTTTGTTGTCTGATTTTCTCTTTTTTTTTTTCCAAAATGAAGTATGTGTTGTTGCTGATAAAGTGCCTTCCTGTCTGAGGTTGTGATAAAACGAAAACCCTGAACGTATAATTCTCTGTCTGGAACAGCCGCAAAGTGCTTGTGTAATCTTAAGGGCCCATTCACATCATATGCATTGGCGTAAGGCGCAGCCTTGCCCAACACAGTCCTGGTGCATTGACAAGGCAGTTTACCTTGTCCAAAGTACTTGAAGTTCTGTTTTTTTTTTGTCAGTGTAGAGTATTGCATCAGAACATGCTGTGGTGCATAAGAATGAATTCAATTTTGTTACATTTCAATAAAGTTCCAAAAAAAAGAACCAAATCAGATATTTTTTAATGACACTCCTGGATGTATGTACGCCCCTGGTTGCAGACAGACTGCGTCCAGGAATGTGCATCCAAATCTGTAAGGATTTATATGCTCATATCTTTATTTTACCAGAATATACCTGCATCCTGTCTTTGACGTGTACAGATAGATTGCTTGCAACACCAGTGGCTCTCTGGTACTCTGTCCTGTCTGTTTATGGCACACAGACCTTTGTGCCTGAGTGAATGAGCTCTTAATGCAGGGATCCTCAAACTTTTTAAACATGGGGCCAGTTCACTGTCCCTCAGACATTGCTGGGGGCCGGATCATAGTTTGAAAAACGGGGGGGGGGGGGGGGTGTGTGTGGCTTGGCTGTGGTGCCGCACTGCCACGCCCCCTCCCGTCCCAGAACAAAGGGGGAACGTTAGTGAGCAATTGGTGTGCGTTGCTGCTCTGGTGTGAATAAGCCCTTACTTAGAGGGTATATATAAATATTTTTAACAACTTCTTTAATAAACAAAACATTTTTGTAATACAATTCATTTCTCTTATCCTGGGACATGTACTGGCATGATTTCTTATTATTTTCTACAGCTCAAGTATTTGTTATTTATTACAATAATTGGGCATGTAGACTGCCCTGTCTTCTCTACAGCGGCGTGCAGCTTTGGGAGAGGCAGGGAGATGACATCACATCATATCCCAGTTCTCTTCTTATTGGCCGCCCTACAAGAGCCTGTGCTGGCGTGCACCCAAATTTGGAGGGGCACAGCCGCACTGGCGTTACGCTGCTAAAGGAACGAAGGCATTTGGTTTGCCTCGGCATGGGCCCCCGAGATGAAAGGGCGCAGCCGCGCAGGCCGAACACAGAAGCTGCCAAGCTTCCGGAACAGCCTGTGTGTCTTCCCTGACACCCAGGCGGGGACGGCGGAATGACGATGTCTCCCTGGACCCCGCCGGCGGGCGGCTGATTTGATTGCTATGTGTTGTTTAGGGCGGCTGGGCCTATTTTAACTGCTAGAAGACCAGGTGTTTAGACCCCCTTCCCATCCAGGCCATTTTTCAGTATTCAGCGCTGCGGTACTTTGTCATTTATTCCGTCCTGCAACGCTGTACTGAAATTAATTTTATACAATTTTTTGGGGACAGATAGAGCTTTCTTTTGGTGGTGTTTAATCACCACTGGGGGTTTTATTTTTTTACTATATTTCGGGAAAATGACAGAATTTTTTTTTTTTTTAAAGTTTTTTTTTTTACATTGTGTTAGGAAACATTTATTTACACCCAATTTTTTGGTAAAACATAAAAGACGGGGTACCGTCGGGTAAATAGACACTAAACATGTCAAGCTTAAAAATTGCGCGCACTCGCAAAAAAACACCATACCCAAAATTGACTATAGGCGACGCTTTAAAAGCTTTTATAACGCATCAGTTTAGTGTTATCAGTGATTGATGGCCCTAGAATTATTGCTCACACTGCGACGTTCGCGGCGATATGTAACATGTGCGGCGTAATGGACGCAATTGTCGTTTTCGCAGGTATGCGCACCCGACGCATGTTTGCATGCGTGTATGTATGGGTGGGGACTAAATTCTTTTTTTATGTGTAACTTTAAAAAAAAAATTAATCTTTAATTTTGTTTCCTATTTTTTTTTTCCCACTTAACATTATTGCTATTACATAGGGGGCTAAGAAACCCCCCTATGTGATAGCAAAAGATGTGAGAGGTCCTCTTTATAGAGACATCAGGGGTCTCCAAGACCCCTAATGTCACCTAGGACCCCCAAAGAAGCTGATGAAGCTGGAGAGTGACACAAGAATGCGGAAGTAATGTAAAATACATCACTTCCGCATTTTTACACCAGAGAGGGGGACCGGAGGGAGGTCTTGTACCGACCGCCCATACAAGCGATCCGCTGGCTCTATAGCCGGCGGATCGCTTGTATGTTAATAGGCATCGCTGCCTGTTTTTAAATTGACTGGATTTCCCGCTCGCGCGTGCCGCAAGTGGGCATGGCTTATCTGGAGAGCTCCCGGCCGGCCGTTTTTTTACAACGGACGGCTGGGAGGTAGTTAAGGTAGGGGTCTGCAGCTCCCCGGCCTTAACACCCGAACGGGCCGGGCCAAGGATCCTGGCGGGCCGGATGTGGCCCGCGGGCCGTAGTTTGAGGACCCCTGCCTTAATGTATATAGAATAATGTTATGTGGCCAGTTTAATGTAGATAATTAGTAGATAACAGATGTGTCATGTGCATTGGATGGACACCTGACTATCACGCCTATGTAAGATTGTTTGATATCCCATTCCACAACCATGGGCGTTAGTATGGAGTTGTCGTCTCTCCGCCCCCCACCCCACCTCTTCAATTCACTCTTCTGGGAAGGCTTTTCACAATATTTTGGGGCGTGTTTGTGGGAAATGGTGCCCATTCAGCCAAAAGAGCATTTGTGAGGTCAGGTACTAATGTTGGACAAGAAGATCTGGCTCACAGTTGGCATCAGTGGCGTCGCAAGTGGCACCATTGGAGGGATGACACCAAAATTACTGACAGTCATTTTGGTGTCACCCCCTCTGAAAAGTCGTGCACTTGGTCATGGACTGAGAGCCCGATGGTTGCAGGAGAGAGGAGGTGACCCGGCAATATACCTTATACCGCCGGGTGAATGTCCCCTCTTCTCTCTGCTGGCTTCCATCACCAAGATGACAGCGCATGCGCGATGACGTCACGGCAGGGTGTCACGCGGTACCTGCTGCGGGTGACACCTGGCAGATCAGTTCTCCTGCACATCAGATTTGTGATGCCGATCTGCCCTGAAACAGCTGAGAAAGCGTTGGAATGCTTGACCTATTGCCGGTCACACATTCCACCGCCAAAAAACTGGGCGGGATTACATTGAAATGTGTGACCACGTCACAGGTCACATTCTAACGTAGTCACAAACTTTGATACAACACCGCCATCAGGGGGGTACAGCCGCTACCCATGGGAGGGGTCTGGACAGCCTGGGGAGCCTCTTGCATGAGTATCAGCTATACCAGGGTCGGCATGGCAGAGGTGACGGGAGGGGGTGGCAGAGGCCGAGCCCCAGCAGCAGCAGGTAAGAGGAGTTGGGAGGAGGTAAAGGGACCCCAGCGACCAGCCCACCTGAGGCCCTGCAGAGCCCACCATAGAGAGTCTCAGATGAGCTGTGCAGGATCTATGGTGTGCTCTGCAGGGTCACTCTCAGGTGGGCTCTACGGTGTCTCAGGTAAGCCCAGAGTCCAGTGCGTTACATAGCCCAGAGTCCAGTGCGTTACATAGCCCAGAGTCCAGTGCGTTACTAAGCCCAGAGTCCAGTGCGTTACTAAGCCCACATATACCTATATACATGCTATACAATACATAGCATAATGGTAAAAAACGATATATGCCGTGTTGTCTTCATTTTAGATGTCGAAAGGGTTTTGTGGCTCCCGGTGTTTTCTTTTCTGTGGGAAACGGGTCCAAATGGCTCTTTGAGTGTTTAAGGTTGCTGACCCCTGCCTTAGGCTATATGGTGTTCATAAAGCAGACTGCGATTCTACTAGTGAGGACAGTTTTGTCCATGGGAGTCAGGGGACGGGTGGTGAGGAGTATTGTTGTCTTGTTGATGGCTTTTTTTCTGCCTTTGTTTATTTTCTTAAGCCCAAAGTAATTTGATATGACTGCACATTGTCTCCATTTGTTTCCCAAATAAACTCACTCTGCAGACACTGACATTTCCTCTCCATGTTTTTCAACAGGACGACATTGAAAACAGCAAATACATATCACGGCTGTTTGCTGCGCGGATGAAATTCTACAAGGAGAACAAAATTTGTACAGAGTAAGTGACTGTTTTCTGTGTAAATTTGAAAATGGAATTCCACTTTTGCAGCCACATTGAGATAAAGATTTTATATTACCACTCTCGTTGCATAACTTTAAATATATTTATAAATCGCTGCTTACCGTTTTACTTGCTGAAAAAAACAAAACTTTAGCTTCCTCTTCTATGCAATGTAAAAGAAGGGACTGCGACTCCATAAGGCTCACCGGACCATAGGGTGCAGGCAGGTTCTGTGACAGTTTCTGTGACAGAAGCTGCAGTTAGTGACTGCTGAGACAGGTGGCGCTGTGATTAATCGCCGCCGCTCGGTTTTAATACAAGTGATCTGAATAGATCACTTGTATTAAACGAGCAGCGGCTCCCACCTTACAATTAGCTCTGCTTTAGCAGGGGTAAACGTACAAAAAACTACTCGCCCGGCGCCCAAAACTGCATGTTCCGGGCGTCGGGCAATAGGGATTCGCTCCATAAGACACACTCCCCCTGCCTTTTGGGGGGAAAAAAGTGCCTCTTATGGAGCGAAAAATACGGTAATTCAACCTGTTTGTATTGTGCTCCTAGATCTCCAAATCTAATTTGCAATTGATATTGAACACTGTCTGTCCTAACAAAGGGTTAAAAATCCTCAAGGCTTAAAGAGGAACTTTACCCATATCATCAAAATAACAGAAAAGGCACCTTTAGGAATGTTTAGTAATGACAATCTACAATCTGGATTTTTATTTCCATACCTTATTTCTCTTTTCTTCCCCATCTTCTCCCAGGGGCCATTTTAACTAAGGGCAGGTTACTAGGTCTCCCTTTACTTCCTGGAACTCTGGCACATGTGACTAGGACATGTGACCATGCACATCATCTCAGGGGAGGAAAATGCGTTTCCCTGAGATCTCATGAGATTACAGATGAGGTTTGCCAGCAATGCTCTGCTGATGTAATCTTCCCAGGATGCAATGCTTGGGCACGATTACATAATTTGTGCCAAAGTGGACCAGGAAGTGGAAAAAAAGAAATTGTCAGCAAAATAAAAACACACAATACAAGATATGTCTGTTTAGCTAGTTTTGTGATTCAGGCACCCCTACCAGATAGCCCTGCCAGCTCTCTGACTTTCACTGTCTGTTGATAAGCTGTGCATTTAATCTAACGACCTGCCCACAGCCTTATGATTGGACTTTGAACTAGGAGCAGCACATTAATAGGTCGTCCCTATACTCTCCCCTCCAGTAAGCATGTTCAGTGTTTTAATATGGTATAATGTAATAAAATCCCAACTGGCTCACAGTACAAAGTGGTATAGCCCTAATTGGCTCACAGTGCTGCGCTTCCCTTGACCTCTCATAATCTTGCTGCACAGAGGGATATAGGAAGCTAAAATGAAGATAGAGTTTAGGTATTTATTATATTGCAGGAGACAGTTAAAAAAATTGGGACATTACCTGAAACTGCTAGAGATCACTGCCATCGCAGCCCCTTTTACAAATCAATGCCCCCACTTATGGGCACCAAGGGCTGCAGAGTAAGCACCTGTATGTTAGGCAGCAGGGCTCTAGTGTCTTATTGGCTGCACTGAGGCCTGGGCTGACATAGATGTGGTAATTGATGTGTGTAATGAATTCATTAATAGTGTGATTTGGTTTAACAGACAGCCCAGCACGCCACCTACTATTAGACGTCAGCCGACATGGAGCCGGTCTTCCGTGGTGAGTTGTTTATTACACTTATGTATTTTATGTTGTTTGTTTCCTTTTTCTCTTTTTGTTATCTCTCCTTCTCTCTTGCCATTTATTATTTTCCTGTTTCTTGATCATTTTTGTTTAAATATAATCTAGTCAAGACAACAAGCAACTATATTACCTCCAAGACACATTCAGGGGAGTGAAACCTTCATTTCTGAAGGTAGGTGCGGTGCAGTTAAAACATATTACATGCATAGTATGAAAATGTAAGCAGGTCTACTTATCATTGTCTAAGCACCAACATCCAAACATTGCACAAAACCGGTCACTACAGAACTTTCATGGTGGAGTTGAAATAAGACAAAGTTCATATTATAGTTAATAAAACAGCACCTTTTTCTAGGGTTCGGGGTCTTGAGGGACAAACTTTGGGTTTGTTTTCTGGGCCTTCTTGTTTATTTGTATTTTGTCTGATGTGACATTTTTTTCTTACCTCTGTTTGCATGAAGTCCTAACATGAATTGCCCTCTGTTATCACTCTGTTTATATTGTATTGTGTATATTGATGTTCCACACTTCCTGATGTCTACTGTTTGCACTTGTACTATCTTAATAAAAAAAGCTTTTTGAACAAAAAAGTTAATAAAACCGATCTTTTAGTAATACCAATTAAAACGTTGTTGCATAAAAAAATATTTACTGCAGCATAGAAGGAATACTTCTGTTAGGAGTACTCTATGATTACCACTGTTGGCTTTTATTAGCAAATATACAAGTTAACAAAGCAGAGATACCACAAGTATCCTATCCCCCAATTGCATCACAAGGTGGAATCTGGGCACTTTCGCAACGCGTTTCGTAAGATTCTACTTCCTCGGAAGATGTGGGGAAGGTAACGGATTCTACAAAAGGAATTAAATATTGTATCAATAATCATAACAATGTGTAAATACAGTATAGCAGAACAACTGTACTTAAAATAATATCCCAATTTACATGAACCATATAACGAAGAAGAAAAATGCTTTAGCTACAGATAAAAAGATGTCCTAGGGGGAGGTCGACTAAAAACAGAATAGACCAGTGTACCAAATCAAAGCCTTATATGTTTTTAAAATAACTCTATATCTTTGTATTCGCCATAACATTATGACCACTTAGAGTTGAAGTGGAAAACATTGATTATCTCGTTACAATGGTACCTGGAAGTGGGTGGGATATATTAGGCAGCAAGTGAACTTTTTCTCCCTGAAGTTGATGTGTTGGATGAAGAAAAAAAAATGGGCAAGCAAAAGGGTTTGAGAGTCTGACAAGGGCCAAATTGTGATGACTAGATGACTGGGTCAGAGCAACTCCAAAACTGCAGCTCTTGTGGGATGTTCACGGTCTGCAGTGGTCAGGACCTACCAAAAGTGAGCCAAAAAAGGAAAAC
Organism: Nanorana parkeri; assembly: GCF_000935625.1. Classification (NCBI taxonomy): domain Eukaryota; kingdom Metazoa; phylum Chordata; class Amphibia; order Anura; family Dicroglossidae; genus Nanorana; species Nanorana parkeri. Next base: position 1,872,653 of record NW_017306269.1, read on the forward strand.
TGCTGAACTGACAACAGGGTCAAGGCTCATTGATGTATGTGGGGAGCAATGACTGGTCTGTGTAGTCTGACTCAATAGAAGAGCTACTGTACCTCAAATTGCTGAAAAAGCTAATGCTGGTTCTGATAGAAAGGTGTCTGGACATACCCCTTGCAGTTTGTTGCATATGGGGCCGCATAGCCACAGACTAGTCGGGGTGCCCATTCTGACCCATGTCCACTGCCAAAAGCAGCTACAATGGGCACATGAGTATCAGAACTGGACCATGGAGCAATGGAAGAAGATGGATCACTTTTCTGTTATATCATGTGGATGGCCAGGTGCATGTGTTTCACTTACCTGGGGAAGAGATGGCAACCAGCATGAACTATAGGAAGAATGCAAGCATGTGGAAGGCAGTGTTGACTTGACCTCCAAATTCTCCAGATCTCAATCCAATCGAGCATCTGTGGGATGTATTAAAAAAACAAGTCTGATCCATGGAGGCTCCACCTCGCAGTTTACAAGACTTAAAAGATCTGTTAGTGAGGGCTTGGTGGCAGATACCGCAGCATACCTTAAGAGGTCTAGTGGAGTCCATGCCTTGACAGGTCAGGGCTGTTGTGGTGGCAAAAGGAGGACTAACTCAATGTTAGGCAGGTGGTCATAATGTTGTGGTTGATCGTTGTAGATGTATATAAACAAAGGTTTTCTTTTTATTGGAGAAAATCACACTTTAAATGGAAATTATCAAATATTGAGTCCTGTAGAAGTGCTTTGTTTTTCAAGTTCCGTATAACACACCCATTTCTCCGTATAACACACCCATTTCTCCGTATAACACACCCATTTCTCCGTATAACACACCCATTTCTCCGTATAACACACCCATTTCTCTGTATAACACACCCATTTCTCTGTATAACACACCCATTTATCTGTATAACACACCCATTTCTCCGTATAACACACCCATTTCATTCTCTTAATTTTTGTTTATTTACATTCTCTTGCTGTGACTTACACATCTTGGCATTTATTTCCTTCTCATGTTTATTTAGTTCCTTTATCTTGCCACCTTCTCATTCTCTTCATTGCTTTCATTTTACTTCTGTTACTTTCTAGTGACTTACCATGCTTTGCATTCCAGGCTTTTGTCGTCTTTTTCTTCCTTTTACACGGATTTCTTGCCTTGACTTCTTGTGTCTTACCTTCCCTTACTATTAGCATTGCTGTTTCTTTTATAGCCTTTTCTTTTTTAGCTTTCCTCTAGCTTCTCTTGTCTAACCCTTCTTAGTCAAAACATTCCTTGCCTCTACTTTATTTGCATTAACGTCATTTACCGATTTATGCTTATCTTTGCTTTCCCTTCTTATTCTTTATGTTCCTTGATTTGCATTGCCATTATGAACCTTGCCTTACTTTGCTTTCTCCGGCTTTCATTTCCTTTCCCACCCCTATTATTTCTTTCTCCTCTTTTTTCCATTCCCTTCACTTTTTTATTAACATTACTTTCCACTGGTTTCCTTTGTTTTGACACTGAATGGCCAAAGATTTATAGATATCTGTCCACCATTTGTTATATGGCCAAAAGTATGCAGACACCCCTCAAATTATTTAAATGCAGGTATTTTCAGTGAGCGGTACAGTTAGTTACACTAAACTCAATAGTTAAATCTTAAAAAGGCATTCAAGTATCCTAACTAATAACAAAATGTATCTTATTTGTGTATACTCGGCTGTAGATCCTCAAATCATCTCTGAATTGGTGCTGACGCTGTCCTTCCTTCTGGAGGGGGCTACTTTTGTTCTCCATGGTCCTTGTGTGTTGTAAAGTAGTCATCGCTACAAGCTAGCTCCTGTGATGGACTACAATCTCACATTATGTTTACTAATTTGTATTGAGATTGTAGTCCATCCCAGGAGCGAGCCTAGAGCGATGGCTAATTTACAACACACACAGGGACCATGGCAAACGTAAGTAGCCACCCTCCAGGAAGGAAGGACAGTGTCAGCACAAATTCAGCGATGATTTGAGGATCTACAGCCGAGTGATACACAAATAAGATACATTTTGTTCCTAGTTGGCATACTTGAATGCATTTTTAGGATTCAACTCCTGAGTTTAGTGTCACGTTTATGGCACAGCAGTTGTGGACTGGTCTTTTGGAGACCGTTTAGGGAAGGTCCTTGCCTATTATAGCATGACTGTGCCCCCTGTGCACAAAACCAGATCCATAAAGACATGGTTTGATGAATCTGGTGTGGAGCAACATGCCTGCACAGAGCCCTGACCTCAATCGTACTGAGCATCCTCTAGGACAGTGGTTCTCAACCTGTGTAACCTCATGACCCACATTTGTCCTTGGTCATTAAGTCATGACCCAAGTCGTTACTGCACTGGGATGCACGGCATTGGGGAACAGCCGATAAAATTGTGGGTGGGAGGTGCGTTTGGGGTGCCATTCAAATGAATGGCAATGCAACACACCTACCACATCAGAACAGGACTGTGCGATTAATGCACTGTACAAGTGTGAACAGGCCCTCAAAAACACTGACAGACACATACAACCACAGACACATTCTCATTCCCAAAAAATGTTAATGTTGTTTTTTTTCCTTTTTTTTAGATCCACCCAGTCTCCCTATCTTATGAGAACTGGAGTGGATCCTTAGCCTGTGATCCAGTGTGGGCTGCTGTGCTGCGATGGAACTCTATCCATATGTGCATTGCTGGTACATGCGTGCCTGTAGAGGTGCCGGGAGCCAGAATGTGACGTCACTCTGGTCCAGACACCTCTGCAGGATATGCGAGGGAGCTGTAAGCAATTCAGGTATGGATGGAGCTTTCTTGCTGCCATAACCCCAACCCACATACCCCACCTCAAACTGACACTCAGCACCAAGCAGCATGTTTTGAATGGCTGCTCGGCGTGAGAACTTAGAATGCTGCGCTAAGGGGAGGCTGAGGAGCCTCTCGCCTAGAAAAGTGGAAAGTGTGCCGTGTCCCACTGAACACGGGGTCGCAACCCACTTTTGGGTCACGACCCACCAGTTGAGAACCAAGGCTCTAGGATGAATAAGAGTGCCAATTGCGAGCCAGGTCTTCTCATCCAGTATCAGTACCTGACCTTCCTGAATGAGAACAAACCCCTCCAGACACAGTCCAAATCTTCCCTGAAGCATGGAAGCTGCTGTAGCTGAACGGAGAGACGAACGTCTTATTAATGCCCATGATTTAGGCGAGTGTATGTGATAGTCAGCTTACCACAGACATTTGACGATATTGTGTACTTTCTGCCTTTCTTTCCTTCCCTAGTGTTACTGTTTTCCCTTCTACCTCTCGTTCTCCTGCATTAACCTCCACTGATTTGATTTTCTCCTATTTGCTTTACATTGACATACTTGTTTTACTTTCACCCTACCTCATGTTATTATCAGTACTGACCTTTCAAATGTTTTTTTCCCCTTCAGACAGCATATTCCACATGAATGAGGACACATTCAATTTCAGGTCTCAGAACAGCTTGGATAGATACATGGAGCTCAATTTTATGAATGGTACTGTGCCAAACGGTAGTGTTTCCAGTGCTCATAGTATGAACTCACTGAATCATTCACAGACCTTTATCCAAGCCTCCCCCATGTCCTCTAACCTTAGCATCACTGGAAATGACATCATGAGATCTGACTACATCCCTAAGTGCAGACACAGTGCCATTATCTTGCCTTCTTATCGGCAAACGCCAGACTACGACACTGTAATGAGGCAATTGAACCGTAATGCCCATCCTTCTGATAACCAGAGTCAGTCCTTACGAAACCTTAATATTGGGAATACCCACGCTTATAGACACCGGGAGAATTTGGTTTATAGCCAGCCTGATATGCAGGAAAGACCTCCTTACATGACCTCCTATGGACCTCAGGCTCATTTTGGCAACAAGCCCATCCACCCACCTGAACAAATGCCAGTGCACCAAACTGCTTCAAATCCTGCTAATGTCAAGTCAATTTCCCATACTGTCAGCACACCTGAACTGGCCAATCTTCCACTTCAAACCTTCACTACTGCCCCTGTGTTCAAAAACATTTTATCTCGGCCTCCTCCTCTATACCTGCCACCTAGACCAGCTAGCAGTACTCCTGACCTGGCAAGTCACCGCCACAAGCGTGTAAGTGCCAGTAGCCCAGACCTGGTGGCCAGAAAAGTCCAGCAGTCTGTAAAAACTTTCCAAGAAGACAGTTCTCCGGTGGTCCGCCAGTCTCTTCAAGAGGTCAGTGAGCCCTTAAAACCTCATAAACATCATCCAGTCATAAACAAACGTCACAGTTTTGAAGTCATGAGCAACATGGTGAGAGGAATGGAAGCCATGGCTTTACAGTCGTTGAATGCACCATTGCCACGTAGGAATACATTAAGAGATCAGTTGCACACAGAGGAGCCCATGCAGAAAGCTCATGAAGTACAGCAGATGCCAGTGTACCACCACAAAAAGAACATCTCTGATGCCACCATGTTGATCCACAGCAGCGACAGTGAAGATGAACATGAGCTGCACAAATCAATGCCTCACACTTCCTTCATGTCATATAGTGCTCAGCTCCAGGCTGCCCTGGCTCGAATACCAAACAAGCCACCTCCTGAATATCCAGGTCCGAGAAAAAGCATCAGCAATGGAGCACTGAGAAACGATTCCTCTACTATATCGGCTGCCATAGCACGGGCCAAGGCAATGAGCTCGCGGCAATCACAGACTGTGTGTATGTCCAGAAATGAGCCAGGACCAATCAACGGGACCTCTCTGGGGCCATCAATTTCAGAGCCTGATCTCAGCAGTGTCAAAGAGAGGGTCAAGAAAGAGCCAGTGAAGGAACGGCCAGTGTCGGAGATGTTTTCTGCAGAGGATGCCATAGTTGAAAGAGAGATCATGATGCGGGTAAGTTACAATATAATGATAACTCAATAAAAAAATTCCACCTAATTGGGATTAAATGATAGGTTCCTGGCTTAAAGCATATTTATTATTTCCTCTATGTCCTTATGATTGATGTCCACCATAGGTCCATCTCAAAGTTAAAGGAGAACTATGGGGTCAGGGCTTTTCCCTATAGTTCTCCTAAGGGTAACTGGAGGACATAAACTAGCATCCTCCCGTCACCCAAAGCTCAGTTTTCCTGAGACGCTGTAGCCGGGACAGATCCCGACATTACTGTCTGGATCCACCCAGCTGCGTGAGTGACAGCTGGCTCTGCCTATCTAGAGGCAGAGCCAGCTGTACCCGCCCCCTCTCCCGTCCGTTCCGCCAGTCAGCGCTGGAGGATCGGACAGGGGAGGGGGGAATCCCTGCAGGGAGCCGTGAGTGACAGTCACGGCTCTCTGCAGGGAAAGGATCGAGAAGTGAGCAAACGACGGTATATGTTCGCTCACTTCCTGATCTATTGAGCCGACGTGTGAAAGTTTCATTGTCACAGGTCGGCTAGAACTATGAGGCTGAGTAATTTTCACTCGCCTCATAGTTCTCCTTTTAAGGCATTGAGATCTTTTGGAACGCCAAGAGTTCCTTTCTACTAAAGAAAGTTCTCAGTGGCTTAGTACAGAACTTTATCTCTCTCTCTCTCTCTCTCTCAACAAGTGCTGAGAGAACATACCAACTACACAGGGAGTACACAATTTTCAATGAGTCAGCTGACTAATAGAATTTCATTCTGAGGATAAGCAGTTAAGAGCAACTATTGTGTGGCATGGCAAACCAGGGACCAGTGCCTGGGTGTGTAATAAGCAAGTACGGCTGCTCCTATTCACCTGTAAAGTTGCATATTATACATAGCAACAGGCTTTTGAAAACCCTTTTGCGGGCCATATATATATATATGTGTGTGTGTGTTGACACATATGCACAATTGTGCATCTAGCCTTAAAGTAAAGGTAAAGTTTAAAGTGAGGAAGTATGAAAACCCCTGTCTGTGTCCTGGTGATCATTGTTCTTGGTTCAGAAAGTAATGAGAAACCCAAAACTTTACAGTTGTCACAGGAACAAATAGTAAAGTGTAGATATTCCCTCGCTTGGAGGGTTTTTTTCTTTTACTTCTCGTGTCTCTGAGAAAGGAAGCGTATGGTACAGAATATTACTGCATAATGAGTTCTGATAGGGGCATTTAGCACCAGTTATTGTGGATCCAGTGAATATCCGATTGCCTTATGGGATCAGGAAGGATTTTTTCCCTCCTGTTGGAGCAACTTGAACCATGCTTTATAGGGTTTTTTTGCCTTCCTCTGGATCATCAGTGGGTAACCGTGGGCATAGCGTTCTGTTTTAGGTTTTTTTTCTTTTTTTTTACTCTTATCTCTATAGGTTGAACTTGATGGACTTGTGTCTTTTTTCAACCTGGCTAACTATGTAACTAACTATGGACATCTACCCAACGGGATTTAGACAACAAAATAATAATTAAAAAAAATCTGAACACTCTTAAAGAGACCCCTTCACCAGCAAAGTGTTTTAAATGCTTACTTGAAATGTGCCTTTGAACTTGCCAGAAAATGTTACTACTCCAGTAAGAGTCAATTCTCTAAAACAGCCCTGTCCCTTTTTGCACGTAGCCCTCTCCTCTTCTGGGAGTGTCTAAACTCTCTGTGCTGACCTAGCTCCTCCATCCCTCCCCTTACCTCCTATGTGACCTTTACATAGTTACATAGTATTTGAGGTTGAATAAAGACATAAGTCCATCAAGTCCAACTTATTGCTGATGTGTGCGTATGTAAAAGGTCCGTGTATCCTCTCATTCTTAGGAGTACTTGTACCCCTGTATATTACGGTCCCTCAGGAAATCGTCCTAAAGCTCCTTGAACGATTCCACACTCTTAGCTGAAATCACTGCCGGTGGCAGCGAGTTCCAGACCCTAACCGCTCTGTGAAGAACCCCCTTCGCCCCTTGTGCTGGAATTTTTTTTCCACCAATTTTAGGTGGTGGCCTCTAGTTTTTGTAATGGAGTTAATCGTAAAGAGTTTGTTGCTAATGTTTCTGTCCCCATTGAACATGGATTTTAGTAGCCCCATTTAGTAGCCTTGTCTCATAGCTCTGGTCCTCCATTCCCCTAATTAGTTTGGTTGCCCTCCGCTGGACTCTTTCCAGCTCAAGGACATCTTTTCTGAGTCCTGGTGACCAGAACTGGACCGCGTACTCCAGATGAGGCCGAACCAGCGATCTATAAAGTGGTAAAATTATAGACTTGTCCCTGCAATACATCCCCTTTTTAATACAGGACAAGACCCTGCTAGCTTTGTTTACAGCAGCCTGGCACTGCAAGCTACCATTCAGTTTGTGGTCTACAATGACCCCCAAATCTTTTTTTCTATTTCTGACTTCCCTAGAGGCATACCCATAATTGTATAACCCATTTGCTTATTTTTATTTCAGAAGTGCATTACTATTTTATCCAGGTCTTCCTGTAATGTTATACTGTCTAGGTCCGTTTCTATTACCCTCCCTATTTTTGTATCGTCAGCAAACACTGAAACATGGCTATTCACACCCTCCCCAATGTCGTTAATAAATAGGGTGAACAGTATGGGACCCAGCACAGAACCCTGAGGCAATTGTATACACTTGGAGATAGCAATATGTAATGTGTTTACTATAGTTGCTTAGTGAAGAGTAATGGGGAATTCTATAGTGTCACTTGAGTGATAGCACCGAGTCTGCTGGGGCTGCTGACATCAAATCTACGTTAAGATGGTGGCACCTAGCAGCGTTCTCAGGGCTTTTGGATGTCTACACAAAGGAGGATTTACAAGTAAAGAACATGCCTAAAATAAGTTTATTGAACATATAATGTTATGGGAAGATTGCTGTTGAAATTTATGGTCTGGTGACCAGGTCTCTTTAACAATTTTTTCCAGTCTATTCTGTCCTACTCTATTCAAAATTAATAAAAGTGCTTTAACTGTACATACACTTATATGTGAGGTACAAAACTTGTGTCACCTGAATGGTATCTGCGAAGTCTCTAAAGATGAACAATCTCCCACCCATTATGCACCTGGGTAAATATCAAACTGCCAGGAAAGTCCAATCCAGGCAATAAAAACACCCAGAAAATGATTGGCCACAATTCCAGAAAAGGTACCTATTGACAATCTGCCTCCCCCCACCCCCCCCCAACTCAGATCCATATCTCTGTTATAGTAATGTATTTAATCGTTCTTTGATTGAAATCGAGTTGCACTGTAGGCGTCTTGGCCCTTTCTCAGCTCTTTTGTGTGTGAAGATATTTTAAAAGGAAGTTGTAAATAAGTTTTATATATTTTCTAAGCATTCTGCTTTGAATCGTAAGCGCCATCGCCACTTGGCTTGGCGGTTGTTGATTTTAGAATTAGAAACATTCCAATATTTGCTGGCACGGCTGACAAAAGATGAAAACATGTCTTTTCTTGCCAAAAGAATTTACAAAAGCAGGAGATGGCAGCCTTGGAAACTCAGAAGAGACCCTTGATGTTGGCAGCGCTGAATGGACTGTCTGTTTCCAGAATTCCTTTGCCCGAGGACAGGCAGAATGACACTGTGATCGTGCCAGTCGATGAGAGGGTAAGACTGTGTTTTCTCTTCAGCTTTGTCTGTCTGCTCTGAATACAAAGAAAAATGTGTGTGAATTTAACCTCTGACTAGGAACATTCACCTGGTTTGTGTGGTTATTTCTGGGCAGCTGTGTCACACTCCTCTACTAAGTCATACGAGTGGAAAATTAAAAAGAAAAAAAGGCAAATGCATTTCCCCTCCCTGTTCAGATAGCGACAAACTCAGGAGTTAAATCTTTCAAATGTATTTAGGTACCTTAACTATTAACAAAAATCAATCTTATTTGTGTATTACTCGGCTGTAGATCCTCCAATCATCTTTGAATTGGTGCCAACGCTGTCCTTCCTTCTGGAGTGGGGCTACTTGTGTTCACCATGTGTGTGTTGTAATGTAGTCACCGCTCCAAGCTCGCTTCTGTGATGGACTACAATCTCACGCTTTAGTTTACTAATTTGTATTGACATAATAGTCCATCATGGGAGAGCTTGGAGTGATGGCTACTTTACAATGCACATATGGAACATATAATCATATACAAATGGGTGCCAGACCACAAAGTAAGAGTCCAGAAACTAAACATGAGATTGTGGTCCATCACAGCATTGAGCTTGGAGTGGTGGCTACTTTACAACACACACCGGGACCATGGGGAACAAAAGTAGCCCCCCTCCAGAAGGAAGGACAGTGTCAGCAGCAATTCAGAGAGGATTTGAGGATCTACAGCTCAATGATACACACGTAAGATACATTTCTCTCCCGTTCATTGAAGGACACAGGGAACAGATCGGAGATCGTGTACTGTAGGGTAATATCGCCACCTGCAGGAGAAGGATGCTAGGCACAAAAAAACTAAAGACCAATTACAGCCTAGGGGCGGCCCCTGCCGGTGGCCAAACCCCCCACCTACTGAGAAGTCCTACAGTTTTTTGCCTAGCGTCAGGAGTAAGGAGCTAAGAATTTTCCTCGGTATTCTTACCTGCTTCTTCCTGATTTTTTTCAGAGGTAGTTGAATACAATTTTTAAGATTTAACTCTTGAGTTTAGTGTCACTTTAAAGCATATCTAAATCAAAGGAACTGGTTAAGGCCTAACTTTTTTTTTTTTTTTTATTATTATTATTTATATTTTTTTGTAAAAGGTTTAGAAAAAAAACAAACAGCTCTGTATGCAATAATCAACGTCTCTCCAGTGCTGTCCCACGCAGTAATTTCTTTTCACCGCTAGATGTCTTCAGTCTTCATGGTTCAATGATGACATCACTAAAGACATCCTGCACTCTGATATCATGCTAGGGTTACTCTCTGGATCATTAAGGACTGCCCAGCACCGGTGACTGGGGCCCTTTCCATCATATGACTGGCCTGGAGACATCTGGAAAAACGGAGAATAAGTAAAAACAATGCATAAAATAAATGAAGGGGGCCTCCAGGGCGATTAGCTGGCGGTGGGGCGAGGAGTCAGGATTTGGCCTGTGAAACCCTCTGACGAATTGCTTTTGTTTCGTGTGACTTGAAGAGGCTTAATGGCTCATGTGCAACTGCAGCAAAGATGAATTTCCCTTTAAGAGCACCCCAGTACGAGCCTACTTAAAGTAATGATTTCCTTTTAAAGTTTGTAAATCTTTGCAATAATTTTTGTATTTGCTCTAAGAGACCTTGTCACCTTGTGCTTGTGACAATGTGTTTGCGAAGCTCCCCCGTCCCCAATAATGACCTTACGAGTGCTCCTCTGCTGCTCTTCATCTGCAGCGATGATACCCAACACTTCTGGATATGCAACTCCCTCCCCTGTGCCAGTGCTCTGGGTCTAGCAGCCAAGACCTCGGCTCAAACACATGATGTGGGAAGTGACATCATTTCAGAGCCTGCTGCAGAGAAGCAAGCATCGGTGAGGCAGCACAGATAAGGGGAGTATGACGGAGTGGGGCCTTTGCATTGACACTGCATGGGCAAAGGCAGAGTATCAAATATATAATTAAAAGGATTTTATTATATCTGTGCACAAATGACCTGGTGATGCTGCCAGAAATCACGCGAGATGTGCTCTGTATTCTTAACACATTTGCTGTCCTAGGGTGACGATGCTGTTCCTCCATAGGTAAAGTGCGGCAAGTGAGCAATGTCACCCTAGGACAGGCTACGTGTTTCTGGCAGGATCACCAGATGGAAACAAGGCCACCATATATAAGGAACCGTACGTTACAAAAGATGACATTTTTGTTCTTGGTTTTAGATGCACTTTTATCTTCCAGCCCCATAAAGTACCTCTCAGCGCGGTCTCAGATTTATTGTGTTTAATACACTGAATGAGTCACCCCACAGAATATATCCTGAGCTGCAATGTCCCTGACTCCTAGTCATTGCATTATTCATCCAAGGGCTCATTATAGCTACTTTATCTCTTCCCCGGAGAATTTGTGCCATTCTTACCAGCTGAGTCATGATGTGTTGATTTGTCATGGTGGTGTTTTCTTTGCAGTGTAAGGCCTTGAGGAGGAAGCTGGAGGAAGGGATGGTGTTTACAGAGTATGAACAGATTCCAAAGAGAAAGGCAGATGGCGATTTCACCACGGCAACATTGCCCGAAAACGTAGAACGCAACAGAGTCCGCGAAGTCCTTCCTTACGAAGAAAACAGAGTAGAGCTTGTTCCCACCAAAGAAAACCACACTGGCTACATCAATGCATCACATATAAAGGTAAGAGAAGGTATATCTGAAGCAGACCTGTGTGTATAGGCTGACTCGGTGCTGCATACATTCACAAGCAGCCCTATTCCCAATGGAAACCGCTAGTGTGGAAGATAAATTTTCTGTTTCTAATGATCTATTGGAATCCCTTCTCAAGTATCTACATGGAATGGAACCTTACAAAGTGAAAGCCAACATAATTCTGATCTGACTGTGATTTAAGTTACACACAGACACACACATCACTCAATTCCCCATGCTGAGCTACACACTTTTCACAGACGTACAGTGACTCTGAGCACAAGTTTTCAACCCTTTAATGCCCAGCGGTTATTGAAGTCTAGATGGCCATGCCAGGAACATTAAGGAACATTGCCTTTATGCCTTTAAAACTCTACTTACCGACTGAAAAGTGGCCAAAATGTAAAATAAAATGTGTGTGTGTTTTTATATATAACATGTATGGTTTACATACATACATACATACATACAAATGTATGTATGTATCAGACAATTACAGTGTGCAATAGAATGGTTAGGCTGCAGTAGTATCTGGAAGGTTAAACTATTACTTTCTGAAGGTTTCAGCTTTCACAGTTGACCTAGTGACGACATCTCCGATTTGATTCATGATCATTAGTAGGTAGCAAAGCTGTCTGTGACGGCAATAATTGAGAGCCACCAGCTGCACACATTGTTGGCTGGTAGCTGTCAATGGGAGGATGTTAATGTATCCTAAGCATGGGCCATTGTACTGAGGAGGGTTACACATTGCAGTTGGAAAGGGGTTAAAGCCATTAAAATGCATCTCCAGCCAAGCAGAATATATAATGTGATCAGTTGTACCTACCAAAATATCATCCTTTACATCCAGTCTTGTGATAACACACCCCTGCCATGCTATACAGCAAAGGCATACCACCAGTATTCAGTTTTGCAGCTTCCTGTGCCTCCTTCCTGGCTACAATATCTTTCATCTGTAAGCTGGCTGAAGGCCACCCCTTGTGGCACCCAGCATGTTGGATGTGCAACGTTATGAAGTGCAGTTGAGCCTGACTGATTATTATTTGAACCCTCCCTTTCTCAGCTGGTTTTCTCCTGTACAGAAGGTAATGGTCAAATGGTGTAGACCTCAAACTGTTACAGCAGCAGTATTAAAGCTGAACTCCAGCTTTAAAAGTAAGGCAGGAAGTTATGATACGTCTCCTACAGGGAAGCAAAGGACAATAAAATAACCAACAGAAGCTCGATCTTCTGCCAACCCTATCCAAAATGAGATGAGGTTTTGGCTGTAGTTGGACTGATATGTTTTGCATCTGTTGAACTTACACTTACAAGGTATGACAAACCTTGTGCAGACTTCTCATGTCCAGATCTTTTGTTACACAGGTGGTAGTAGGTGATAAAGAATGGCACTACATCGCCACCCAGGGCCCTCTACCTCAAACATTCCATGATTTCTGGCAGATGGTGTGGGAGCAGGGAGTCAATGTCATTGCCATGGTGACAGCTGAAGAGGTTAGTCCGTTATATGTCATATCTTAAAATGTATGTCCATGCAAAATTGACTGTTTTTTCTGTGTGAAATGCCTTTTGCTTTAACAATGCAGTCGCGTTATATAATTTCCAGGAGAAGGCTGACAACACTTTTTAAGATCGTTGCTGACATTCCAGCAGCATTGTCATGCTCTTCCTGCAGCAAGGACCTATTGTGGTACAGGCATTTTCAGCCTACTGGTTACACTGACACCACTGGGCTAAGCAAATGCTAGCCTGGGACTGGAGAAGGAATAGTAGACATGTCCTCTAACACACATACCCCAAGCACCGCTGCATTTGGACAACAGAGCCAATTTTTGTTATTTAAAGTGCATTTATAGTTCATGTTAAAGGAGAACTGAGGTGAGTGCTTTTCACTCACCTCATAGTTCTAGCCGACCTGTGACAATGAGACTGTCACAGGTCGGCTCAGTAGATCGGGAGGTGAGCGATCTGCCAGCGCTGACTGGCGGAACGGACGGGGGAGGGGGCGGGTACAGCTGGCTCTGCCTCTAGATAGGCAGAGCCAGCTGTCACTCACGCAGCTGGGCGGATCCCGTCGTCTAAGTCGGGATCCGCTCCGGCTGCAGCGTCTCAGTATACCGCGAGCTGTAGCTCGCGGTATACTGAGCCTTGGGTAACGGGAGGACGCTAGTTTGTGTCCTCCCGTTACCCTAAGGAGAACTATGGAGAAAAACACTGACCCCATAGTTCTCCTTTTAAGTGCAATATACATTGAAGTGCTGACCAGTACCAATTGCCAGCCTCCAGGGTTGTGTAGTGAAGTTCTACAGTGTTCGGCTTGTTACATTGACTGACGTAGGCCCTGGGAGTATATCTGCTTAGTGCAGCAGGGACTGGGGAAGGGGCGGCAGGGAGGGTGTTGTGAGTTAGCTCACCTTTTCATTTTTTGTAGAAAGTTGAACTATCCCTTTAAAAGAAGATTAGTCTGGAGTTGGGCTTTATTATGATACGGGTAGATGTTTTTCCTTCCAGCTTCAAAGGTTCTAATCTTGTAAGCTTTCTGTGGAATTCTCCTTGACATTACAGGGTTATGTCCAAACACAACAATCCCATCTCTGCGCCAACCCCAAGCTGTGTTTCCTTCTGCCATTGTGTCACTTGTGTCATGGTGCCGGCTGGCGGTGGCCAGCATCACATTCCACAACCCTTATCACCACCGGGAATACGGCTTGTTTCATGGAGTGCCAAGTAAAACTAGGAGCTTTTTCCCATGTAGCTTGGAATGAGGTCTGCAACAAAGACTATTGGCCACCAGAAACTCTGGATCCATCTTCATATAGATTGTACTTTTGTGTATACTAGCAAACATGCTTCTTTCACAATTCAAGTGATATTAATAAAAGTTTTAGATTGAGAATCGGATTAGACTTTGCTACATGTGTCTCACTGTGGGGGGATTCGGATTTCCCTTCATTTCCTGTCCTAGAGACACATTGCAAAATGAGTGGAAATCTCTTGGAAATGAGAATTCCTACCTTACAGGAACAGGTGTCCCCAATGGAGGTTTTTTTTCTCCCCTCTTGCACTGGTGACAACGCCAAAACATTTGGGTTTCCCCTTTCTGTTTCAGTGACGATGGTCGCCAGGACAAATGGGGTGGGGGGTGGGGGGGGATGGTGGATGTCCTTAATGGGGACACTGACTGCAATAGAAATTTGACAAGGGGTCTAACCCTTCCCTACTCTATCCAAAACTAAAGACTAATAATAATTATTTTTACATAATCGATAAAGAGAATCTGTAGTCATTTCACTATACATGAGAATATTGGCAAATCTTTATTGGTCTTTCCAGTAAGATGCCCAATACAGCCCGCATGAAGTGTGGGGGGAATGCTGCTCGGGTGTATTTTTAAAACTGAACTCCGGGAACAAAGGATAACATTCAGTAACGTGGAAGCACACTTCCCTAAAAGAGAAAGCCTTGTTCTCTTGTTAACTATCTTCAAAGCTGTTTTGCTGACCAGTAACCTCAGCCTGCTATCTGTGTTAGGTGACCGGTCTTCCCGCCGCCCACCTTTTAGTTCTAGTTCCGGCAGCTCTGACATGGTGATGGAAGATTCTAACTTCTAATGCTGAGTTTACTGTGTGGCTCTCGACCTTGCTCTGCCCCTATGGACCTCCATCCACTGAGCATCCTACAGCTCCTGCCTAGAAGCTGAGGAAACTGGCAGAGGTGTGAGACTTTAGGACCTGCGTCATTTAGGTCCTGCCCAGGAGCTCTGGACACTGACAGCAGAGTATTCTACATTAGGGGAGCAGAATTGATGTCTGCACTGATGTCTCTCTCTACCCCCTGTACTTAGATCTACTGATCACCGTCCTGCAGATCCTAACTTAATAGGTTTGGACACTAACATGTGAGGCTTCAGTGCTTTAATGCTCTGCTAATACTATAGAGCAGGGCTGGACAAATCTCAGGAGCCAGCTAGCCAATGCTCCTTCAAAATGACAGCTGATGCCTAACTTTTTCTCTGGTTGTTGTCAATGAGCCTGACTCCTAAATACAAAACTTGCTGGCTCCTGGATTGGACACACTTTTCCCAGAATTCCATATTCATTTGTCCACCCCTGTTTCTGAGCCATTTATTCCAAACTGCATACAGTTGTTTCTGGCTTTTTGGCAATCGGTGCAATGTA
Organism: Nanorana parkeri; assembly: GCF_000935625.1. NCBI lineage: Eukaryota > Metazoa > Chordata > Amphibia > Anura > Dicroglossidae > Nanorana > Nanorana parkeri. The sequence goes on from NW_017306269.1 coordinate 1,888,104, forward strand.
GGGAAAGCGTAGCTTCCATGGAGTAGGGCTTAGGATCTAGCGATAGTATAACCGTACAGGTTATGGTGAGAGAATGAAAAAAAAGTTTTGACTTTCAATCCACTTTTTCTTCCCAATTGATTATTTTTGTTTGGTTACCAATTTTCATATACTCCTGCAGGAGGAAGGAAGAGCCAAGAGTCACCGTTACTGGCCCAAGCTGGGATCCAGACATAATTCCGCTACATACGGAAAGTTCAAAGTGACCACCAACTTTCGCACGGATTCCGGCTGCTATGCAACGACTGGCTTGAAGATCAAACACCTTCTGTCTGGGCAAGAGAGGACAGTGTGGCATTTGCAGTTTACCGACTGGCCTGATCACGGCTGTCCTGAAGAGGTCCAAGGATTTTTATGTAAGATTTAAAAATCAATAACATTGGCATTTGACATAATGATTTTCCTGGTTTAATAATTTATTCTTACATTCTGCAGCGTATTTGGAAGAGATCCAGTCTGTCCGTCGTCACGCTAACAGCATGCTGGACAGTAGCAGCCACTGCAATCCTCCGGTACTGGTTCATTGTAGCGCCGGTGTGGGAAGAACTGGAGTGGTCATCCTGACCGAGCTGATGATGCGGTGTTTGGAGAACAATGAGGTAAGTAGGCCCTTCATCTTGTTAGAACCGCACTGTGCCATGTACAATGGAGGTATTCATGTCAAGGATGCTTAAAACACTTGAGTGAATGACCACAGCAGTAAGACCTTTTCATACCTCAAGTTCTGCCAGGACACTCCACAATTAACCCTGACTTTTTGGGTTCATTACAATGGGTTCCTGGGCCCATAAAGCTGAATTCCAGGCACGTAGCTAAATACACAGTTTAATTATGTATTTGTCTTTTCTGCCAAATATATTTTTATTTGGCTCAGCCAGTCATGTGATTCAAACACTCTTGTCAGGCACCATAATTTTGTGCTGGACTTCTGCAGGCAGTTTGGTCCGGAACACACCCCCAGCCTCCTGCTGTACTAAGACCAGTTTCATTTAACAAAATGTTTATTAATGAATACAGAGCTGCACTGAGGTGGGAATCTCTCATATCTCAGTCCGGCTTTAATATATATCTATAGCCACATTTGTTATTTGAATTTTTGAATAGCGTCAGAAACATTAAAACTCCTGTAAAGTAATTTTTTCTGTCTATGCGTGTGAAATATTCTTAAAGTGAAGGTGTGCTCTTGCACAGTTGTCACCAGAACAAGTGTCCCATTGGAAAATGTCCCCTCATCTCTTATTCTGATGACAATCCTAAAATTTTGGATTTTCCCTCACTTTGTCTCGATGGTGGCCACCAGAACAGATAGTGAGGATGCCCCCCAGTGACGTGCGGTACCTTTAGGTCCGGATGAGGCATCCCCAGCCTCGTCCCCAGCACATCCTGCCCGATGAAGCCCTGCCCGCCGAAGCCCCGCCCCCAACCTAGTGTGAAGGAGGAAGGGAGGAGCCTCCCTGTCCCTCACTTGCTCGTCACTGCTGAGGCATCGAGATCGGTGGCCTCAGTGGGTTTTTTTTCTTTATTGACCAATATCGTTTTGCCATTGGTCCCAGCGATCCACAGAGCTCACGCCTCTAACACAGAGTAGAGGCTGTGACAGCTCTTGCCTCATTAGTTAGGTTACACAAGCAATGGGGAAGCCTGCTGCTGTGTAACCTAACTTAGCTGTCAAAAGCTGGATGCAGCGCCGCCTGTAATTAACAGGCAGTACTCCGTCCATGACAGATACGCATCGGGGAGGATTTCCATGCTGTGTAATCTGTTACAAGCCGATCTGAATGGAGAAAAAGCTGTCAGCTTCAGACTTGAAGCTGACAGCTTTTTCCACCATAATACTAGGTGAGGCTCTGCCTCACCTGACTGCACGTCCCTGATGCCCGCTCTCCTCCTCCACAGGTTAATTTCTAATGGTATCATTCAAAAGTTGCATTTCCCTGTGTTTACCTTTTTTATTCGGTTTAGTTGCAATTAGAGAAAATAGAATTCTGTGTCCGTGATCTGGCAAGAAGCTCTAAATGCGACTAAACGTATGTGGCTGAGCGCCCAGATCACTTCCCCTGCATTTAGAAAAAGTTAATCCTAGGAGTGCCCGTGTAAATGAGACCTAACTCTTTCCTTTGCTGTCCAAAACTAAAAATACAGTTTTTTCCCTTTTTACAAACAATTTAACCCATTTCCCTTCGGTCCAAAACTAACAATCATTTTGGCTGGAGTCCTACTCGAAATCGCTTCTACAGCATGAATTTGGAAACTCTCACTTTGCTCTGTGCCCGGATGCTGCAGATCATTGTTGTGATTGGCTGCACCCACAGCAAGTTTTGTATTGCATCATTTATCCTGACCCAGACTGCACACCAAGTTACTTATTTCTTTGTTTCTCATGGATCCGTGTGTCTCTGAGTTCTCTGTATGTTTTTCCCTCAACAGAAAATTGAAATCCCAGTGATGCTAAATTATCTCCGGGAACAGAGAATGTTCATGATTCAGACCATCGCGCAATACAAATTTGTCTATCAACTTCTCATCCAGTTCCTGGAAAGCTCAAGACTCATTTAAATCTTTCTTTTTTTGTAACCCTAAAATATCTCGGAGAAGTCCCAGGTGGAAACATCCTTCCCAGAGGTTAAGATCTCTTGTACAGAAGGCAACTTTTTATTTCTTTTTATGTCATTTTTTTTTATTTTTTAAATAAGTTAACTTATTTTTTTCTTTTAATTTATGTAAAACAAAAGGTGAACAGTACACTGAACCACACTTCATGTGTAAAATGCTGCCGGTTTTTGAACATTTAACTCGAAATTCTCACTTTTATATCTTAAAGCAATAAAAAGTTATATGGAAAAAATATAAAACACATCGATAAGCTAAATCGGGATACAAAAAAAATGCTTATTCTTTCTCTGATTGCGGAACTTCTTCTGTTGTGTTTCTTCATAGACCTTTATGTGACTATTTGGGTATAAACTTTATTTTTCGACATAAGAAAGGACATATGACGCATGAAAGGCACCCTAATTAATTTATAATTCAGAACAGTCACCTGGATACATGGCGGTTATTTTTACAAAAGAAGGAAATGCTGTTCAGTTAGCAAAGTGAGCGTTGGTAAGTAAGGTGAACCTTCAAGATACTAGGGGGGAAAGAAGGATTTTTGCTGCGCAATTGTGTATGCAGAGGATAATACGAAATCACCTGCACTCCATACAGCGTACAGACCTTGTTGAAAGATTGGTGCTTGAAGTGACAACACGGATGGCGCCGTGTCCGATACAGTCCATAATAGAAGTCGCCAGCACTCGATGTGTGCAAGAAGTAAAGCACTTTTTATTAAATTGTCACATGCGTCATACAGCTAACGTTATGTCACCCAGAAGAAGGGACCCTGCGAGGCCCTGAAACGTTGGCTGCATGACGCATGTGACGATTGAATAAAAAGTGCTTTACTTCTTGCACATAGCATCGAGTGCTGGTGACTTCTATTATGTGTATGCAGAGGTTCACCTTACTTGCTAACACTTACTTTGCTAGGGAGCCCATTCACACCAATTGCAGTGCGTTCCAGAGGGGTAGCAGCTGCACACTAAACTCCGCCCTTTGTTCTGAGGCGGGAGTGTGGCAGTGCATTGAAGTCAATGGCACTGCAGCCACGCCTCCTGCCTGCTGTGCGATCGGATGCGTGGCAAAACATTGCCTGCGTTCCGGTCCAGTTCTGAAGCAAAAAATATAGAGCATGCAGCATTTTTTTTGCGTCTAAACTGGGCCACGCGTCCGGTCGCACTGCGGGCGGGGGGCGTGGCTGCAATGCACCGCCACGCCCCAGAACGAAGGGGGGAGTTGAGTGTGCGATTTGCTGTGTGTTTCAGCAGCCACTGCTCTGGAACGCACCGCAATTGGTGTGAATGGGCCCTAAGTGACCAGCCTTTACTTCTTTAGTAAGCCAGCCCTATTAAGTCGTATGGCACAGCGTACATTACAACACTTGCATTAGATTTTTTTGCGGTTGTGTTTCGTTTTTCAAGCCAAAAACAGATTCAGTACAATGGGCCAGCGCCTCGGCACTTTTTTTTAACAAACAAGATATTTTGGCGTATACAAGAGTGTAATTGTCCTTCAAGTGGCTGAAAAACGAATCCCATAATCTCACGCTGTACTTGGGGAAAGATTGCCCCCATTGGGGTCCTGGGCAGGGTCACTAACCAGTTCCAGATTAAAGCTTAAGTTAACCTTCTGTTGGAACGGCTAATACATTTGAGGTGCATCAAAACAAAAGGTGTGCAAAGTCTATCGGTTTGTCTTAAAAAAAGCTGCCAAAGCCTGTCCCCTGCCAGCATGCTGTAGAGAATGATCCTTGCTGGGGAAGCACATTTGTAGAGTTACACACTTGGCTCAGCAGGGGCATGTAGGACCTCTCCAGAGAGACCACTTCTCTGACACAGAGCAAGGGTTCTCCTCTTCAACATGCTGGCAGGGGACAGGCTTTTCTACTCAGGCTGTGGCTGCTTTCTAATGAAGACAAACTGCAAGACTTTGCACACCTTTTGTTTTGATCCACCTGGAATAGATTTAGCTGATTTCAACTGAAAGTTTGATTGCTCTAAAGGTGCCCATACACCTTAAGGTGCCCACACACCTTACAATTATCTGCAGATTTTCTGTGGTCAGATGGAAAAAGTGCAACAGATTGGCCCAGGTGGAGATTCCCCCATTCACACAGTCTATTGTAGTTGGAGGAATCTGTTGCACCTTTTCCATCTGACCATAGAAAGTCTGCAGATAATTGTAAGGTGTATGGCCAGCTTTACACACACACCCCTTCCAAAACGGAGACATACATTGTGGGCAAAGTAGTTGTTTTTGAATCCTGTACATAGTATTTATTTCTATGACAATTGTTAGGCCCCGTTGTGCCCAATGAGAAGTTATCAATTCAAACCTGTTGTTACAAACAAGTATTGACATCATCTCTGTGTAAGAGCGCATAGCTGGGATTCCAGGGCTGCAATGTGCTATCAAAGGGTATTTTGTCTTTTTTATTTGGGATAGAGGATTGCGGCTTTGTGGTTATGAAAATATGATTGTCATGGTTTGTTTTATGTAAATATCCCCGATATATTGTTCTTTTTCTGTATAGAGTTTGTATTACACAATCGGGGCATTTCATTGCCGTCTTTGTGAGGTGAAGATAAAACTGTATGATCTAACTACTGACATATGACTGGCAACGTTTTATATAGCTAAGGAAAAAAACGTTCATTTGATTACGGGATAGACGCTCTTGAGTGTACGCGCTGCCTTTAGGAGTGTATGCGCTGCCTTTAGGAGTGTACGCGCTGCCTTTAGGAGTGTACGCGCTGCCTTTAGGAGTGTGCGCGCTGCCTTTTAGGAGTGTGCGCGCTGCCTTCAGGAGTGTGCGCGCTGCCTTTAGGAGTGTACGCGCTGCCTTTTAGGAGTGTGCGCGCTGCCTTTTAGGAGTGTGCGCGCTGCCTTTTAGGAGTGTACACTTTTTTGTATGACCCATATCCACATTTGTCTGTATTGTAAGGCCAAATAAGTTGTGTTTTATCTTCTACGTTGTTTTTAGAATAAAGAAATGCATATCATGTGTCAGGCGTACTTAGAGCCCATCTCCAGACACAGCGATTTTTACTTTTTTGTGAAATATTTTTTTTTACTTTTATTAAAACAATGTTTTCTTTCTAAGCTCTGCTGAGTGCTGCTGGAATGTACAGTGTGAGCTGCACACCCATCTCCCCTCTGCTTCAAAACAGTGTGATGGACACCAGTTCCTGTGCCATTCACAGATGCAGCGCCATCACTGTGCTTTGTGAGGGGGGTGGAGACACAACCCCGGAACTAGTGGCTATGATGGACACTGTTTCAATGCAGCAGGGAGCTGGAAGTGCAGCTCCCCGGTGTACATAGCAGCAGCGCCTAGTGGAGCTTGCGGAGCGCTCCGGATGAAATAAAAAAATTACAGTTTTAATGTTGAGTTTAAAAAAAATTTAATAGCGGTAAAAAAATAACTGTGCCTGGATATGAGCTTTAAGGTTGAACTCCGGAAATATACATATGAGTTATTTTACCTGCCAAAGGTTTTGTTTTTCTGTTCATCCAATCCCGTGATATACACAGGTCCGTCACACAGCACAGCCCAGTCTGACGGGAGGAGACATGATTTTCTCCTCCATTCATTGAAGAACACAGTGAAGATCTGACCATTGGGGTTATAGTGCCACCTGCAGGAGTAGGACACTAGGTACAAAGACAAACATGTTTGTCTTTGTACCTAGCCCAGCCCAGAGGGTTTCACAATTGGCATCCTCGTCTTGAAAGCCTCCCTTTTTTGGTTTTACATAAAGACAAGGTGGTTCTTTGCCCTTGGCCTTCCTATTTGTCGAAGATGGTTTCTGCCTTTCAACTAAATGTGGATGGTCTGCTCCCTTTGTGCCTGACTGGAACATCCTAAGAAAATATTGCTTCAATAATTGGATGTCATAATGGTGGTAGGAGTTTCACTGGCCTAGGCAAAGGCTAAGCGGCCTCCTCAGCCATTATATTGAAAGAGATTAGACAGACCATCACCTAGGCCTATACCGTCAGACCTCAGGCACCTCTTTGTCCTGCCATGGCCCATTCCACTAGAACGGTTATCGTGTCTTGGGCTTTTTATCATCCAACGTCTGGCTCTCGGGTTTCCAAGGCGGTCACATGGTCATCAGTACACACTTCTACTAATGTTTACAAAGTTGATGATGTTGTATCTTTGGATGCGTGTAACGGTCAGCGTCCTACAGGTGACAGTGTTGCATGTAGGGATTCCCCCCCCCCCCCCCC
>NW_017306269.1:1896023-1896397 GCF_000935625.1 Nanorana parkeri
GAGAATAGTAATGAGCAGTCAATAGATGTATAGAAGACACTGAACACTAAGGGAGTAACTTGTAATTTACATGGGGCTATACTCTACTTATGTTCTGATCAATACATGGCTGCACCTATTCTGAAACATTGAAGGTGCCCGCACTTTCTAGATTTGGGTTTTCATGCCGTCACTCAAGGAGCTCCTTGTACTCTTGTGTTTCTACCATAGTGCTGGGTGGGTCACCTGAATGTACTAACATGCTATGGCTGTTTAGAGATGTGCTGCCCCTACTTCCTCAGAGCTCGAATAGTTGGCATACAGGGAAGAAATATTTCTGCTATAACCTCTCTCTTCAGTTATCACTCATGCCTGTGGCTTTGATGGGAGGGACG
>NW_017306269.1:1896565-1912909 GCF_000935625.1 Nanorana parkeri
CCCCCCCCCCATAGTTGAAGCTATGTGAATGTGGTCAGCTTCATGTAAATAATCTAATCAATAACTGCTAATGTTGGGAGGAGAAAAAAATGCTTTGTGTAAAGTTTGTAAATATAAACTGTACATAAGGGCAGCCATCTTTCCATCTTTGCGTGCTATATACCGTATGTAGGCTCTGCTTCCTACTTACCAGTAAGCCACAGTAACTGTGCTTTGCTGCCTCTGTTCCCTCGCTGTAGGTTTACAGGTCAGGTGACTTGAATGAAAACATTAGAACACAGAACATTAGTTCCTGTGCCGAGTCAGCTTACAATCGAATGTCCTCCCACCATACTCATACACATGCTTTGTCAGCTTACAATCGAATGTCCTCCCACCATACTCATACTTTGTCAGCTTACAATCGAATGTCCTCCCACCATACTCATACTTTGTCAGCTTACAATCGAATGTCCTCCCACCATACTCATACTTTGTCAGCTTACAATCGAATGTCCTCCCACCATACTCATGCTTTGTCAGCTTACAATCGAATGTCCTCCCACCATACTCATACACACGCTTTGTCCCATTCAGGGCAAAGTGTCCGTGTACAGCGGGTCTCCCTAAACCACTGCAGACTCTCCTCTCCCAGTGCTCCTCCTTCTGTGGCTGCCACTGCAAAATACCCGGGTCTTCTAGGTACGGAACGCTCTAGGTATATCCTCCTCCCATTACATAGTGCTCAGGCCTGGCGGCCGATCACTAGGCTGACACCAGGTAGACATTGAATAGGCAAGGTGACGGTGTATCTTTAAGGTCGGTTTGGCTGGCATTCAACAGTCATACAGGGAGACTGCCATTGCTCAACTCTCAACTTTTGAAAATGCTAGTTGGCTGGCTGTTGTGCTGACCCTCTTATCTCACTAATGACTTCTCCCGTCTTTCATGATCTGCACACTTATTCTGGGTTTGAGAATTGAAGCTAATGTCAGTATTCCACCCAGGCAACTGGATTTTCAATAAGAGGTCATCGGTGGCATCCCTGCATTTCTTTCATCACAGTTTTACTTAAAACTAGACTAGATGGGAGAATACAGGAATGCCTGGAGGAAAACCCACAGAGAACATACACATGTCATTCATCGTGATCTTGGTCGGAAAATGCCATAAAGAAATTGTGACATGCATCAAAAATGAATTTAAGTCTACGCTCACGCATGTCTGACATTTCATGTGCTTTTTGGTGTGTTTTAATGCGTTTTTCATCCATTAAAGAGCTGTTTTGGTCAATGAAGATGAGAGTATAGGTTGCTAGTTGGCAGGGGCTTGTCATTTTCGTAAAGCCCACAAATGCGTGTTGCTAGGGTTGCCACCCGTACGGGTTTCACCCGTACAACCCGGGTTTGGAATCACGTGCCCGGGTCTGTGGCCACCTCCCGCCCGGGCACATGATTCAAACATTACAATGCCGCATTATACCTGCATTTCTTGCGGCGGACTCTCCCTCCCTCTATTTCCTCCGCGGCTGTAGTGGGAGGAAGTGACATCAGGGAGAGAGGGAGCCGTGAGGGACGATTGCATGCATTGTTAATGTGATCCCACTGAAGTCTATGGGACTAAAAATGCACCTGCACCATTTTCCAACACAGAAACATCTTGCCGAGGTGTAAATGGGCCCGTTAGAAAATAATGCGATTCCTTTTGTCATGCATTGTCTTATGACTCCAAGTGTACATTTTGAGATCGTATTGCAATGTTTGCCTAAGTCCTCGTTCACAACACCAAAGACACTAGCTTTCCCCTTTAGAGAACCACTGTTGCAAATATTAATAACAATATATAATATATATAAATGATGTAAATATAGTATTTAGTATATGATTTGTATTTTTGAATGCTTTTATTCATTCACATTTACATGCGGAGCAAACTGTCCATCAAATGCGGCGGTATTTGAGGCAAACTATGACATCACTGGGGTGTTTGCAGTGGTCGTCTTTTCTTACCATATTATTAAGAAAAGAAACTAGCTGCAGCTGCTCTAGCACCCCTGGGGTGATATTTTGTCCCAAGCTCCATCACTGGCACACTGCATGTTAATGTGAATAAAAAGAATGCACATATAAACACTATAATTAAATGCGTTAATCACATCATTATCAGAATACCATTTTATTATTTGTTTTGCAGTTGTGGTCCTTTTAAAATCATCATAAGGTCAGAGGGGTTAGCCTGAGGCTTTAGCACCTGGGGACGGAACAAAGCTTCAGAGAACAATACAAATGGTATCAGAGTGCAGATCCTCGTGTCTTATTTATAACATGATTTAGTAAAGACGTCCAACAGTCTAGTAGTTGTTGTCGCTTTAGTTATGTTTGAGGTGGACATGCCCTTTAAAGTGGGTGCTTACTTTGCACGTTTTACTCGCTTGGCATTTTCCGGTTACTAACATGGTCAGCCACACAATATCACCTCTCTGATGTTGTCTTTATTTTGTTGGCAGGAGGCGAAAAGCGAAATGTGTCATTCATTCCCTCTATGAACTATAAAATTAAGAATGTATTATATATATATATATATATATAGATATCCTTTTAACTTATTGTTTAAGCTAAGCCATTTTTTTGGCTGCCCCGGACTTAGCATATCATGAACTGCCATATATTATACTATGCATTTCTGATGTATTCTAAATAACTAAAGTGTCTAGTTCAGTAAAGGGTTAACTACTTCAGAACAGTATTTTTGCACTGTGCCATTCTTTAAATGATTCTGTATATGTGCTTGGTTAGATGATGTATTATATTCCAGCTCCTGTATATTGGCTTTTTCTATGTTCAGTTATTGGACTCGTTGTGCCTTTTTAAAAAGATGTAACAAAGTGTTTATATAAAATTTACATTTTTGTACCAAAATATGATGGTGTGTTTGTGTGTATATTGTAATTCTTAAAGGATAACTATACTTTTTGAACAGCTTCACCTCAACTGACCCTCCCCCCACCCCAAAATGATTTGCCCTTATGACAGATGTCAGATTTGTTTTTCTTTTTTTGGGTGTAGAAAGGGTAGATTATTCTATTTCATTAAAGGAGAACTATGACATGAGTGATTTCCACTCACCTCATAGTTCTAGCCGACCTGTGACAATGAGACTGTCACAGGTCGGCTCAGTAGATCGGGAGGTGAGCGAACACATACCGACGTTCGCTCACCTCTCGATCCTGTCACGGCTCTCTGCCGTGACAGGGGGAGGGGCTGGATTCCCCTCTCCCCGCTCCAATCTGCCAGCGCTGACTGACGGATCGGACGGGGGAGGGGGCGGGTACAGCTGGCTCTGCCTCTAGATAGGTAGAGCCAGCTGTCACTCACGCAGCTGGGCGGATCCAGACATAATTGTCGGGATCCGTTTCAGCTGCGGTGTCTCGGTATACCGCGAGCTGTAGCTCGCGATATACTGAGCTTAGGGTGACGGGAGGACGCTAGTTTGTGTCCTCCCGTTACCCTTAGGAGAACTATGGGGAAAAGCCCTAACCCCATAGTTCTCCTTTAAAGGTCCATTCACACCAAGACGGTCTGTTGTACAGTGCAGCCATTAACACAGTGCACGTTAACACGCCATAACTGACTGCCAAACTTGCTGCATTTTTGCTATTGCAGCACAAGATGGTACGCTGCAACGCAGGTGGGTTGGAGTGCACCAACACATGTAACCTGTGCAGTGTGGTGGTATGTGTGCGCTCTTAAGGTCATTGGTATTTTTGTGCTTCCATTTTATGTATATTTGATTCTTTGTATACTGTTTTTACATTTTTTTGTTCCTGAAACATTTCTGAATAGTTGAAAAGTTTGGGGACCCTTAAATGTCGCATTCCAATGAATTGGGATGCATTTAATCCAGATTTCCTGCTTTTGGATTAACTTTAAGGAAAAGCAACACTCATATAATATCATTCCCAAAGAAAGCTTGGCTTGTGTGTTTTGGCTAGACATGTGCGCCGGCAAAAGATGTTACTTTTCATTCTGATTTTTCGTTATTTCATTTTTCGGGATTTGGGTCCGAAGGTCAATTCGTTTCAGGATTCTGAAAAAATTCAAATTTTTACTTTTAACACTTTATTGAATGAGTAGGGGAACGTATTAGGTATGTACCGATACAAGTATCCATATTGGTGCAGATACCGTGTATTTGGGCAAGTGCTCTTACTTGCCCAAATGCTCCGATGCCTAGCACGAGTACTTCCTGTACCCCCCCCCATTTTTTCCTGCCCTGCTGGGCTTGTGCTCAGATCAAGGGTCTGGTAGGAATTTTAGGGGGGCACCATGTTTTTTGCCCATATTTAGGGGGTGGGGTTGCCCCTTAAAATTCCTACCAGATCTAAAGGGCCTAGTATGACTTTGTGGGACACACTTTTTTTTTTTTCCTTTGGGGTGGGCCCTCTAAACATTCCTACTAGACCTGAGGGGAGAGGGGCAACCTCTTGCTTTTGTTTTCTTCTGCGGACTGTAACATTTTTTTTTTTCTTCCTTTTGTCTGTCACTTTGCTGTGACTAAAATGTGTTCATAACAAACATTCGTACAGACTACCGCTAACAAAAATGTAGATTTTGTTTTTTTTTCTTTTTATATTGATGCTTAACACAAGAAAACTTGATTTGGGAAAGAAATTTAGATGCATCTGAAATTTTAGTTGTCGGACATTGATATTCCTTTGCGTTCAGAAATTCGTATGCCTCTGAATGTACGAATTTCTGAAAATCTGTAGAAGTAACTAATCTTTCCGAAACGAATCGCACATGTCTAGTTTTGGCCCATGTGCTGCTTCTGCTCCTTAGTGTATAATAAAAGGCCCCTTTTTCATGCAGCCTGCAGGACGGTGAGCTCTTTACCCCTAAGCCAAACTCTGATCACCTCATCGTTTTGGTGGAGAGGGTAAGGGGCCAGGTTTAGTAAAAGTACAGTTACCCTTTAAACTCTTATGCTTATGGTGTGGAATCCTTTTCTGATTTCTATTAAATTCAGTTGACTGTAAATATGTGACGATTGTTGCCTACATTTATAATAAATATTGGAATTCTGTATATTACGCTTTTTCAAATTCTTGTCCAAAACAAACAGATATTGTTGTGTGTGTGTGTGTGAGTTCTGGTGGCGCTTATACAAGAATCTGAATTTGTTACCTGTCCTCTGGGTTATACTGCTGCCAACAGGAGGATTGGACTCTGGCAAACAAACTGTAGGTCAGCCCAGGGTATGACCTCCTCTTACTTTCAGCATGCCTCAGTTTATTTCTAGCGTCCTAGGAGGCTGGACGTCTCTTCTTTAGCGCTGCTGATGCAAAGACTAATCTTTTAGAATTTTCCTAGTTACTTTTTTCCTTGAGTAAGAATGATCTCCATCAGTTGCTGGGGGAGGTTTTATCCATCGACTTCGATGCGTTCCAGAATGTTCTTCCTCAGCCTGGCTTTTGATTTTTATCTCAATTGGACTGAACTGGGCAATTGTGGGGTAAATCTGGAAGTGACTTTCAAGCATTGGGTTCTGGTTCGGTTGTCTGCAAAGCGCTTTTCAGACCCACAGCCAGTGGCACTGCCTCTGCGTTTGCCTGTGTCTGAGTGGGCCATATGGGTCAGCAGCAGAAGCTCCCTCATTTTTAGTGGTCACTGGACTTTGCCTTTTTAGAGGTTAAGGTTTTGGAATAGAGTACTGATGCAATTCCACTGGAGAAGGGGGTGTCTTACGTGCACTCTGCACTCTTTTGCGCCAAGAAAGCATCTCCCTGCTGCAAAGAGACATATTGAACTTTGATCTGTTCTTGCTGCTTATCTACTGTGACTTTGGTCACCTTTGGCTGGCTGACCCTACAGTCGTGAAGTCTTGGACTGCTACCAGCTGTCCTGCTTTTGTGAGTGCTCAAGGTTCTGGCTCTGACTTTGAAGCCTGTACAATAGAATCAGACATATTGCAGATGTAGTGTGGTAAGTAAACACTGGAGAGATGGTCCTGCTGTATCTGGTGGTCCTGCTGTATCTGGCGCCCCCAGCAAACTCTCCACTAAGGGTCCACAGACTGCTTGTAGTGTATCCCCTGATGGTGGCAAGATCTGTAACCTGAAATCATGCTGCCCTCTGATTTTTAGTCTCTAATCTTATTGGAGTTGTCTTTGGCTCTATTGGGTGTGGCTGGGCCCATTGCCCTTTCAGCTGAGGTTTATACTACGGTCATGCAGGATCTTATGATACAAATTAAAGGGTTGTTTTTAGAGACCGCAAGCATGCTACCACACCCTCCGCAGCAGGTTCTATGTCCTATTTACCTGTAGCCTTGGAGGCTGCTGAGTGTTGGTTTCTTGACCAACCCACTGCTTTTATTCCTAAGATAAAGGAGGTGGTTTGGGCTTTAATGTATGCAGTTTGAAACTTGAAGATTAGCCTGTTGCTTCGACTAATGCGGTTTCTGGCCTTGAGTCTTGTAGAACTCCTAAGGCCATCATGACTTTTCCTTTGCATCTCACCTAACAAACTGACTACCATACCTGTGGAGGCTGTGCTTGCAGTTGGAGCACTGACCAATAAGGGGTTGGAGGCTCTTTCTAGAACTATGTGCTCCTTGGAGGATCCAGCCTTACACCTGATCTTGGCTGTAGTCTTGCTTTGCCAAACCATGCCTAATCGGTCCAAATCCCTTAAAAGGGATCGTAGCTGCTACTCCCTTTGACCCTCTAATCATTGAGCGCACAGATTTCTGTGGCATTATACTTTTTTTTAAAGGGGAAAAAAAAATGTCTGTTCAGCCCAGCTTGGGATGCCATCATCAAGGATGCTACTGTATAGGAAGAAGCATAAGTAGGCGATTGCTCAGTCATCTTCATCTGTTTCTGAGAGCAGTGCTGTCTTTAAGGTGGGGCAAAGAGAGCAGTTGCCCTCGGCCCAGTCATTGTTGTGGGGCTCTATACACCCCATAAACTAGCACTGATGCAGTTTCTGGATCTGCAGCACTGGCCTCTAGAGGGCAGCACCCTCCTGTCCCTAATGTGCATCAACAATCTGCAGCTCGGGATGTCACCTCCCCCTCAGCAGGACAACAAATTTATTTTGCACACAATGCTGCATGGTCCCGGCCTCTCCCTCTATGGCTGCAGCCTCATCCACCCACTTCTCATGCAGAGTCCACATGGCTCCTGGGTTGGGTGTCTATCTTGGGAGAGAGGAGGGGGAATTGGGGAGGGTTGGGTGAGGTGTGGCACTGCTGGGTTATGGCATCATGCTAATTAAAATCAGAAAACGTTTGCCCAGGGTCCAGTCAAGATGAAATATAACCGTGTCTCAGATGCATCCCCCTCAGTTTCAGCACACCCTCAGCTTCCACTTCAAGAACTCCCAAGCCTGGCTCCGTGTCCACCAGCAAAGTCTGGCACTCCAAGGCTGCCAAATGAAACAACAACCCGCCTTCCCCTTTTTCCATGGTAGTGGGAAGCCAGTTGACCATTGTGGATCCTTGGGCTTCTAGGGTTACAAACGAGAGTTTTGTTCCCTACTCCCCTCCATGGTTTCTATTGTCAAACACCCCTCCATCTCTGAGGGATTGCTGATCTTTATTGACACTTCCTGGAATAATTTCTAGGGTTCCATTCCAATGTGTTTACTGTTTTAAAACCAAAGCGTTCATGTGCGCCATCTCGGACCTGAAGGAGTGGCATGTTTTCATTCAGCTCCATACATTCTGGGTGGAATCCACACGAGTTGGTTTGCTGGACACAAAAGATGCCTCTTTTAAACGTCCCCATATTTCCAGCTGATTTTGTGCATTACTCCAGGGCAGGGGCTGGCGACCTTGACACTCCAGATGTCGTGGAACTACACATCCCATGAGGCATTGCAAGACTGACCGCCAAAAGCATGACTTGCAGCAGCATAATGGGATGTGTATTTTTTTTTTTTTGGGGTGGCGTGGCTGCCTACTCACATTGTAGGGTCTGTGCATTATACATTCATGGCACTTCCATTTGGCCTGGCTTCTGCACCTCAAGTGATCACCAAACTGCTTAGTCCAGTGTTAAGTCATTTTGTTCTCTTAGGGTATCCCAATTGTGCGATATTTGGATGACCTTTTTTGATAGGAACAATCTGCAAGATGTTTCTCTGACTGTGCAGACCTTGCAGAGGTTCAATCCAGTAATATTCTGTGCTCAGAACTTCCCTCACTAAGCAAAGCATTTACAGCGTGAATGCTTTAAACAAATACAAATGGGTGTACAGCGCTATACATCTACACTTCCATATAATAAGCAAATGCTATATATGTGCAAAGAAAAATATATAAATCTTCCAACAAACAAACGAATACGTGAAAAGTTTGGTTATGCGCCAGTATTTCAATAGTGCCAGTAATAGAAAGTGCTCTAAATCTAAAATTCATAAAACCTTCTGATTAAATCATCCTAATGACATGAAATCAATGTGACTTACACATGTGCAAAACAGGGTGTGAGCTTATATTATATAGAAGTCCCAAAAGCAGGACAAAACAGCGTGCTCCAAATCAACGCCGTGTTATAACCGACGCTCCTCTCCTAGTGCTGAACCGAACCCCTAAGGAAACACACTCCCCATTACTTGACTGTAAGACCCCATTCACACATGTAATATTTTATTTATTGCAGGTATTTATATAGTGCTGACAATTTACGCTGCACTTTACATAGTTGCATATTCACATCAGTCCCTACCCTCAAGGAGCTTACAGTCTAAGGTCCCTATCACACATACATAGAGGGCCAACTTAGAAAGGAGCCAATTAACCTTCCAGCATGTCTTTGGAGTGAGGGAGGAAACCGGAGTACCCGGAGGAAAGCCCACGCAAGCACAGGGAGAACATGCAAACTCCTTGCAGATAGTGACCTGGCCAGGACACGGGGACCCCCAGTGCTGCAAGGTAGAAGTAAGGGTGGGTCGTACGACGGTTCGATTATCGGACGAAAAGTATTGTGTGATGATTGCAAGGTGTATGAGCAGTCTAATGGTGGCCAAGACCTTACGAGGGTTGTAAAGTAATTTCAAAAAACGTACGATCTGCCCATCTTGGACAGGCAGATCGGGCTTCCGATGACTGCAATGCTGAACGGGCAGTGTGCACGTGCGCACACCGGCCCTTTCGGCATTTGTCTCCTGAGCATCATTCAAACCAGCCGAAAATTGTAAGATTTTCTAGCATGCTCCTTAGACAAAAGACGTGCGACCGTACAGTAGAGATGGTCGCACGATTCTCGTACGATCGTGGGATTTCCCGCGATTCTCGTACGAGAATCGTGCAGTGTATGGGCACCTTAACAGAGACTGGCTTTCAGCTCCCTTCAGAGACTCGGGTGACGCAAATGTTTTGCTTCATTATGCTTTAACCCATTAATGCGGCTCTGCTGCTATGTGATCATGGTGAACGCTCCTAGAAATAAGACAATTAATACATTGTGTGTTTTTGTTCCCTTTTATTACAATGCACTGTTAAAACAGCAATTTTGTAATAAAATTTGCAGGCAAACATCGGTTTTCAGGTTCTGACAACTGTTCACAAAAGCTTAGCAATATACATTAAAAAAATCATCCACTCGCCAAAAAAAATAAAACAATTAAATTAGATCTGTGTTTCAGCAGCGATCTGAGGACTTAGTAACATCTCATGTGTAAATGTAGCCCTACACACGTCTAGTGTGTCTGTATACAGGCTGCTCTGGGCCTAGGATAGCTTCAGTCAGCTGCCATTAAGATGCACTATAAGGCTGAATAAGCATCCCATCCCATAGCTGTTACCCAAGTACCAAAAGCAGGCTGTACCCAGACATCAGGAAACGGAAGTGTAGGAACACATCAATTCTTTAGGGCTTGTTCACACAATGTGTGGATCATGCCCAGACCAGAACATTTTGTTCCTGGACCAAAAAAGCATTCCAATGTATCCCTGTGGTATTTCTGGGCTCTGTCACACCAGCGCAGTCCATTTCGGTCCAGACAAAAAAACAACAATTTTCTCTGGCCTGGAATGCACTGCAACGCATCAGAAATGCATGCAAACGCACTGGAAAGCCCATTTTAAGCCAAAAATTAAAAGCTGCACAAATGCCCTGCACTGCATGTCTGGTCCGGACGTGGTGTGAACATAGCCCCAAACTGGTTAAACTGTTCCAGAGGCAAGAACATAGGTCTGCATTGAAAGCATGCTACTCTTTCATGTTTACACGGGGTGGTAAAGCATACGTGGCATTTACACAAGTAGAGGGTTTTTTGTTCCTTAAATAAAATACAAATAACAAAATTATTTCATGGGCTAAAAAAAAAAAAAAAAAGTTCCTATCCAAAACCGTTCAGGTGAAGGTGGTCGTGGTGGCCTGCATGCCAAGTCATACAGACCTATTAGGAGACAATCACTGTTACCTTCCATTGCTTACATGCTCCCCTCATTGCGCCGGCTCCCACTAAGGAAAGGTGCCAGGACTGTGACTGACGCAGGGGGAGGAGCAGATCAGCAGAGGTAAGCATCATTACTCATCACCCTCATTCCAAAGCCAAAATAAACTTGGGTAGGAGATTTCTTTATATTAATAGCATCTCAATTATGAGATTGATTTCTCAAAATAAAATTAAAGGACCGCTACACCTAAACAAAAATACTAGCGAATAAATGGGAGGTACATTTGCTGCATCTTGCTGATTGGTCAGCTGATCTGTTAGTAATATCTCAGGCAGCTGATCAGGAGACTGAGAGGGGATGATCATTTCCAATACACAACTCTCTGATGGTAATCCTAATGGAGGACTGCTGCCTCTACACTGACCTACAACTGCTATCACACAGCCAATGTAGTACACTATAAAATATATTGACAAGCATGAGCAGAATGTCATCTTTATACTAAGCAGAATTCTTATTAGCTACAGTGGCCCTTTGACATACTACATCAGGGATAGGCAACCTTGGAACTCAAGCTGTGCTGAAACTACAAATCCCACCATGCCTGTCAGAGTCTTGCAGTGCCTCATGTAACTTGTAGTTACACAACAGCTGGAATACCAAGGTTTCCTACCCCTGTACCTACAGGCCAACCAGTCACATGGAAATAGATCTAGATTTGAATGTAAACATGTGGCTACAATCAGTTCTGCTGGGATGGATAAATAAAATCTATTCGATGTCATGGAAATACTTACCTGGAAAAAGTCCGTCAAGGTTCACTCCAGAATAAAAATCACATATGCCTAAGCCTTGGCATTGTGTCACATGATCTCTGCTAAAGGGGTGCATTAGCTAAGATTATGTGACCAAGTGCCTAAGCCTTCAGCAAGGTGAACAGCACAAAAGGGAGCGAGTGCAGCCCTTTCTCCAGGAAAGACATTTATCTTCTGATACTCTTTAGCCATCCGAGCGAGTCGGCGAATAGAATTCAATGTTTCAGCAGAAATCCACTTTATGGTGTAAAGAAAGGTGTGATGTTACGTCGCCCCCTAGTGGAATTTCAGCACATACACAGCAGTTGTGTACTTGACTGATGGAGGCCTTCCAAGTGCTACAAGTGATGGGTGTCGTATCAGGAAGTGCAGAAAACAGGGATTTAGGGTGTTCCCCTAGGGAGAAGCATCGTTCCATGTCCAGCAATGTCACAATGACATACAATGGCATTCCTGACACAAAGCGAAAAGCGTGTAGACCTTTGGCATTATTGCTCCATCTCTTTCTTGATCTCGGCTATATAATGGTGATCGGGTCCATGAGCTATCTCCATGACATTGATGGCCTGAAGAGGAAGAAGAAAACTCCAATAAGAAGCCAGATCAGCGCATTGAAGGGCTGTTATTGCAAAGTCATCAGCAGTAAGTCAGCTTTCAGACTGGCCTATGTAAATGTCTGACCCTGGAGCAGAAAGCCGGCTATGGGTCTAGATCCAGCAAATGATTTATAATGGATGGACTCAGCGTGAGGATGCGTTCACACCATGCATTAAACGTACAATATTGTGCATGTAACACACAGCGCACCTAGCATGCAGTATCATTCATTTTAACAGCATCTCAACACACCTCCCTCCCGGCCGCAGTGTACAGTACTATAATACTATTTGGTGCAGTACTATAATACCATTTGTTGCAGTGCGTTGTGCAGTACTATAATACCATTTGTTGCAGTGCGTTGTGCAGTACTATAATACCATTTGTTGCAGTGCGTTGTGCAGTACTATAATACCATTTGTTGCAGTGCGTTGTGCAGTACTATAATACCATTTGTTGCAGTGCGTTGTGCAGTACTATAATACCATTTGTTGCAGTGCGTTGTGGAGTACTATAATACCACTTGTTGCAGTGCGTTGTGCAGTACTATAATACCACTTGTTGCAGTGCGCTGTGCAGTACTATAATACCCTTTGTTGCAGTGCGTTGTGCAGTACTATAATACCACTTGTTGCAGTGCGTTGTGCAGTACTACAATATCTTTTGTTGCAGTGCGTTGTGGAGTACTATAATACCACTTGTTGCAGTGCGTTGTGCAGTACTATAATACCATTTGTTGCAGTGCGTTGTGCAGTACTATAATACCATTTGTTGCAGTGCGTTGTGCAGTACTATAATACCATTTGTTGCAGTGCGTTGTGCAGTACTATAATACCATTTGTTGCAGTGCGTTGTGCAGTACTATAATACCCTTTGTTGCAGTGCGTTGTGCAGTACTACAATATCTTTTGTTGCAGTGCGTTGTGCAGTACTATAATACCACTTGTTGCAGTGCGTTGTGCAGTACTATAATACCACTTGTTGCAGTGCGTTGTGCAGTACTACAATATCTTTTGTTGCAGTGCGTTGTGCAGTACTATAATACCATTTGTTGCAGTGCGTTGTGCAGTACTATAATACCATTTGTTGCAGTGTGTTGTGCAGTACTATAATACCCTTTGTTGCAGTGCGTTGTGCAGTACTACAATATCTTTTGTTGCAGTGCGTTGTGCAGTACTATAATACCACTTGTTGCAGTGCGTTGTGCAGTACTATAATACCACTTGTTGCAGTGCGTTGTGCAGTACTATAATACCACTTGTTGCAGTGCGTTGTGCAGTACTATAATACTATTTGTTGCAATGAAGAAAAAAAAAAAAAAAGTAGTGCATGTACTAGTCTCTTCTCACTGCAATGAATTGCGATACCATGCATTGCAGCCAGGAGGGGAGTTGGGGTGCCAGTCAATGAATGGCAACACGCCTAGCACATGGTACCGCACTCTGGGTGTGCTGTGCAATAGCACGTTCCCCATTTACAAAGCAGAGGCTTGGATTTAAAGGTGAAACCATTTCTATCTTTCTAATAAAAAAGGAAAGCAAACATTGGAGGTAACACCGTGTCTTGTTTACCTTTTTTAGGGCCTTAATTCCAGCGGTCTTCTTCTCCAGGCCCATGTAAAGTCTCCCCAACTTCAGCCACATGGAGGCAACATTCAGAGAGTATGCAGGATAGTGCTTACTGGAAAAGACAGAAGAAATGATAGAAAAGATGCGGTACATGTACGTCTATGGGACCATATACCTGGGCAGGCCGCTCACTAGAGAAGCTATATATGCCACGTGTGCCGGCTCATGGTGAGCGCAGATGAAATCGCATTGGTTGCTGTAGAAGCACTTTGGATAAAATTATTGTAAAGCATTAGGGGCCCAAAAACTTCAGCAGTCTCTTTCCAGACTCCCTCATGTGCCTGGTCCCTAACTTACTGTACATGGACATATGAGACACATCTGGAGAAGAGCTACAGACCCAGGTCTGGTCACTGACCTGCACAATGCAACTCCAAAATGCTTACACAGAAAGAAAACAAATGAGGTGCTAAAGGGGCGGATCTTTGGGAGGTTACAACCCTTTAGCACCTCACGTGCAATATGTATGTAAGCTAGTTGGATTTGAGCACAGACTTATCTATATCAGGCTATTCACTTTCATATCAGCCACCTTCCCTACAACAAGATAAAACAGATGCTGCCGGTGACATCTCCTCAAAATGTTAGTTGCCTAGCTGAACCTTTGGCTTCAATATCTGCAAAACCACTGACCCAGAACAAGCATGCAGATCACGGAGTTCTGACTTCACTTGATGCATACTTGTTCTGGGTCAGTGGCTCAGAAAGTACAGAATTTACTAGGGATGCACCGATAGTAGTATCGATATCTGTGTCCATACTGGGCATTGTCACGAGTACTCATTAAAAATGCCCCAATACAAAGTGCCAATACCGGCCCTTTAAATTTTTAAATACATGCAGCTGCCTTAAGGTCCTGAGCTTGCTGGGGACCTCGCGGCGGCTGTTTACAGCGCCGGCTGCACATCTCCTCCGTCCCGCCGCACGCACAGCCCTGGTCAGACTCCGCACACCGCGGATTGCTGGGATTTGTAACCCCTCTACAGCTTAGAGTCAGTGGCAGGACTACCAGGGTAAAGTCAGTGGCAGGACTACCAGGGTAAAGTCAGTGGCAGGACTACCAGGGTAAAGTCAGTGGCAGGACTACCAGGGTAAAGTCAGTGGCAGGACTACCAGGGTAAAGTCAGTGGCAGGACTACCAGGGTAAAGTCAGTGGCAGGACTACCAAGGTCGCAGCGGTTGCAGCAGGGACCGGGCCCTGGCACATTACCACTGTCCTAAATTCTTTGTATAATATTTCTATATTCCACTGTCCTAAATTCATGAGTCTATATTAGGAAAACTGTCACATGACACAAAAGATATTGGCGAATACTTGAGGAAAAGTATCGGTACTCGTACTTGGTCTGGAAAAAATGGTATCAGTGCACCCCTAGAAAAAAACATGACAACCAAATATGAATTTCAGAAGGAAGTCAACAGTTTCTAAAGTTGTGGAATAACTGGTAACCTTTAAATACAACACTTCCCAGAATACACTACTCCATCATTGCAAAGTCTCAAGTACATGGTAAACCACTGCTAGCCTCCCCCGTAACACTACAGGTGCTCTTTAATGCAATTTCACGTTAGCAGAACTGGTATGGCTGTTGATAATTACCGGTACGGGTGGATGATTTTCTCTCCATACTTTAAGGCGCCTTCCCAGTCCTGCATGTACAGGCAGATTCCCATGGACTGATACGTCATATGTAACATATAAATGTTATTGTCTGCAAATAACGTCCCCATCTTCTCCATACTGAGCTCACACATCTCCAGCAGTTCACTAGGACGTGGTTCAGTTAAGAATAATCACAGATTGCTCGGAGAAGTACCGATGCTGGTGTTTTGTAGTCAGTGGCCCACTACGAGGCTGCAGTCTCTACTGCCGGGTCATGGCTTCATGTTTGAGCCCGGTGTGACAGCAGTATTTGCCGAAACAGACGGACACATTGGAGTCAATATTCAGAATTCTGGGAGGGGAGATCTAATGTAGCGTGAGGCATTTATCTTCATAAGCTGAATGCCACAATTACAGTCAGTAAGCAGTTGTTTTGAGCAACCCTTTTAATGCTTTACTGAAGTGTAACTTTAAAGGGGTAATTCCAATCGATTGTTTAGAGTAAAGGGGCGGATCTGAAGAACAATGCTATGTACTTGCATGAACACTGGCCGTGTAAAAAACTTTAAAAAGGAGAAATTTGAGGTGAGTGAAAAATCACTCATCCTCATAGTTCGAGCCGACGTGCGACAATGAAACTGTCACAGGTCGGCTCAATAGATCGGGAAGTGAGCGAGCGCATACCATCGCTCGCTTACCTCCCTGCAGGGAGCTGTGACTGTCAGCCACCACTCCCTGCAGGGATTCCCCCCTCTGATTCTCCAGCGCTGGACCGGCGGAACGGACGGGGGCGGGTACAGCTGGCTCTGCCTCTAGATAGGCAGAGCCAGCTGTCACTCACGCAGCTAGGTGACTCTCAACAGTAATGTCGGGATCTGTCCCGGCTGCATCGGTCTCAGTATACCGTGAGCTGTAGCTCCCGATATACTGAGCTTCGGGTCACGGGAGGACACTAGCATATGTCCTCCCGTGACTCTTAGGAGAACTATGGGGGAAAAACACCCACCCCATAGTTCTCTTTCAACATAAAACAGGGTTCTTACGTTTTTTGATTATGGCCCACTGTATGTCCACTGACCATGCCATGGCTGAATAGATCTGTACTGGGGAAAATAAAAAATGGTCAGCTCCCATGATGCAATGGAAGATGGCCCTTCTTTGACCCTGTATGTGTTGTGCTATCAATCTAACCCAATATAAAATCGGAAGAGGAGGGCCCTGGCATACTGTAAAGGCACCTGGCCTGGCAGAAACGGTTATGACTAATATAGGCTGCAGAATAATTTATATTGCAGGAGACAGAACACAAAAAGCA
>NW_017306269.1:1912971-1920510 GCF_000935625.1 Nanorana parkeri
TTTTGAAGTGCTTGGCTCTCCTGAACTCTTCCACCACACCGCGGCCATATTTGATCATGTCTCGAACATCCTTAGGACAGGGTGGGTCATTGAGTTTCCTCATCTCCAGCTTTGCCGCATCCTGACAGATACAAAAATAGACATGCTATCAATTTCTAATGTACATTTGTACAAACATGCACAGAGCTCGGTTTGGGTAATGACATCATCTATTACTATTTTACTATTTACATAAAGCTGACCATACATCTTACAGGCTGATTGGGAGATCTAAAGTAAATTGTACAACGAATGCAGACATCCCAACTCTCCCGGACGTTCCAGGAGTTTCCCCGCTACAAGATAGCAGCTCCCCAATGCCCGCGAGGGAAACATTTTATCTAGCAGAGTAAACCTCTATGGGATCCCTATCTATGTTTTTTTTTTTTTATCGTATCCTGACAGCGTCCGCCAAAACCCCCCCCAATAACCAAACAAAACAACCACACACAACAGATAGCAGGGGAATGAATAACCGGCTGATATTGGCCATTTCAAATTGCAATAGCAGGCTGGCTATTACACCCACCCACTGCCAATCAGAAGAAGTGGACCTGAAGTTCTCCTCTGCTAATTGACAGCAGCAGTGGGCGGGTATAATAACCAGCCTGCTATTGGCTATTGCAATGGCCAATAGAAGCCCAACTATTCATTTTCCTGTTATCGGTTGTTTTTTGGGGGGTTTTTGTTCAGGTAACCACATCTAGGACTATAAGAAATGTATAATATGATAATGGGATCTATACCTTCTCTTTTGTTGTGCACTCCCTGCACTCACAAGTGAAGAAGTAGGAATCTTGCAGTCTGTCATTCCGATCTTCTGTGGGGTAGAGTAGATCGATGTAGCTGGTGAACACCTAGGAACAGGAAGGACATTATGATTATTATAATTATACAGGATTGATATAGCGCCAACAGTTTGCGCAGCGCTTTACAATATAAGGAAGACATTACAATCACAATACAATTCAAGACAAGATGGTAAGGGGGCCCTGCCCCTAAGGGCTTACAATCTAAAAAGACATTGCTGGTTAAGGCACCCACCACATGCATCCATTAACAATGCAGTTTTCAGGCAGCAACATGAAATCCCCATCCAAAACTGTACCAATAAAATAAACAACACCCCTGGTAATGATTTCATTTCAGATCTGAGGCACTTGTATTCTCTGTGCCAGTATGCACTGTGCGATAATAATTATTATGGAAACACTACCATCCTTTTTATAAATGTGATATGAGCAGGTTTTACATTGGGTCCCCTTTGCCGAGACTGGGACATTTGCTTTGAGCATCTGTAAAAATCTGTTCCTCCTACAGTCACTTAAAAATCAGTGGCCTAAAAATCAGTTAGGCTTAATATTTTTTTTTTTTAAATCTCTTTGCAAGTCTATTCAGTCTGTTATTTTATGTTCCCTACAACCTACGGGTTAACAATTGCTCATTCCAGCTGGATCAGGTGACAATGTACTTCGAATAGGTGAAATATGGATATTCTGAGAAAAAAAAAGCTCCCCCCCGCACTTTGGGGTTTTCCGGTCAGGGGTGCAATGGGATCTACCATATTCTGCAAGCAAACATATACACAAAGTTTAGGAAAACACCATCAGTTTGCCCATTTAGGGCAAAGCAACAATGTCATTTACTACTCACCTTGCCAGCACTCCCCCACCATTCCTTCCTCTACTGCAGCAGCTGGTGACAATATCTGGTGCATCCGGCTTGGTGGAAGTATGGGAACTGCTCCCATGTGACAGAGCTCAGGTCTAGCAGCCATTCCCTAAACCAGACTGCTGTCACATGACGGAGGAAGTGACGTCACCATTCTTTCTATTCTCTGACACTGGTGATTTTAGTGCTGGCTGCAGCAGAGTGACTAGGGAGACTTGAACTGGAAAGGTGACAGTGTCTCTTTAATGTAAAGGTTCCTTCTGCAGACCTGCAGAATGCTGTACTGACATAGGGGCTGGCAGAAGGGACCACAACTCTAAGGAACCAGCAATCTGATACACACAGAAGTATCAGATGAAGAGCATTCCCCCGTCACTGTAGCTCATGAAAGTAGAGATCGGTGGAAAAGGCAAGTGTAACATCTTTTCTTTACAGGCACAGCTTCTTTAGTACTCTTTAAATTTGCAACCCAGTTGCTTTAAGCATTTGTTCTTAAAGTCCCATTTTTTGCAAGGTATCCATTAAAGTGACACTAAACTCAGCAGTTCAATCTTAAAAATGCATTCAAGGACCCTAACTATTACTAAAAATGTATCTTATTTGTGTATCACTCGGCTGTAGATCCTCAAATCATCTCTGAATTGGTGCCGACACTGTCCTTCCTGTGTGTGTTGTAAAGTAGTCACCGCTCCAAGATCACTCCTGTGATGGACTACAATCTCAGGTTTAGTTTACCAATTTGTATTGAGAGATTGTAGTTCATCACGGGAGTGAGCTTGGAGCGATTACTACTTTACAACACACACAGAGACCTTGGGGAACAAAAGTAGCCACCCTCCAGAAGAGAGGACAGTGTCAGCACCAATTCAGAGATGATTTGAAGATCTACAGCCGTGTGATACACAAATAAGATATATTTCTGTTAATAGTTTAGTGTCACTTTAAATTAGAATGAATGTTGTAATACCCTCAAAGAGCCACATGGGGGCATTGTAGGACAGTGTAATCCAATACAGCAACAGCTGATAAAACAATATTACTCAGTGTAAATATATTCCTGGAGCCTGTGGCATGTGTACATTTATTCAAGGGGTCGATTTGATTATATGTTAAGATTACGAGGAAAGGTCTAATCAACATTCCAAGCTTACACAAAGAAAGTGGGCCGCTGCCAGACTATGTCTTCCCCATGCTGACATGTCTATCCCGATAATCTTCCAGCTAGTTGGGACTTCTTCTGTTAGTCAAGCTTCACAGCAAGGCTTGTTGCTCCCATGTTACAAGCTGGCCAGCTTCCAGCCAGCCATAGTACACAGCAGGACGCGGCCCTTCTATAGGTCTGATCTATTTAAAGCCGCATCTATTGAGGTCTGAGGCTCTTTCCCAGACGCCTGAATTCCACATGTATAATGTCAGTAAAGTACGGTATAGCACAAGTATTTCTTGGCATGGGCAGGAAAGGATTGACATTTGCTCGCAACCACTGTGGTTTCACAGTGTTCCTGGAGAAAGATCTTAACAGGCCAGAACAGGCTGCTAGTTTGTAGGGATCATTCTCCATATACCCTCGAGTTAAAAGGGAAAAGAAAGGATTCATCATTTTAATCGTTTTAAAAACTCATCAGTCTAATTTAGAGGAGTCTGATCAGTGTGTCTTAAAGCTGAACTCCAGGCAAACAGCAAAATGCAGAAAAGAACACATATATGGAGTCAGCTTTACCTGCCAAAGGATTTGTATTTTTGTCCATCCAGTCCTGAGCGTTACACACCTTTGCCACAAAGCACAGCCCTTCCGACAGGGCAGACCTCATTTTATCAATTGCAGTTATGTAACACTCACAGGTCTTGGCCCTTCCACAGCCAGTAACTAAAGAGTGAAAGGAGAAGCAGCGGAATAAATCTCAGGACTAAAAATGGACAGTGATACAAATCCTTAGCAGATAAAACCGTTCCAGATATATGTTCATTCGGCGTGTTTTGCTGTGTGGTAGGGATTGAAGATTACAAAGAAATCGACATAACGTCATAAAGGACTTGGAATAGTTCTAACACAGCGGTACCCCACTTCAATTCCTGCAATATAGAAGCAGAACCTTATTCCTTTTATTTTATATAGTCACTTTATATGAGGGAGTCCGACATAACTTCACATATCCAGAGTCATTTGTATGTATTCTCACCTCGTCCCCAGGGTTAATCTCTCGCACAGCTCGGACCTCGGCGACGGTGCCCCTGTAAGTGACAATTACATTGGGACAGCAGCTGTGGTTCATTAGAGCGACGCTGCAAGAGACAGGAGAGTGCACAGCATTAGTGTCTATGTTGGTTACAATTTTATTTCTAACCACCACAATCATAATATAGATCCGTCACATCTCAACCTTTAACCTGCCACCGCTGGAGCCAAGAAGAATTATGACAAGAGTAGCCAATTTCCTCCATCCCTGCCTGTGTTATCTCCCCACTGCCATTGCGTCCAGAGCAAAAAGAAGCTTAACGTGTCTCTATCATGAGAAAAGGTATGGGGGCTGCCGTTCAGGGCCTCTTTTGAAAATGCTGGCTGCCTGGCTTCTATATTTTTGAGTCACAGACAAATGATTGGCAGAATGATCTCTAGAATTGTTCTGGGCCAGAGACTCAAATTATTAAAAGGAGAATTAAGAGGCGAGTGATTTTCACTCAGCCTCATAATCTGGGCCGACCGGTGACAATGAAACTGTGACAGGTCGGCTCAGTAGATCGGGGAAGTGAATGAACACATACCGGCGCTCGCTCACTTCTCGATCTATCCGTGCAGATTCGCCCACTACCCGCTCCTCCAGCGCTGACTGGCGGAACTGACGGGGGAGGGTGCGGGCTCTCTAGATAGGCAGCGCCAGCTGCCACTCACACAGCTGGGTGGATCCAGACAGAATTATTGGGATACGTTCCGGCTGCGGCGTCTCAGTATACCGCGAGCTATTCTGACCTTTGGGTGACGGGAGGACGCTAGTTTGTGCCCTCCCGTTAGCCTTATGAGAACTATGGGGAAAAGCCCTAACCCCATAGTTCTCCTTTAACCCCTTCGTGACGGGAGACGTACAGTGTACGTCTCGTCACAAAGTGGCTATATGACTGGCCACATACACTAAAATAATCTTCTGATAGCTATGAAACCTCCATTCTCAAATAGAGGTCAGGAATGTCAGCTTCCATACTTTTCTCATGATGGAGTCACTTTAACAAAAAAAGTTGGCTGGAGTTCTAATTAAAGGATCAAATCACCCAAAGGGGATATTTGTTATTTTTGGAGCCTGCTAGCCTGAATTTGCCCCTGGCTTCCTATACATCTTGGAAGGTCTAGCAATGAGATCTTCTCATCATAATTCCCGGCTCTGATCCTCTTTACCTGGGAATTCCAGGTGTTCCCATCCACGTTTGTTTGTGTGTGCCAGCTCTTCAAGTTACAATCTACATAATACAAAATAAATAAAAAAAATCTAGAAGAGCGGGGGATTCCTCAAAGTGGCCCCAATATTGTGTGCAGACCTGGGAACCCAGCACAAAGATCTCACCAGTAGAGTCCCAGAGAGATAGGATTTTACAATGGGTGGTGTAACCCACCAAAAACTGAACCAGTGGGGGTGGGCTAACCTTAAGGGAAACCTATACTGGAGACTGGAATTGCTGATCTCATAAAAATGCTAGCTGCTTGCAGGGCTGGGCCAAGGGGTAGGCAGAAGTGGCCGTCTTGGGCGCTTTAGTAGGAAGTGGGGGAAAAAAAAAAAAAAGAGAAGGGCAGGACCCACATCCTATGCTGCTAGAGGACTTCACATCCCATTGGTGGCGGGCGGGGTAACGAATGACGGACACTCTTTGGCCCTTTTGTCTTGGGTGCTAAAGGACCTGGTCGCCGGGCTGGAACAAGTCAGAGAAAAGTCGGAAAAGCATTGAAGCCTCTGGATCAACATAACAGCCATGGAGCTAGCATTTTTAAAAGGAGGATTCAGATATAACTGTTGGCATATTTTCTTGGGTTGCCTTTAAAGCATATCTAAACCCAAAAACAAAAATATAATATATTGCAGCACTCCTTACATGTGGTGGCTGCATTTTCTTTAATCAGGCTCCCATCCTTTATTTTCACCCAGAACGGAATCCAAGCATATCTGCTTTTGTTCACCTCTATAAAATGGGGGACTGAGGGGATTATTTATTTTCTACAGGTATTTATATAGCGCTGACAATTTACACAACACTTTACATAGTGCACATTCACATCAGGCCCTGCCCCCAAGGAGCTTACAATCTAAAAAGGTCCCTATATTAGTAGTTTACAATTTTACAATCATAAACAATGTTGTCTTTCCAGCTCACAGGAAGTGACGAGAACGCTGCATTACTGGCAAGATCAACATGCCTTTTCTGTACATGCCAAATATGTTCTTTGGTCTGAATAAAGAACACTAGTGCAGCTGTCACATCTAAACACTGGATATCTGCAATATAGGACATTCCTGTTTTTGGGTTTAGATGCACTTTAAGGTTTATTTTATACAGCAGACCTCAAATGACTCTGGAATTCAATCGCCGTCATTGCTGAAGGCACGGCGCTGCGGATCCCAGCATACAACGATTTCCATATCTTAGTCAGTGATCCCTTATTACATATTATTAAAAGGGAGCCATGGTGATGCAAGGAAGACGGTCATGCTTTAATTTGCGGATCACACAAGCCTCTCTAATCCATTGTTTAAATGTTGCATTAAAACAGATTAGCGCCAGAGGTCAACAAGGAGGTATAATGTATCGCATATAATTCTGAAAGTCGCTCCTCAGTTACATGGGGGGGGGAATAAAAAAAAATAATGAATAGCTAGAAATAAAAGCTATGCGAGCTGGACATAAAAGAATTATCATGCTGGTCTCTAGATTAGTCCTAATCCTCCCATCTCCAGTTATTTCCCTCAGAACTCCTTGCCTTTAACCTTGTGCAAGGCCATATGTCCACACACAAATGCCTGCGCTTTCATCTGTAATAAGATCCGGCACGCTGCCATTACAGAGGCCCCACAGAGCGGTAATGTGTCACATGACACCGACCAATCAGTAATTAGCCAGATACATTAAAACCTTGTCTAAGCTAATAGGAGCGCCTTGATGATTTAAAGGGGGATCTATAATGTCCAATTAAAGATTTTGTCAGCTCAAGTCAACCTTATAAGTAAACACAGAAGATGGCTTTCTTCCACTTTCTTCCCTCCACTGCCGGACACATGACCAGTGCCAGGGTATTGATCACATGGTCTCCGCAAAACGGGCCTGGGGAAAGTAGCAATTTGCTGCTTTGGTAGACACCATGGGGTCGGTTTATAAACATTTCGTAGAGACATTCACCCTGTGAATCTCTGAGGTGGTTTGTTCTGTGTGAATAGAGGCAAAAATGAATGTGAAATATTTTCTTTTCAGGTCGAAGGTAAAGTAATTTAATACCACATTATGGCAGCTAGATGGAGCAGAGGAAATAAGTAGAGATGTCCCAGCCAGGGATTACTTTTTGTCCCTGCCTGGGACATTCCTTCCCAATCTTTTGTTCCTTGATGGGAAATCCCTCCCCTAACTCATCTGTACTTTAACTGCCAAAGCAAAAACTAGGGAACAATTTTAATGCAGACTCCTACCGGCTGGCAGTGGAGCAGACCTGGAAATTATGGTAAAGAAATTGTGTTACTGAATTGTCACATGAAGCCAATGAGTAATTAATACCACCAATGTCTACAACCTTGCAGTGGGGCTCCCCCAGCTCTGCAAGGGCTGTTTGTTTATGGCTAGGGCTATTATGAAGAGGTC
>NW_017306269.1:1920558-1929113 GCF_000935625.1 Nanorana parkeri
GCATTAGACATGATGACATCAGGGGGCCTTGGTCCGTAGCAGAGGGGGAAGGCTGCGGGCACGGGTCTTGGAGGCAGCAGGAGTGAGGACCAGGTAAAAAATGTTTACTCCGGTCCCCTGGGCATAGAACGAGCCCCACTGCAAGAGGACAGTTTGCCTGGAGATAGTCTTGAAATATTAACTTTCAGATGGACTGACCCTTTAAAATACGTATATACACAATACAGTGATAGTGCAGGCAAAAAAATGCAACAAATAAAAAAAAGATTCACAATAAAATGACATACTCGGGGAAAATAGCTGATCCTAAGTGAGACAGCTCCTCGTCTTCAATGGTAAAGCCATTACAGTTAACCTAGAGAAACACAAAGAGATTAATAGGGATCACTGCATTCCATAATCCTCTTGCCATTTTAATATTGGATATTACTTATTTTCAATGCATCATTTTCTTTAAAAGGAAAAAAAAAAAAGCAGTTTACTCATGACACGTCTGAGAGTAAGGGGAAATCAGAGGATTCTTGTCATTTTCTTTCATGTGGGTTAAGAGTGTGTTGTATGTATGTATGTATGTATGTATGTATACATACACACATACATACACACACACACACAGTATCTCACAGAAGTGAGTACACCCCTCACATTTTTGTAAATATTTTATTTCATCATTTCATGTGACGACACAGAAGAAATGACACTTTGCTACAATGTAAAGTAGTGAGTAGAGATGCACCGAAATGGAAATTTTAAAACCGAAACCAAAAGAAATGTCAGGCCGAAACCGATACCGAAAATGTTTGTTAATTTTTATTTTTTCAATTTTTTTTTAAATATTTTATTTTTTATAAACTTTTTTATATTTATTTTTATTTATTAATTCATTTTTTATTAAATATTTTTATTTTTTATGTGTACCTTGCTTTTCTCTCTGACACACTGTCACAGGAGGCTGATCGAGCGGTGTAGAGAGGCAAGCCCAGCCTCCTGTGACAGCACTGTCTCCGCCCCCACACCGCTCTGCCGGACTGTGATAGGCGGCAGAGCGGTGTGGGAGGAGAGCCACTCACAGCGCTCTCGTCATGCAGCGCTCGGCCGGCTGTCACTTTCTCTTCTCCCCGCTCGGACATAGAGCAGCGCCCAGCGGGGAGGGATGTGCCGATGTATCGGCCGAAACATGGCTCTTTCGGCATTATGCCAAAAGTGCCATTTTCGGCCGATATGTTTCAGACCATATGTCGCACACTGCATCAAATTGGTCTGCATGGCTGTCGTCCCAGAAGGAAGCCTCTTCTAAAGATGATGCACAAGAAAGCCCGCAAACAGTTTGCTGAAGACAAGCAGACTAAAGGACATGGATTACTGGAACCATGCCCTGTGGTCTGATGAGACCAAGATAAACTTATTTGGTTCAGATGGTGTCAAGCGAGTGTGGTGGGGCCAGATGAGGAGTACAAAGACAAGTGTGTCTTGCCTACAGTCAAAAAGTATCGGTGCACCCCTACTAAAGACCATATGGGACCAGTGGACGTATAGAGTGGTTGCCTATAACAGCCAATCAGGTTTTAGATGCCATATGCAGAGAGAATGCTGACTGACTACCAGGGTGATGGCTCCAGTTTCCATAAAGTGTACTAGTTTGGTATAAACAATATTTTTAGTTATTCTTTGCACTTGGGATTTAAAGTCTGGACCTTTACAAGTCTGCGTTAATAGATTTCTCGACATGCCAAAACACAGCAACAGTAGCATTTTGCAACAGCGCTGTGTATCTGTTACTGCTCTGTTCATATCTATGTGAAGCGGGAGTGTGTGCAATGCCGCACACAATTCCACATTGTATGTTGCAATGTTAGGTGCAATAAAGAGCCATTGTTTCTTAACCACTTGCCGTCCGCCCGATGTAAAAAAACAGACGGACACGTTTAGCAGTGCCGTCCGTCCGTTTTTTTACTACGGGCGGACGGCAAGAGGTTAAAGAAGAAGAACTCGGGGCAAAAAGATCTTAACCAATGCAGCGGGCCTACCTCTGCATTACAAGGTTTAATTGCTCATTTTGTCTCGGAAACCTAAGTAACAGAGACATACCCACCCAAACTGCGATCCCGGCTGGCTCCTAGACTGGTCCGTTCAGCATTGTTCCCCCTCCACTCCAGCGGTCTAAGTTCCTGCGAGTTATCACATTCTATACAGTGTATTGGACGTGAGGACGCCAAAGGACATTGCATCACTGGAGCAGAGGAGGAAAAACAGGCACTATGAAAAATATGTGGCCTATCACTAAAAGAAGATGCTGGTTACCTGGCTGTGATGCTGACCCAATGACTTCAGTACTTTTTTGGTCAAATCTGGAACAAGTATGCAAATAAGGAGTTCTGACTCCACTTGCTGCATACAGTACTGTGGTCAATCTAGATCAGGCCACTAGCATTGTTGCTAACAGCAAAGCAGAGGGCGTATTTCTCTCAGTAAAAGGTTTCCCAAAAGTCAGTCTGTATAAGAGAAGTGACCAGAAAGTTTTTATGAAGCAAAAGCAAAGCTTTCAACCACATTTCTGCAAATCTGTTGAAGCCCCCCTCAGCTCCAAATATAAGGATGTAAAAAATGCATGCACACCTTTTAAAATCATCTCATGTTGATAGAAATGATGGGATGAGTTTGTATGTATTGCATTTAGGATCTGATCTGAATTGGATTTATGGGTAAGGCTTGTGATTTGCAGCATACATATGGCCCCCCAACCAGGATATGTGGATTTTGTATTTTTGTGGCCTAATTTTGTGCATCATATGTAGCGAGACTTGTTACTAAAATGCATAAATCTCATTATGATTTACAATAGTGCCCTGAACATGACTAAAGAATATACGGACACATGTTGGATTAGGTGTGTAGACCAATATGACTGCAAGTGGGTTTTTTCGCAATGTTTGAAGCCAAGCCGAAAACGATTTTAGATTCTGATGCAGTGATAAGTTTCTACTAGAATGGCCCATCATTAATGGAGTTTGAATTAATGGCAATTTAATTAAAATCTAATAACTAACATTTTCAGCTTCCACCTTAATGGCTGGTTGGGTTGTATGTGAATCTTAAGCCTTTGGGCTCCATTTACAGAAAGATTCTCGACTGACCTACAAGAAATTGTAGGTCAGTTGAGGATAACCTTTGCTACCAACAGCATGTCTCAAATTTGTAGCAAAGCAGTACCAAGAGTATAATCAATCTGTTCCTCAATGTACTCCAAGAAAAAAACAAAAAAAAAGGATTTATGGAGAGTACACAAACCCAATTTTCTTTCTCATCCATGAATGGCTTGTTCACATGTCTTACAGTGCGTTCCAGCGCGGTAAGCTGATGGAACGCATTATCGCAACCCGTTGGCTTTCAGGGGCGGGAGGGGGGTGTGGACATGCATTGAAGTCAATGGGCCCCCCACATCGCCCGCACCAGAACGTGTGGCGCATCAATCTCTGCGTTACGGTCCAGTGCAATCTGAAAAAATAGTGCATGCAGAACGCAGAGGGGAGTTTAGAATGCGAAACAGTGCGTTCCAGTAGCCAACCGTGCTGAAACGCACTGTAACTCATGTGAACAACGCCTAAAAGGGACACAGCAAGTCTTTAAACTTTGCAATGTAAAAAGAGGGGTGAGCAACAAAGCAAACAAATGCTAACGGGCCCAAAGTAACAACAGAAAACTAAGGACTGCCTGCAGCTCAAAGAATGGCCTGAAGGACCTTATGGCCAAAGCTGGCATCAGAAGAGGCCAAAACATTCACATGGTAAACCTTAGAGAACATCTGAAGACCAGGCTGCAGACTTGCAAATCCAGAAAACAGTTGCACTCATATCTAACAGAGTGCACCTTGACAGGAAAGGGAACAACCTGATCCTTCAGACCATAAGCTTGAATGATGGTGTGGAGTCCAAGCCACCTACAGGTGGTGGAATTAAAAGTTGGAGCAACCTTTCGGGATGACAAAAAGGGAATTAGTCTTTCTGAAAGAAGTGGCTGAGAGATAGACTCGCATAGCCCAAACCACATCCAGCCTGAACTCCATCCAGATGATGGAGGGACATTTCCTTATTTGGTGAACTAAAAGAAGCAGTGGCTGAGAGACTTGCAGTCTGAACCACATGCAGCCCAAACCCCATCCAGACAATTTCCTTTTGGTGAACCAGACAAAAAGGGACAGAAGAACAATGTCCTGGTTGTGGTAAAATGCAAAATGGCAGCCCCCTTGAACAAAGGTTGTAATCAAACAATGAGAGGCCAACAGCCTCTGAAAAGTAATAAAAAAGCAGAAACCGGAACCTTTGATAGCACCCAGAGCCCAACGCTGGTTCAGACCCAGCTGTAGGAAGTAGAGGATTTGTTCCACAGGGAAACTCCTCAGATGTAAGTCTGAGACTCACACTAAGCGAAATATGGAGCCAAGGTGGACTCAGAGGTCAGGATAGACCAACATCAGGGAGGAAGGCATACCGCCAGGCTGCAGGCATTGGCACAATCAATAGGTGTGCTGCAAGCAGCCCCAGAGCTGTTAGAGAGTAAGCTGGGACACCTGGTGCAACAGGACTGCCCCCCTCGTGTCTAGAATCAGATATGCTATGGCCCCATGCAGTAAGGCAACATGCAAGCTCAGGGGTAAATGGACAACTTGTAGCAAGTGAGGGTCAGAAGGTTGGAGGTGACCAAAGTCAGTGTAGGCAAGCAGCAGGAACAGATTGAAACTCCATCTAGCTCTTTGCTAGCAGAGAAGCAGCAGCGGGAAGATGCTTTCCCAACACTATAATGCAGGAATGAGAGTGGAGCTTGAAGCTTCCTCAACAATATGTGGCAGGAAAGAGTGTGTAGAATGCTTGTGACACTCCACCCAGAGAATGTTGCAAGCGCTCAGCTAACCACTTCTGCTGAATAACCAGCAGAAAACGATGGTGCCCAGGGACCTAGGAAAATGAGGTAGCTCCTGGTGCTCAGCCCAATTGGCCTACTTACTAGGCAAGTCTTAAGAAACAGGGCAAGTGCTGGGGCAATGCCTGTGGCTCTGGACCTGGAAAGTGCTCTTTAGCAACCTTACTAGAACTGGAGTCTGCAAAGTGACACACAAAATCCAGTGCCCAAGGATCACAATGTCCAGTCCAGAAGGGCCCAGATACAGTATTCTGAAAGCCAGAGGAGGACAACTGTGCCACAAAGCTGCAATCCGGAGAGAAAGTACCAGCAGCAATGTAGAGTTAAATCTTGATTCAAAAAGGAAAGAAAACAATGCAAGCAAAATAAAAGGTTATTCTATATTACAGCACCAGGACACTAGCAAATGCTTTGTACAAGCTTTATGTACACACTGCTCTTGTACAAAATGGAAGCCTGCATGTTAACCACTTGCTGTCCGGGGCATTTTCTTACTATTTGGGCAAACATGATAAAATATACATTTTTGGCTAGAAAACAGCTTCAGACCCCCAAACAATTATATATGTTCTGAAAGTAGAGGCCCTGTAGAATAAAAAAAATGCTAGTTGCAATTTTGTACGTCGCACGGTTCTTTTTATCAAACCAGTATTTTTAGGAAAAAATAAACAAAATTAAAATTTAGTGCACAGAAACATAATATAATACCCAATTTTTTGGTAAAATATGAAAGACGGGATCACGCCGGGTAAATAGATACCAAACATGTCAAGCCCTAAAATTGCGTTCGCCCGTAAGGCTGCTAAAAAAGTCAATATCCAAAATTTCCCATAGGGAACATTTTACACACTTTTATCGCTCATCAGTTTAGTGCTAACAGTGATCGACAGCGCTAGAATTATTGCTATCACTCCGACGTTCGTGGCGATATGTAACATGTGCAGCACAATTGTCGTTTTCGTACGTAGGCGCACCCGACACATGTGGGGGCAGGGGACTTAAAATAAAAAAATGCAAAAATGTTTTTTTTCTTTTATGTTACTTTACATTTTCATAACTTTTAAACACTTTATTTTATTATTTTTTACACTAACCCTATTGCTATTACATAGGGGGCTAACAAGCACCCTATGTAATAGCAGATAGGGTGTGACAGGTCCTCTTTATGGAGACATATAGCACGGCTGCTGCAGCAGCCACGTTCTTGTCTTAACCACTTTAACGGGCCGCCGTCTATAGACGTATTGCGGCCCGGAAGTGGTTAAAAGGCCAAAAAAAAGAAAATCTTTTTTTCCCCCATTTTGTATAGTATAGAAAGGACAACCTAGTACAGAACAAATCAAAGCAATGCAACTGGAGAAGCAGGATAGCATAGCTTAAAACCTCTATTTTTCTGCCCAGTTATTTTTTTATGATCGCCGTTCCTCAATTAGAACACAATGTCTCTCTCAGTTTCTAAACAATAACAGCTGCCTAACTAATTGAAGAGTCCCCTGGTGACTTCTGTCCTCACATTAGCCAGAGCTATCTGACAGCTTTGGGAAGAGGGAGATAGGATAACATGATGGGGAGGGTGAAAAAGGGGTCACTTGCCATAACCAATTATACTAGATGTAAGAAAAGAGAAAGAAAGAAGAAAAAAAAAAGTCCCAGTAATTAATTTCTAAAATAATGAAAAAATTATCTCTGCAGATTTAAAGTGGGGGGAAAAAAACCAAAAAAAAAAAACCTTTCATTTTCAATAAAATGTATTATAAAACAATCGAACTAAAAAAACTTTAAAATATGACAATTGTTAAAGTGGGCCTTGCACTCCAAACAAGGCTCACTACTCTCATAAGGCCCCATCCCCCAAATTAGAAGCGCTGCACTGAAAAAAAAAAAAACCCTCTCCCATGACCGACATCCAATCACCGATCTCCTTCCCGCTGTAATGGACCGGGAGCAACGCTAAGTGCATCACCTCCGGTCCCTGAGTGGTCATTGCTCGGCTCCTGAAGCCGACCAATAACCTATTGAAGTGCAATCTGCCCTTCAAAAGCTTATACAGGCAGTCCCCGGGTTACAGACGTCCGACTTACGGACAATCCGTACTTACGAACGGGGTCCACAGTTCTCCTAAATGTACCGGCAGCCGCCGGTACAATTAGGAGAACTGTAGCTGCAGCGGCCTGTGTCCTTTCAAATCCCCGCTGTTCTCCGCGCCTGTTTTGGCGGAGGCAGCGGGGACACAGACCTCGGCATACCACGTACCTCCGCTGATGTTCCGGCTTCCTCTTCAGCCGTTCCGCCGGCTTCCCCGGTCCGGACGATCCTCCGGTCTCCTCTGCCCTGCCCCCCTGCCTACTCTTCATTGCAGGCTGGGAGCCATGCTATTGGATATTGTAAAATGCAATAGCCAATAGCAAGCTGGCTATTGCACCCGCCCACTGTCTGCTGTCAATCAGCATGGGGGGACCTAATAGATAACTTTCTGCTTCAGGCCCCTCCTCTGCTGATTGACAGCAAGCAGTGGGCAGATGCAATAGCCAGCCGGCTATTGCAATTTGAAATATTCAATAGCAGGCTGGCTATGGCTCCCAGCATTAAAATACAAAAAAAAATTAAAAAAAGTTAAATAAATAAAAATAAAAAATGCAAATAATAAAAAGTTTATAAAATAAAATTAAAAATAGATTTATTTTTTTTGCTGTGTCATTTTAAATAAAAAATGTTTTTAATTATTATAATCTTCTAAACAACAGGAACAGACAGCAAAAGAACCGTGACCCTTCCCTATGCTATCCAAAACTAAAAAAAATGTTTTTTTTGGCTGGAGTTACACTTAAAAAAATGTACCTGTTCCGACTTACATACAAATTCAACTTAGGTACAAACCTAAAGTCCCTATCTTGTATGTAACCCGGGGACCGCCCGTATTAAGTGGAAAAGTCATACTAGGGGCCTTTTGGACCCAACCAGTATCGCTATTAAGAGGACCAGTCACCACCAATATGCTATCACATGGCGGGCTTGTAAGCCACTGATCCGGCTTTCAGCTTATCACACTGTGTTGTGGAGCGGCAAGCCGGATCAATGTGATACAAAGTAGGAGGAGAATATGTCTACTCAGAATACCAAGTATCCACAGCCCCTGTGAATAGATTTAAAAAAAAAAAAAGAAAAAAGAATTTAACCCTTTAGTGCCCCCTAGTAAAAAAAAAAAAATATGATAAGATAATATTACTGCCAAGGAGGTTATTAGAGGTAGAAGACAGACATACCACATTCTAAAAATTGTTCCAGACTAAAACTGTATTTCACTCCTTGTATTTTGTGACCTATAACTCCCAAAATAAACTGAAATTCCAGACAAATATACGATATATCCTATAAATCAGGACAAATAAAATAATTTATTATGAATTACTTTGTGTTAGCTAAACTAGTTATGTACACATATTTGGCATATTATTGCCAAAACTGAAAAATGTGGGGGGTTTTTTCATTTTTGTTTGCATTTTGTTTTTCTTATTATATAAATATAATATATCATAAATATACACACCCACCCCCCCCCCCCCCACCAACTCCCCCAATGTATGAGGACAGAACACTGAACCCCCCAATCATCAGACAACACCAATACCCTCCCCCCC
>NW_017306269.1:1929305-1940088 GCF_000935625.1 Nanorana parkeri
CAAATTAAAGCCCATTTTGCTCTGGACCCCCAGGAACTAAAAGAAATGTCTAAAGCTGTGTCACTAAGGAGCTGAGAAGGAAAGCAAGCGTTGGCCTAGTCTGTTTGGAAGTGGCTTCCCCTCTCCGTTCCCCTGGGTGAAATTATACGTTTTAAATGACTGAAGCTGGGCCATGAAATGTGGGATCCTCACCTGTGCAAAGAGGAGTTCTAGTGAAGCATCAGAATAGTTCATATTTTTGGAGTAGAAATGGTGCAAGGCTGCAATATCATTCTGGATGAGCTCTCTCTTCTCATTGTCCAGCTTGCTAAAGTCTGCGGAAAGAAAGAAACAGAGCTACAGCTTTTCACATTAAAGCACAAGTCAAGTCAAATGGCTGATGGAACAGTTAAAATGTATTTGCTATAGTGATACCCCCACTCTTGTTGTGGTGCATGTCTAGATGGTAAGGGTTCGGGGGTCAATAATATTTGTATTTATTTTTTTAAATATAGGCATTTTGTTATTTTAATAAAGCTATATATATTGTAATTAGGTTAACATAAAATATAGCATATAAATGGTGGTGCTCTTGTCCAGTTTTATGCTAACTGAAGGTTCTTCCTTACTGAATATAGGCCTGTAGGACACCTCTCCTTCCCTGTCTGCTAGCAAGATTTCTAAATTGTAAGCTGACAAACATACATACATACATACATGTGCAGTTCAGTGTGCAATCTCAGCATGAGGTATGTGCTGGGATGAATGAACTCCTGGGTGCATGTGCAGGAGTTGGCCATCCCCGACAGGCCAATAGAGGTGGCTATAAACTGCAGAAGACGAGCGGGAGAGATGTCAGCAGCATGGACAGAGTGTTGAGAAGGAGCGCGCACAGGGCCGGATTTCCCACAAGGCCACCAAGGCCCGGCCTTAGGGCAGCAGGGAGTAGAAGGGCAGCAGGGGTGTGGAAATCCTATCGCCCGACAAACGGGACATTCAGTTCCCGGGTGCTGGGTGGGTAGATTTTTCTACATTTAGCCCTGCTTATGGCAAGCAGGGCTAAATGTAGAGCAGGGAAGCCGCAGCTCATTTTCTACAAGTGATCTCGGCCATGTCCCCAAGATCACTTGCATGCAGCCTGCCAAAAAGTAAAAATTAATAAGATTAAATATATAAATAAGTGATAAAAATTTAACAATTAAAACCAACCCTGCCGCCCCCGCCATCTTGTTGCCATTCTCCATTAAGAGGGGGGGTATGGCGGGGAGGGAATCAATTGGCTAAATAAACATGGAACAGAGAAAAGAAGAGATAACCAGTTCTAATTACCATCTAGCTTAGCGGTTGTCCATTTAAGTTGCTGCCTTTTTTTGTTTTCCCCCCTCTCCTTTTAAACCCACATTGCCATAAGGCTCTATCTTGAACATCCTCCATCTGCATGTAGCATCAGATCAGAAAAATAGCAGGGTTGATTTAAATATGTAATTTCCCTTTGTTTCTCTCGCATCCAAATAAGGCAGACATGCAAGTCGGACTTTGAGGTAAGTGGATCCGTTTGCTGTTGACAGAGTATAAAATGCATAGCTCAGCTGTTGGCCTCGGGCCACCACTTTGTAATCTTGGCCATTAAATATGGGTTTGCAGGTGGCCCAGCAGCTGAGGTTAAGAGGACTGTATTTTGCATACTAAGCTTTCATAGAGTATAGGGTGTTTATCTATTCCTACAAGCTAGCCATTATACATTCTTGCCAGTCAGTTTTTCCTCGTTTAAAAGAACAGCGTTTGTTTGTCCTCCGTTAGGCTTTTTGCTCCTTTATTATTTCACAGAGAGCTCCAGGCAGACCAACTAAAGTCTTGCCACGACTGTGTCTTTTGTTGAAAGATTAAAAAAAAAAACTTAAGGCTTCGACTGTCCAACAGCGTTTTAGAAAATCAGATTCAAATGTTAGCAGTAATAAGCGTGCAATATATCTATGGCAAAGTGTTTGTCTTTTATGTAACCTTGATAATGGGCTCGATTTCTAAAACATTCTGCAATATGGTTCTGCTGGGGAGGATATGGAAGAATTTAAAAAAAGAGACCCTCTGACGGAATTCATTACAAAAAGTCTTAAAGAGGAACTTTACCCATATCTTTGAAATGACAACAAAGACACATTTAGAAATGTTTAGTAATGACAATCTACAAACAGATACTTCTAGATAATTGCCGGCTTTGTATTCTTTGCATTCCTTATTTCTCTTTTCCTTCTCCTGTCTTCTCACAGTGGCCATTTTTACTAAAGGCAGATTACTAGCTCT
The DNA here is from genome assembly GCF_000935625.1 of Nanorana parkeri. Taxonomy (NCBI): domain Eukaryota; kingdom Metazoa; phylum Chordata; class Amphibia; order Anura; family Dicroglossidae; genus Nanorana; species Nanorana parkeri. Next base: position 1,931,586 of record NW_017306269.1, read on the forward strand.
CCCTTTACTTCCTGGAACTCTGGCACATGTGACTAGGACATGTGACCATGCACATCATCGCAGGGGAGGAAAATGTCTTGACCTGAGATCTCATGAGATTACCCAGCAATGCTCATGTAAACTTCCCAAGATGCAACGCTTGCATCATTTGTTCCAAATAGAACCAGGAAGTGGGGAAAAAAAAGAAATGGTCAGCAAAATAAAAAACACACAATGCTTCTCACAGTGGCCATTTTTACAAAGGGCAAATATATTTACCTTTACTTCCTGGAACTCTGGCACATGTGACTAGATATGTGACCATGCACATCACCTCAGGGGAGGAAGCTGCCTTTCTGAGATCTCATGAGATTACAGATGAGATTTCCCAACAATACTCTGCTGATGTAACCTTCCCACGATGCAACGCTTGGGCACATTACATCACTAATGCCCAAGAGGACCAGGAAGTGGAAAACCATTAATTGTAAGTAAAAAGAAAAATGCTTTAAGTAGTGAATGCAACATACATTTATATCAGCATGCAGAACTGCATTTTTTTTTACATCACATTTACATCTTAATAACAAACACATTTATCCATATACAATAACATAATTAAATTATTTATACCCCTCCCCCCTTTCCCTAAACAATAATAATAATAATTAAAAAAGGGGGAAAAAAGAAAACCCCTCTCTCCCTCCCCTCTTCTTACTCTTATTGCCGTATAGATCTTATATAAATCTGTGGAAGATTGAATCACTATCCACTGTGCCCATATCTGTCGGAAAGACTCCTCTCTACCATATAAAAAGGTAGCTGGCATGTCTTCCATTAATCTGATATCCTTGAGAACCACTGAGCCATTGAGGGAGAGTCACTCTCTGAGGCGCTTCCTCATATGTTCTTCCTTCCTAGGCTTTTGCCTGGGGAAGATGTTGCTGTGAGATCCATCTTTCTCCCAGTCTATGGGACTGGAGTGCTGCAGGAATTTTCCCTCCTGGAAGGAAATCCTGTAGATGCAGGCTGCAAGTGATGTCCTGTTCTAGCCTAGAGAAATTAAGCTCTAGGCTAGTGGCTTCAACATCCCCTCCTGACTGGTTGAGAGGAAATTATACACAGGAATGTTTTCATGCTGTCCTGCCTTGGAGCAGAGACTGAGATCCCACTTGAACCTCAATTGCCAAGTAGTCACATTCTAAGTGTAGTGTCCAGCAAGCATGGCCCTGTGAGAGAGGGACACAGATAGTTTAGAAAGAAGTGCAGAAGATCAGAGACTGTTCTGTGCAGAAAACCTTCAGGTATCCTGTGCTTCCTCCACCCTCCTTCCTATTCTCCATGCATGCGTGCAATAAATCTATTCAAGTTTAACTTTAAGGTGACTGGCATCCATCTTTACTCCATCGTGAGCAAATAATTACTCCCTGAAATTAATGTGCCTGGGACCTTGTCAAGCAAATCGGCTTAGGACTGTAGCCAGTAGCTGATTGGAAGTTTAGAATATTTACTAAAGATCAGTACTAAGAGTGCTACACAGGTATAGCTAAAAGGAGACAGCACAGCAGAACAGCTTGCTTTGTAGCTCCCGTTCTCTGGCTGAAACCCCGGACCAGGACCTCTGATAAGTGATTGATCATTTCTGCAATGACTCATTTGAGCTTTATAAACAATGGCTTCTTCCAGCACAGCTGAAACGTTATCAAGCTTTTCAAAGACTACAGCTCCACCTGCTGGCTGGACAGAAGACTGCATATGTAATATTTTATATTTAGCAGACCAGTAAAACTTCATTATTTTATGCCCTTGCCCTTAAAAATAAAAATTAATAATAAGTAAAAATCACTTAACATTTCCTTACCCATCAAATGCAAATCAGATGCACCTGGTAATTAATCCTCAGTGATCTCAGAAGGGTCTCAAACATCACAAATGCAAGCTAAAAGCACACTGCATTTGCCCAATGACACAAGCCCAAAAGACCATCAACATGTCCATACCCATTCAATGTGATCCCGAGTGCATTCTGCTGAATACTACCCATATGTCATCACAAAATGACACTAATTTGTCTTTCATACCCCATTAAAAAAAAAATGGATATATATGTCATTAGCGTCGTATGGACAAGCAGGAAGGAGTCACATAGCAGCAATACATAATATTTCAGTTTCCTCCCCAGCCTCACCTGTTTGGCCAGAATCCTTGCGGTCAGTCTTACAGTTTCCGAAGGATTCCATTTCTCTCCATAAGCACACATGGCGGAACACTCCAGTTTGTGCATGGGCCAGTCTCCTTTCTGCATGGTCAGAAAAACAGCAGAGCCATTAAAATGAGGATACAGTTGACTTCTCGGCAGACAAAGGTCGAGTGAAATACGTTTCCTTTTTACGAAAGGGAAGACACAAAAAGATCCCAAGAGAGGAAAATTGCTGCAAGTCCAAGAATGAAGCTCTCCGCTCAGCTGGACAAAACGAAAAGGCTTCCATCTGAAGTCATTGGATTACAGAAGTTTTACTTTTTTTTAGTATTCAAATATTCAGCAGATCAGAACCCAAGCTTTCATTTTTATACACAGAATTAATTTGCAATACAGGTGATGAACACTTGTAGCCATGGCAAGAGTATTTAAATAAAACCAAAAAAAAGAAAAAAACACACAAGATGTGGGGGAAAACAAATCGTGTCATCAATCTGTACAAACAACTGGCATTACGCTGAATTCACAACGCTAACACACCAGAATAAGGATCCTTATTTTCAAAAAATTAGTTATTTTAACGCCAAAGAGATGGGAACAAACACAGAGCTGCCATACCGCTTCTTGCTTCACATACAAAACTTTATTGTGCAAACGCAACGGAGACACACCTCCCCTAGACATGTTTTACCCCCCACAAGAGCTTCGCAATTTCAGTTCTATGATTAAAGATGAACTTTATGCAGGTATAAAAAAAAGACACAAATGAATGCAGTTCTTCATTCTTTAATAAGAATAAGACCATTACATTTATTTTTTAAATGCAAGCAGTGTAAGTACCTACATTTGGCTGGAGCAAGATGAAGAAGCAGCACAAGCAACCAATCAGTTCTTGTGCAGAAGCATGCCGATAGGAAGAGAAAGCAGACTGACAAAGAGTAGTTTATCACTGAGCTGCTGCTTCTTCCCTTTTCAGGATGATCTGGGCTCTGAGGAAGTGGGTTGATTGATGCTGGACATTAGACCAGGGACATCTAGCAACAGAAAAAAAGTTGTGCGGGGGAACTTCTCTGAAATCGTCATTTTATCTTTTAAAGTGACACTAAACTCAAAAGAGTTAAATATCTTTAAAAAAAAAATACATTCAAGTACCTGAACTATTAGCAAAAATGTATCTTATTGGTGTATCACTCCGATGTAGATCCTCAAATCATCTCTGAATTGGTGCTGACACTGTCCTTCCTTCTGGAGGGGGGCTACTTTTGTTCCCCATGGTCCCTGTGTGTGTTGTAAAGTAGCCAAGGCTCCAAGCTCGCGTCCTGTGATGGACTACAATCTCACATTTAGTTTGCTCATTTGTATTGAGTTTGTAGTCCGTCCCGGGAGTGAGCTTGGATCGGTGACTACTTTACAACACAGGGACCATGGGGAACAAAAGTAGCCCCCCTCCAGAAGGACGGACAGTGTCAGCACCAATTCAGAGATGATTTGAGGATCTACAGCCGAGTGATACACAAGATTTAACAGACATTTTTGTTAATAGTTAAGGTAGCATTTTTAGGATTTAACTCTTGAGTTTAGCATCACTTAAATGTGCTATTCTTTGATATTGTTATTTTTAGCTGGGAATCTGCTTCAAGTCCCTGTTGCAGTGCAAACTGTCAGAGGTTAAGAACTGGAGGAGTGTCTCTGTGCCGTTTGTATGGCAGAGTTTTATACGTGATGGAAGAAGCAGTGTGTGGCTTTCATTTTTTTCCCTATTACAAAGGGGAAGCGATGGAGTGAAGTGATGCCGGTACCCGTGTCTGGAGTGTGGTGTGGGACTTCAATGCAGTGTTCGAGAACAGGGGGATGCATGAGTGAGAAAATAAGATTTGAAAATGACATTCACATGGCTGAAAATAAATATCCTCATTGTGAATTGAACCTATTATACTTACTGTAGATGCATTGTGCACAAGCAGCTCAGGCTTCCATACTCCCATGGCATCACTCAATCTACGGTTGTCCCCCGAAGTGCGAAGATGTCCTCAGTTTGAACAATGCTCAACTTCATTCACCAGGAAGGCTGAGGGAATACCACCCTACTAGGGCTTCATGGCCCCATCTCCTGATGGCACCCTTTATTTACAGTGTATTAATGCAGAGAGCGGTACCGATGTCATGTCAGCACCCCTCTCTGAAAGAGCCCTGGTCTAGAGTGTTCTACAACCACCTATGGAGTGCCCACTTGGCACAACCCACATGCAATTGGGCATGGTGAATACTTCAAGAGCTTCTACAGGCATAAACGGAACAGGAGCCTACACTCTGGAGAAGTGGACAAGGGCTGACATTTTTGACTTGCATGTCAGAAACAGAGAGGAAATGGTTACAGAGCACTCCAAGGACTCTACTTTTGACTCAAAGAGAAAACAAACCTGACAGCATACAGAACAGTGAACACTTATCTCAGCAGAATAGACTTGTCCTTGTATATTTTTAGCTCCAAGATTAGAACTTTCAGTTGGCGAAGAAAAAAACAAAACAAAAAAAAAGCCAATTTATAACTAACTGGGCTTTCCCCGTAGGCATTGCCAATTAAAACCTATCCTCGGGCAGATCACGCCGAGTGAAAGAAAAGTGACCAGCATTTCAAATATTATATGATTAATGACCTGCTTTAATTCACCGTTTTGTAAATGGAAATTGCTTAGATGTATAGGATATGCAGGTTTTACAGCAATATGATTTTAACCAACAAGACAGCCAACATTGTACAACATGTATTTACACGTACCTAAACCAAGAACAAAGTCCAATATATTGCAGCTGACCAGTCTTTATATGTCATGGTTGCATTAGATTCCTTTATTTTCATCTGGTGATCCAAGAATACACTTCCTGTTCTACGGTTGCAACGCTCACGGGTTGCACTGCGTCTAGGGGGGGAGCAATGTTGTCACCCTAGGCTGCATTTGATTTTGAGAACTAAAAAATACTTCCCTTCTGCTCATGTCCATGAGAGGGAGGTGTTCTGTAGACATGGAAGAGAACTGGAAAGACTGAAAATGTCTGAGATTGCAGTTCAGTGCCTAGATAGGAGAGCTCTGAATTTCTGGCTTTACCACAGGCTGGCATGAAGTTGCAGAAAATATACTTCGCCTGAACCAAAAAACACACACACCCACCTCTGAGAACCCAACAGGCCCCACCCACTACAGGCTGCCTGCAGGAAACTATGGGAGGGGGCGGACACAAGACCAGTCACCCTGGACAAGCAGAGAGCAGCAGTGACCGGTCTTTATTACAGGAAGCTCCAAGTTTCACACTGGATTACCGCACAGATTTGGAAGAAATTCACAAAGCTCACCAAAATTCCGGTAAGAATACACACGGCTCTTATATTTAGACAATACTTGCTTATCCCAGAGTTCAGCTTTAACATACAAAGTGGCATAACAATAGCCATAGCAGCCCATGCAGCTGCTATGGGGCCTGGAATAGAAGGGGCCCCAATTAGGGGGGCTGATTAGGAAAACTACGCTGTGAGGTTACCGGTATAGAAAGGCTGATGTCAGACATCAGGTTCGTCTAGTCACAAATCCCCTTCTCTGTGCAGTAAGAAACATTGCCTTACCTATCTTAGCAGTATAGATCTAATGACACCTATTGTCACAGTTGACACTGCCAGCTACTACAGAGAAAGTTAGCTGGGGTGGCTCCAAAGTTTTGCTATGGGGCCCCATCATCTTTAGTTATGCCGTTGAACGTACAGCAGCCAATCTGAAGTCATCTTTCACTGCACTAGTGACTGCAATACAGGAAAGTCTGTGTGCCTGCTCTGGATTACTATACTTTACATCCAGATTCTCTATTTTGATAAGTTATCTCTTTCCTAGTTCAGCTCTATGTATCCAGAATATGCTGAGAAGTGGCCACACACACAGAAAATAATCGGAATTGCTCCACACAGCCCCAGCAGTTAGAGCAGCGGTTCTCAACCTGTGGGTCGCGACCCCGTCGGGGGTCAAATGACGATTTGCCAGGGGTCGCCTAGCTCTCCACCTGGGAGAGAAACGCTTTCTCCCAGAAAGGTTTACTCTGCTCGCTCGAGAAGAGTAAACCTTTCTCTGCTGTGTTTTTTTTTTCTTTCTGACATCGGGGCCGATGCCTATGCATAGCTAGATTCCATTGGCTATTTCCCTTTGCAATAGCCAGTAGCAAACTAGCTATTGCACCCGCCCTCTGTTGCTGCCAATCAGCAGAGGGGGACCAGAAGTTCTCCATCAGGTCCCCTTCTAGTGATTGACAGCAGCAGAGGGCGGGCGCCATAGCTTGTTTGCTATTGCAAAATGAAATAGCCAATAGGAATCTAGCTATGCACTCCTATGGTGGTTTGTTTTATTTTTATTCTGACAGCGTACGGCGTATACATAGCACAGCTGGCCCCCGCCCACCCCAGGAGCTTGTCACATGACTGTGACACACCACAAGGTCCTCCAACATAGTGTGGTGGGAGGAGTACAGACTGGAGAAGGGGAAGTAAGTATATCTTATCTGGGGTAACTCTCACGGTTTACACTGAACTCTATGGGCTTCTCTGTCAGTGACAGTACTGCGGAGTATGTACCGCAAATGTTATATAACCACACACTTTAAATCCAATTCTTCTAGTTCCAGCTGCAGAGCCCGGTTCTGTCTTTGCCTATAGCAGTGGTTCTCACCCTGTGGGTCGCTGTGTGATTTCTGCTGTGCTGAGAGTCCTCCTCAGCCCTCTCCTAGTGCAGCAGTGTCAGTTCTCCCGCCAGGCCGCCAGATGTCGCTGCAGCAGCCGCGTCATCCCTAAATTTTACCGTTGGGGGATCACCACAACTTGGCAAATGTTACCAAGGGGTCCCGGCCCTTGAAAAAGGTTGAGAACCACTGAGTTAGAGGCAGGTAACATATTTTATTAATCGTTGTGTTTTAATTCAGCGCTGTCTATAGCCGGTTAGGTTACACATAAAGAACTAAGACCTTACCTGGCAATCCACATTGCAGTAGAAGGCCTGTTTGCATTTGCCGCATTTTGCAAGACCTTCCTTCCTGAAAAATAAACAAAACATAGTAAGTTTTTCATCGATATGTGCACAAATGGGAAATTCATAATCAATGGCAGGTTATTAGGATGGTAAATACCAACCCCTTCTGGTCCTGCTCAACCCTGCTGACCCCCTATGTGTCCCTACAATTGCTGCTACAGATCCTAGAAGTAGAATTAGAACATAGAGGCTGGTTGGAAAAAAAAAGGTAACAAACAGTTAAATATACCAGCAGTGAGCCACTCTGGCCCTCCAGCTAATGTGGAACTACAAGTCCCACGAGGCATTGCAAGACTGACAGTTACTCACAGAGGCAGAAGCATGATGGGATTTGTAGTTAAAGCACAGCTGGAGGGTTGGAGTTGCCCAGCCCTGAAATATACACTCAAGTCAAAATTGAAAATTAAAGGGCCTGTTCACATGAGATCAGGTCCTGATCAGCAGACGTGGAGCTGATGATGCATTACGTTTATGGCCGCGTTTATTTTTTTTGCTGGAGTGGGGCTGTTAGTATGTTAGCTGCAGCGCAGTGCATTTTTGACGCGTTTGCATGTCCTGACCGTTTACGGACCTGACAAAATGTGACATGCAGTATTTTTTCTGTCGTAAGCTGAACGGACTGCGCACGTGAGAACTGGAGCCCATAAAACACATAGGGATACATTGGGATGCATTTTGAGTGCAGCAGCGTACGGAGCCGGTCAGCACACAAAACGGACGTCGTGTGAACAGGCCCTAAAATTTGAGATGAATTCAGGGAAGGCAGACTATTTTTTTTTTTTGTACTGCACCTGTCCACCCCAGGTCCCTTAGCCTGTAATATGGTGTTCCTGAAAAGCATATGCTTGTGATGACGGAACTCCCCCTTGTTGTCACTAATTCTAATGAACACTAGGTCCAAAAAAAGAAATATTCCTCATTTCAGGACAGTGGGCACAGCCATGCCTTAATGTCCATTTGTGGCTAATTGCACACCCGGAACCCCTGGCGTATAGTACAGATACAGCATAATATAATAGATCCATGCATACAGATGTCTCAGGAGTGTTGGCCATAATCAGTGCAGTGCATGGAATCCATAGGAGTAGGCAACCTCGGCGCTCCAGCTTTGGTGAAGCTACAAACTCCATCATGCTATTGCCTCTGGAAGACATACTGGGGCTGTTAGAGTCTTGCAATGCCTCATGGAACCTGAAAGTTCCACAACTGCAACAATGCCAAAGAGTAGACCTTATAGTGTGGAACACGCGGCACACTATGG
>NW_017306269.1:1940127-1941605 GCF_000935625.1 Nanorana parkeri
AGCCATGCAAATCATTCCTTAAAAAGGAGAACTATGGGGTCAGTGTTTTTCCCCATAGTTCTCCTTAGGGTAATGGGAGGACACAAACTGGCAGATCGCAGCAGGGAGAGGGGAATCCAGGCCCTCCCCCCGTCAGAGAGCCGTGACAGGATCGAGAGGTGAGCGAACCCGGTATGTGTTCGCTCACCTCCCGAGTGTCCACCCGCACACCATGAACCACCGGTCTATAGTAGAGATGCTATATTATAGAGCCATGTATTCCAAACTACATACAGCTTCTTCAGGCTAGGGTCACACCTAGGATTCCTGTTCATTGATAACAGGGGCTGCAGAAAAAGAGATTGAGAACACAAAGTCCTCTATTTAAAAAAAGGGAAATATCAGGTCTGTTTAGATCCCTAATATTTCCCTGAAGCGCCTAAAAGTAAAGTAAAAAATATTTAATAAAAAAACAAACAAAAATAAAGCAATTAAAAAGTTTATAAAAAATTAAATATTTAAATTGTTTTTTAAAATATTAAACATTTTCGGTTTGACAATTTTTTTTAATTTCGGTTTTGAAATTTACATTTTGGTGCACCTCTACTAATAATTAATCTGCCACAATAGACAGTCCTGGATTAACCCCTTCATGACTGAGGTCTTTTTTTTCCATTTATTCCACATTTTAGGCCTGAAAATTACTTAAAACCCCCAAACATTATATATTTTCTGAATGCCAAGACCCTATAGAATAAAATGGTGGTAGTTGCTAATTTTTATGTTGCGCAATATTAGCGCAACTCCTTATTAAACCCCAAAATTTAGTGACAAATTGTATTAAATGCCCCAAAACACCAATTTTTTTAATGAAATATAAAATATGAGGTAACAACGAGTAAAACGATACCCAACATGCCCAGTTTACAAATTGCGTGCGTCCGTGAAACAGCGAAAAACTGCAGTACCCCAAAAAATCCATAGAAGACGCTTTAAAAGCCCCCACAGGTCATCAATTTAGAGATACCCCAAAATACTGGCCCTAGAATTAGTGCTCTCACTCCAGGGTGCGCGGCGATACCCAACATGTGTAGCGCGTTCGTCGTTTTCATACGTAAAACGCACACGGCGCGTGTTTACGTGGCGATGCGCGTGCTCGCAGGGCGGGGGACTTTAAAAAAAATATGTTTTTATTATTATATTTATTTTATATAAATTTTAAAAACTGTTTTTTGTTTTACTTTGACTGCTATCACATAGGGGTGCTTACAAGCCCCCCCATGTGATAGCAGATGGTGGAAAGCACACCGGGGGTGTCTGGCGGGGGTGGGGTGGCCCCTTCGGGACACAGAAGCGATCTGGCGACAGATAACTTGCTAGAATCGCTTCTGTTGTAAAGCCGACAGTCGGCTTTACGAGTTTTTAAACAGAGTCCCGGCGGTTTGCCGCCGGGACTCTGTTTAAACAAACCTGATGCTGGCGCCGGAAACTGGAAGTCG
>NW_017306269.1:1941630-2079308 GCF_000935625.1 Nanorana parkeri
CCCCACCCCCATCAATGGATTTTTTTCTTCCCTGATGGCACATTGGGCATATTTCAAGATGACAATGCCAGGATTCATCGGACTCAGATTGTGAAAGAGTGGTTCAGGGAGCATGAGACATCATTGTCACACATGAAGTGGTCACCAGAGTCCACACCTGAACCCCATTGAGAATCTTTGGGATGTGCTGGAGAAGACTTTACGCAGAGGTCCGACTCTCCCATCATCACTACAAGATCTTGGTGACAAATGAATACATCTGAATGGAAATAAATGCTGTGACATTGTATAAGCTTATGAAAATGATACCATGGTGAATGCGTGCCATAATCAGAGCTGAAGGCGTTCCAACAAATATAAGAGCGTGTGACTTTTTTTGGCCAGGCAGTGTATATGGGCAGCAAACTTTCAACTTGGTGGCACTGTAGAAGTCAACATTTGGTTAGATTTGTTGTATTTTCACTGCTAGTATTGCTGTGACGTACTCATTGCCATAACCATGAAGAATTTATCACCGTGTTTGCATACATTATGACCAAGCTTTAGGGTTAGTGTTAGGTCAGGTTCACACCATTTTATTGACCAGATATGGAATGCAGTGCATTGCATTTTGAGCAGTTTTTTTTTTTAGCTTAAAATGGGCCTTCAGGTGCGTTCTGGTGCATTTGTATGCGTTCCAGACCAGACACAATGAGAGATACAGTATTTTTCTGGTCTGGAACGGACTGCGCTGGTGTGAACAGAGGCCAGAAATAGCATAGGGATGCATTTTCTGGAAACAATCTGGTCCGGTCTGGAGATGATCTGGATGTGGTGCAAATGGGCCCTTGGAGGCTACCTTGCCTATAAAGTATATGCCACCCCTAGTAAACCTTTGAACATTCAGGAGTGTTCCCAAGCACTAATATTCCTAGGGATTCGGTACCCTAGACAATTGCTCCACAAATAGACCACTGTACAATCATTAGCCTGGTGCAGACAGACCGACACGTCTAAATGAATTGGATTAGCACTTCGAAAGAGCTAATGTGCCATGCGGTTAATTGTTGTAGGGCTAACAAATCACTCATTGGGGCGGTTTATAAAAAGAAGCAGCGACACATGAGCAGCAATTCTCCAGTTAAGTGACAACAGGTGTCCGCCATAAATAAGTCAACCGCTATGAGGGTGCGAACAGCTGAAATAACTTTCACTTTAAGGCAGTGGTTGATTTAAAAAAACTGTTATTTTGGGAATGTCGCCCCATACCACCAGTCTGCTGGTTAATTGTGTCATTCCGGTTTGGCTATGCAGGAGCTTATATTGCTCCCCTATGAATCTGGCTGAGATCATTGCCGCCGGGGTGGGGGGGGGTACACCAGCCGCCAGTTTTTACTACAGCATGTGGGGTTGGGCCTGCAATGTTCATTGCAGGCCCAATGCAGCGGCACGCTAAAATTCACTGCTTTAGGCCCCATTCACACTGAGCGATATGGGTATTGCGCGTTTTTCCACGCAATTTCGTGCTGAACGGCTTTAATATACATTGCGCGATATTGAGCAACAATGCACATTTTATCACGCTACATAGCGCTTTTTTTGGGCGGGACTTCGTCGCTCCTACATTGGGCTGTAACCAATCAACAGTGATCTTGATGCGACATCATTCTTTCCTTCCATTTTGCAGTGCAAAAGTGACCCTTCTGTAGCGCGAAGTCGCGCAATATCGCCAGTAATGCGTGATTTTGCACGACAGCATAGTCTATTGGAGCCGAATCGCGCGACATCCGCGCAAAAAAAAAAAAAGGATGTACGAGTGACGAGCTACAGGCCACATTGAGCTGTGAGATGTGAACAGCGTCATTGAAATGCATTGGACAAGCCACATAGAGCGATATATGCGCGATTTTACGGCAGAAATCTCGCAATAAAATGGGGTGTGAATGGGGTGTTAAGGGTCCATTCACACCACATCCAGATAACCTCCAGACCAGACTGTTTCCGGACCCAAAATGCATCCCTATACAATTTCTGGTTCCCACAAGCGCAGTCCGTTCCAGACCAGACCAGACAAATACGGTTTGTCCTATTTTGTCCGGTCTCGACTGCATGGAACGCACCTGTAAAACCATTTTAAGCTTAAAAAAAAAATAAAAAAAAAAAAATCCAAATCACTGCAAAAACATGGCAAAAACGCAATTCAGTGATTTGTTCCAGATCTGGTCTGGAAAATGGTGTAAACCCAGCCTGAATGGGCCCGATTTACACCAATGAGCCGTACTGTTGTGTGCTGGCTGAAAATGGATGCATTGAAATGCAGTGAAATGTACTGCGATGCCTGTTAAGGGAAAAAAAAAGAAAAAAATTCACATCAACACAATAATTAAATAAAAACATAAAATGCACATCAATGCACAAGTGGTGCGAATCCAGCCTTAGGGGCCAGGCAGCGTCTCTGCACCCCTCAACCTCCCTGCTGCTAATGTGGAATGGAGATACAGAGAGGAGAGGTCTTTTATTTCCTGTACGTTCATCTCTGTGTGTCAGCACAGCACAGCCTCCCCCATATCGGAAAAGCGCGCTAGAGGAGGATGGGCTGAGAAGAATGTATCTAAGGGCTTTGTTGCTATGGGGTGTGGGTGCTGCAGGCTAGGTGGTAGTATAACGGCATTTCTGATGCTGAGCTACTGATTAATCCAGGGGGTTCTCAACATTTTTTCAGTCATGGCACCCTTTAAAAGTATGCAAAATCTCCAAAATCCATACTAGACCATGTTTCCCAGATACGTGTCTGGCATGAATTTTAAAAAGGAAGATACCACAAAACAAAACAAGGGGTTCCCCTTGACTTCAGAGTCCTCCGTACACATTAGAACACCCATTGACATCAGGGACCCACTTTACATAAGGCATGATGCTGTGCAAAATGTTTAAGGCACCCCTGAGGAAGGCAGAAGGCACCCCAACTGGGGTGCAATGGCACCCCAGTTGGAAGAGTCTGGTCTAATCCTTACCACAGTGCAATAATTAGGCTGCATTAACCCTCAATCTAAAAGGTGGCCATACACCTGCCGATTATCGTACGATAAACATGGGAAATCCCGCGATCGTACGATAATCGGCAGGTGTTTCTACTGTACGGTCGCACGTCTTTTGTCTTCCGAGCACGTTGGAAAACCAGACGAAAATCGTAAGACAAATGCTGCACGGGCCGGTGTGCCCAAGCACACACTGCCCGCTCAGCATTACAGTCATCGGAACCCCTCCCCTCAGCGGAGGGGATGGGGGGATCCAAGATGGGGGGATCGTACGAGCTTTTAATTTGCTTACAGCCATCGCAAGATTAAAGTCGTGCGATGGTTGTAAAGTGTATGGCCAGCTTTGGAGACCCAGCTTCTCAGTCGCTCCCCTCACCTCCCCACATAAACCTTTCAAGTAGCAGTGTGTCATTTGAGTGACAGCTCTGAGTCTGCTGGGGCTGGTGACAATCACATCCAAGATGGCAGCACCCAGCAGCAGTTTTAGGGTTTTGGATGTCTACACAAGGGAGGCTTTTACAGGGGAAAAAAAACTATTCATAAAATACATTAAAATGCACATATAATCTTCTAGACAAGATTTTGTAAATGGCCTGGCGACACCGTCTCTTTAACCATTACTAAAACCCACCCCCCCAGCTATATCCCCCAATCCAATGTATAGCCAAAACTGTTTTTTGGTTTTGGATAGGGTGGTGAAGGGTTAGTAACTCTTTCAGTTTTTACTGCACAGCATAGAGACCCAGTACACTGCAATATCCTCGGGTACAAAGCTTTACTTGGAAACCATGTAACAACTTCCAGCAATCGAGCCAACGCGTTTCGCTCCGTGGCTGCCTTAGTCAAATCAAACTTTGTGTCAGGGTATCACTATGTTGTTTTATACACGTTGCATCTTCGTTGGCCTGAAACTGAACCACAAGATATCGTTTACATTGAGGGGTAGATCAGTAACAGTTATTCTCGTTTTAGGTTTTTATAGCCACCTACGTCACCTTTAAGGAGATTCATCTCCTCTATTTGTCCCGGGGTCACTGGGACAGAACGCGATGGGAAAAATTATTACAATGCCATGTGCGTTGGGCTGCGTTGCTCAACACAGGTCCAATGCAATAACAAGCTGAAATCCATTGTTTCTAGTAGGCCCAGTTTAAACCAATGCTGCACTGGTGTGCAATGGGTATCTCACAGCGTACTGCAATCCATGTTAGGGAAAGCTCCTCCTATTGGCGCTTTGTGCAGCCCTTATTTTGGCAACCAATCTGATCTGTCCCTTCACGTCCTGGAATCTGCAAAAAGTAATCACTCAGCTTGTCTCTTCATTTACACAATTTGGTACAAGAGGTCTCGTCAGCCCCGGGTGCCCAAGCTCTAATAACAACCAAGCACCGTAGCCGACATCAGTCACATGAGTTCCTCCATGATGACAGCTGAAGCATTGGCTGAGAAATGCCCGGCCTGAACTGTCAGAATGCCAGCAGAAGTTACAGAGCGCCCGGGGCAAACCTGATACGTCTGCCGAGGCTTCAGCAAGTAGCTGGGCTGTGCTAGGCAACTCGATCCGTATCCCAGGCCTCGCAAGTAATGTTTGGTCTCGGAAAAGTCAAGATGAGCTCACTAGGGAAACATGAAGCTCAAGTGTTAGCGTACCCTGTGGTCAGGTCGTCGGACCTTCACCCAGCTTAACATTAGCAGTGCGATTGTACTGTACTCGCAGTGTCACAGCAATGCTACGTTACATAGACTGCTAATCTTCCAATTAGAAGTGTAGAAACTATTAGGGGCCCCAATGTACCCTGGCGTAAAGCCATTGCACGTGCAGCGGAGATTCTGACTGTCCAATGTAAGATATACACTGACTGAAGTGCCCATGCGGCATTCTCCAAATGCATCCATTTAAAGTGCTTGAATACCCAAAATGATATTAAAAAAAGAGAACTCCAGAATGTTTTCAAATTAACCCCTTGCAGTGGGGCTCCCCCTGCACTTTATTTTCGACTCTAGACCAAAGCAAGCGCTTAAGCCTCTCCTTAAGCGCTTGCTTTGGTCTGGGGTCGAAAATAAACTCTCGGTTTACGTCTGGCTGCGAGACTGGTCTCCACTGGCTCTTCTCTCCCAGGCACTGGTGGTCTGAGGACCCGTGATGTCATCACATCTAATGCAGCCATTGGACGCAAGGGCACCGAGGGACAACCCACAGCCAGAGTTTGGGGGTGGGGGGGAAAGAGAGACGAGTGATCACTGCCGCAGGACCGAGAATCAGGCGAGTATATCTTCTTTATTTTCGTCCCTAGACCAAAATAATCATTTAACCCTTGCAGGGTAGTATTACTGCAAAGAAAAAAAACTGGAGTTCTTCTTTAAGCTTTGAACGGAGTAGGGAAGGATCTGGACATCTGCCAGGTTTTTATTGCTGCCCATGTCCTCCACTAGGTCATTTTTCCCACCTTTTATAATAACTTGTAAGCACAAGCCCGGGAATGACAGCTGCCAGTGGCAAGATTCCACAGAGGGCAGCGGAATGCAAGTACAGCGTGTAGTGGGCGGGGGTCATAGCCAGCCTGCTATTGGCCACTTCAAATTGTAATAGCCAAACACAGGCTGGCTATGGCACCCGCACACTACTTGCTGTGCCCTCCTCCCAGCGTGGAGGAGAGAGGTAGGGGATCCAACCAACTAATCGATTACGAGAATAGTTGACAACTATTCTCATAATCGATCAGTTGGCTTCAGCCCTAATAATGGTCAGATGAGAAAATATATATATATATGTGTGTGTGTGTATGGATAGCATTCCTGTCCTTTGCCCAATCACAGTGAAGTAACAAGTATGATGTCAGTGCTTTCACTGCTGGTACTTCTCCTTTACTTTCTCTAATATCTCTAATATCACTTAATGTGCCTGCCAGATCTCCTCCAAGCCTCTGTGTAAATTTAGCATCAAGCCTTCATCAGAGGACTAAGGCTCCTTCTCCCATGTTAGCGGGGGAGCACATGGGAATCGAGTACCAGAAGCGGAGGGGCCCACAATGCAGCACAGCATGGGCACAGTGCAGGTCAGATGCACATACATATAATAGGTATTAGATACAGTGATGCTGTGATATTACACGCGTTTCTCCCACATTGATTGCTCTCATAGCTGATTGTACAGAAAGGTCACTCGGGGGCTTCAATGATTGCACACACGGTGCTACAACATGGATGTAATGAACATGACTCCCTATGGGTACACATGTACAAGTTCTACATGTGATGACATATATTCACGGCAAGGATCATCCTCACCATTAGCCCCTCCAGTGACCCAAGCTTTCTGTCATTTTGTAGAAGTACCACTAGAATCTTCCCAACCGGACATTTACGGGTGTGTGGGTTGCCTGGGTCTCAGGTCTATGGCAGCAAAGTGGGGTGGGTGTCCCCCAGGTATGGCAGGCAAGGGGAGGAGACGGTGGAACTCCGGTATGACAGCCAAGCAGGGAGGGGGTTCCTAACAAACCAGCCACGTGAGCCGAGGGGTGGGAGTTGCGTCAGCTATGGCAAGAAAGGGGTGTGGGTGCCCCTCAATTATGAAACACAAACATGGGGCAGGATGGTGCCCCCCCCCCCCAGCTATGGCAGCAAAGAGGTGGCCCCCAGTTATGACACACAAGCATGGGGTGGGATGGTGGCCCCCAGTTATGGCAGCAAAGGGGTGGGAGGTAGCCCACAGTTATGACAGACAAGCATTGGGTGGAATGGTGGCCCCCCCAGCTATGGCAGCAAAGAGGTGGCCCTCAGATATGACAGACAAGCATTGGGTGGGATGGTGGCCCCCCCCCAGCTATCGCAGCAAAGAGGTGGCCCCCAGTCATGACAGACAAGCATGGGTTTCGATGGTGGTCCCCCCAGTTATGGCAGCAAAAGGGGTGGAGGGTAGCCCCCCAGTTATGACAAACAAGCATTGGGTGGAATGGTGGCCCTCCAGCTGTGACAGCAAAAAGGTGGCCCTCAGTTATAACATGCATAGGGGGGGATTGTGCCCCCAGCTATGGCAGCAAAGAGGTGGGGGGTGGCCAACAGTTATGACAGACAAGCATGGGGTGGTGCCCCCCCAGCTATGGCAGCCAAACAGGGGTGCCCGACAGTGGAGTAGAGGGCCCCAGGCATGGCACAGCCCCGGTCCTGTAGCCGGTGATCGTCCCCTCCCCCCTGCTGCGGATACAAAGTATCTCTCGGTGAGAATTCCGCAGGATGCGCTCACAGTTCTGCAGCCCCCACGTGCCGGCCGTATAGTACAGAATAGCGGCGCACTGAGGACAGGCCGGCGCTCTGCTCTCTCTCAGGCGGTGGTGCAGGGTACCTGTTGAAGCAGTGCTCACAGTGGTTGCCTCGCTCGTTGGAAGTCAGTACTGAGGTGTAGGCCGGGCAGGTGAACAACAGCTCCCCCAGACCAAAGTGCCGCAAGGCCTGCATGCCTCGGCCTTTCCCCGGGCTGACGAATCGCTCGATGCCTTCTGAGGGTCCCATAGTGCTTGAGAGAGAAGACCGCTGTGCCGGTGTCTGCGGAGAAATCTGTGTGCAGCTATTAATGTCTGCCGGGGACAGACAGACGGACAGACAGAGGGAGACAGCTGGAGGAGCGGGGAGCCGGGCGGTCCTAGTGCCGCCGGATTACCTGCTGAGCAATCTGAGTCTGTGTGCTCCACTGTACCTGCACTGACATCTCTGTGTGTCCTCCACTGTACCTGCACTGATATGTTTGCGTGTCCTTCACTGGACTTGCACTGATATGTTTGCGTGTCCTTCACTGGACCTGCACTGATATGTTTGCGTGTCTTTCACTGGACCTGCACTGACATGTCAGTATGTCCTCCACTTGACCTGTACTGACATTTCTGTGTGTCCTCCACTGGACCTGTACTGACATGTCTGTGTGTCCTCCACTGTACCTGCACTGACATCTCTTTGTGTCTTCCACTGTGCCTGCACTGACATCTCTGTGTGTCCTCCACTGTACCTACACTGACTTGTCTGTGTGTTCTCCACTGTCAGTGTAGGGGTCGGGTAGGTCAGTGTAGGGGTTGGGTATGTTAGTGCAGGGGTCGGGTAGGTCAGTGTAGGGGTCGGGTAGGTCAGTGTAGGGGTCAGGTAGGTCAGTGTAGGGGTCGGGTAGGTCAGTGTAGGGGTCAGGTATGTCAGTGTAGGGGTCGGGTATGTTAGTGTAGGGGTCGGGTAGGTCAGTGTAGGGGTCGGGTATGTTAGTGCAGGGGTCGGGTAGGTCAGTGTAGGGGTCGGGTAGGTCAGTGTAGGTGCTACTAGGGGCAGCTACGTTCCACGGTCTTTATTTGGTTCCTCATCTGGGAGCACCCCTGTACTATGCCGTATACACGTGCCATAACTTAGACACCCCCCATGATGCAAATATTTCTCAATAGGTGTGCCACCAAATATTGTAGGATGTAGCTCTGTCATTTCCATAGGTCACACACCCAATTTGGATCCCTTCATTGTGCACAGGTGTGTAGATACAAGGTATATACCTGCAGTGCACAGTATATAGGAGGTCACCCAGTATGGTACACAGGTGTGTAGATCTAAGGTATGTACCTGCAGTGTATGGTATACAGGTGTGTAGATCTAAGGTATGTACCTGCAGTGTATGGGAGGTCACCCTGTATGGTACAGGGACAGTAACATGCTATATATAAACATTGGGGAATGTAGAGGGGGTCCCTTATCTCCCGGGTTGCAGATAAGAGGAGGAATGGTATTTCTAGCAGAATGTCCTTACAAGGCCCATAATACCATCATCTTCCTTGTCCAGCGGAGATCACCCAGACTGGGCAGCGCTCCTCTCATCAGTAGGTAGTGGAGGACATGGTTGTCACTCGGCATGCTCAAAGGAACAGGCGATAATCTGGGTGGGGGAAGGGATTCAAGCCAACCGCTACTGTTTACCCAGGAATAAGTCTTGGGGGGTTTGGCTGCTGTCCCCTCTGACATTGGAAGGGGGGCTCGGGGAGCCAGGGGGAAAAATGTTAACACCAAATTCCATCTAAAAATCTTATTCTGAATAGACTGGGGAAGAGTTAAAGCTGAACTCCGGCCTTCCCTTCGGTCTTGCACAGTTGTGCCGGCTCCTCTCCTGGAATTGCTTACTCTGATTTCACTGCACACTGCGAGCTTCTCACAATGTGCAACAGGAGCTGCAGAAAATAGAAACATACAGTGGTTAGAGCGCACTCCTGTAGGACAAACACAGGTGAGAAATGGATCTGCTGGGGGAAGGTGTGCAAAAAACTCCTCAATACAGGGGGAGGAACCCTGTGTAACACAATTCAAGACCAACAAAAAACACGTTTTTGAGGAGCGCGACTACCTATGATAAGAGTAATGGCCCAATGTGCTGAACTTGGAAAAATGTATAACAGTGTGCAATACAGACAACCAAAACTGATTAGTCATATAAAAGGGGACAAATTGATGACTTACAGTTGGGATGTGAGCCTATATGCCCTGGTGTCTCTCACGGAATGTTCTCCACAGTCTGTTTAATGGGATGTCCACAGCTGGCAGGTGGGAAGAGAGTAGGTGTCTGCCCGGACCGGAGTGGGAAAACGAGGTGTCAGCCGATGTCACAAGCTCAGCTGGCCAGGCTGAGCCGCGGCGGCTGAGACGGGAAAGCAGTGAGCCGCGATCCGCTCCATAGCCCCGGACTCTATGCGTGTGGTTACAGTACTAGATGTGGCTGTCAGCGGAGTGCACAAAGATGGACCAGTGCGTGGGATGGTGAGGGATCTGTACGGGGGGATGGATCTTGCTGCCTGCAGGATACGGCTACGCGTTTCGAGGAGATTTCCTCTTTGTCAAGCCACAGAAAGTTACCTTACCAAGCCACAGGCACCTACTCTCTTCCCACCTGCCAGCTGTGGACATCGCATTAAACAGACTGTGGAGAACATTCTGTGAGAGACACCAGGGCATATAGGCTCACATCCCAACTGTAAGTCATCAATTTGTCCCCTTTTATATGACTAATCAGTTTTGGTTGTCTGTATTGCACACTGTTATACATTTTTCCAAGTTCAGCACATTGGGCCATTACTCTTATCATAGGTAGTCGCGCTCCTCAAAAACGGGAAGGAGCTGCAGAAAGTCAGATACATCCCGCTTCATTTCCTGGCTGGAGGACATCCAGCATCATCTAACAGTGTCCTCTCCAGCCTGTTCCTGGTCCACCTGCAATCATGGAGGCTCAGCGTCCGCAGTCGCAGGAATTGTACAGCAATGTTTCTTTCCTCACCGGCCAGATTAGTTCTTCCACATTAAGTATGGTGTGGCCTGCTCAGTCCATTTCCCTATGCTGCCTGGCTAGAGAAGATGTTGCTAGGAGGAGTTTTTCATGCGTTTTTCATGTGCTCCCTATTAAGTCTAAGGGGCCAAAAACACTGGAGCAGTTGCCCATGACAACCAATAGGCTTCTTTCTTCTGTTTGTTCAGTTAAGCTTTGAAAATGAAAGATAGAAGCTGATTGGTTGCCATGGGTAACCTTTGATAAATTACCCTCATTATGTAGCACCAAAAGAAGCACTTGCAGTTTGCCAGCGCCACACCTAGGTGTGAATGGGCCCCATAGCAAATAACGATTCCTATTGTGTGACAGATTGCACAGGTGTGGATGGGGAACAGACCCGACGCAGATCTGCAGTGTATTTTTACTGAATTCCGGTGCTGTTTTATTGCATGCATTTTTGATGGGTTTCCATGTGTTCCAGACCAGAGAAAATGAGACATTTTTTTTGTCTGGTCCAGAACTAGTGTGAACAGAGCCCAGAAATACTATAGGGATACATTGTGATGCTTTTTTTGGTCTGGGAACAAACTGTTCTGGTCTAGACATGGTGTGAATGGGGCCGAAGAGGGCATTTCAGCAGCAGACAGCAACAGCAAACCCGACAGGAATTCAAGTGTTGACATTGTGGATCACCCGCACTCCATACAGCGTGTCGACTTTTAACCCCTTCATGAATGAGCTGGTTTTCCGTTTCTGTTCATAAATGACTGACACACTTTTTACATTTTTGCTGTGTGATTCTTCCACGTCAGTATTAGCTTTCTTACTAAATGTACCCACACATATTATATATTGTTTTTTAGAGGACAGATAGGGCTATATAATTATATCAAAAATGTGTACCTAACGCCTCACTTAGTTTGAATAAAATATAAATGAGGAAAAAAAAACTAGAAGAAAGCACTTTTTTCACAAGTTTTGATTATTTTTTTTAGAAAATTTCTATAATAATTAGAGTATAGAAAATGTATTTATATATCATTTTTATTTTCCTTATTTTGTTTTACACTTTTTTTTTTGTCAGTTTATATCAAGCAGTCACTATGACTGCTTGATAAATTAACTTAAAAAAAAAAAAACTTTGGTTATTATTAGGCTTCTCCAAACTTAGGAACAGCTAATAATAACCTTAGAGACTGATCCTGACAGCATGTCAGATTCAGATCTCACTAAAGGTCTTTGATCGTGCCCAGACGATCAGAAGTGATACATTTTAGGCACATAGATACATTTGGGGGAATTTATAAAAACGGGAGCAAACAGAATCTGGAGCAGTTGCCCATGGCAACCAATCATCGTCTCTCTTCAATTTGCCTAGGTAAGATTTGAAAATGAGAGAGAGAAGCTGATTGGCTGCAGTGCAAATCTGCCCCAGATTTTGTCTGCTCCAGTCTTGATAAATTCCCTCCACTGTATCTCTTTGCCTGAAATGTATCATACAGCTTCATAAGCATTGGGCTATCGAGCTGTTAAATAGTAGAGAGGTGAGTCACTCTGCTACCTCTCTGCTATCTTCATGTAACGGCTTCATTCTTACATTAAAGGAGAACTATGGGGTTAGGGCTTTTCCCCATAGTTCTCCTAAGGGTAACGGGAGGACACAAACAAGCGTCCTCCCATCACCCCAAGCGCTGGAGGATCGGACAGGGGAGGGGGGGAATCCCTGCAGGGAGCCGTGGGTGACAGTCATGACTCTCTGCGCGGATAGATCGAGAGCAGACAAAATCTGGAGCAGCTGTGCATGGCAACCAATCAGCTTCTCTCTTCAGTTTGTTGAGTTAAGATTTTAAAATGAAAGAGAGAAGCTGATTGGTTGCCATGCACAGCTGCTCTAGATTTTGTCTGCTCCAGTTTTGATAAATTCCCTTCTGTGTCCTTAGTCCATGGAGTCATTGTGTGTTATTGTCAAGATCCAGAGCACCCCCAGGTGGCGCTGAAGCCAGGTCCTGCAGTTCCTGTGCTCGCCTGCGGGTGTCTCCAGCAGCCAGGAACTGTCAGGGACCTGCAGCTCCAGTACTCACCTGCGGGTGTGCCCCAGCTTTGAGTGATCATTCCATCACCTGGTACTTCCTGGAAGGGTATTTAAGCCCTCCCTGCAGTCAGGAAGCTGGCTCAGTATTGTGTTGCCTGCACCTGACTGACTCCCCTGTCCTGAGCCCTGCTACCTGAGCCCTGCTACCTGAGCCCTGCTACCTGAGCCCTGCTACCTGAGCCCTGCTACCTATCTGCAAACCTGTCACCGAATCCGGCTTGTTACCTGACCATTCTTCCTGAATCCTGTTCTTGTACCGCGCTGCCCTCCTGTTAACGACCCGGCTTGTACCTGACTACTGTTCCTGTATCCTTCCTGTCTATCTGCAGTCCTGTTACCCCTCCTTATATGTGGTGTGAGGACGCCTGTGCATGGTACCCTGACAATTATGCTGCTGAGGTGCGAACGACAGCATCCTAGCAACCACTGTCCAGAAGGGGGAGAGCGTATTGCCCTTCGACCACTTTCTGTCCGGCGCATTTTCTTACTATTTGCGCACACATGTTAAAATATTAATTTTTGGCTAGAGCTTCAGACCCCCAAACAATGATGTATGTTCTGAAAGCAGAGATCCTGTTGAATAAAAAAAATGCTAGTTGCAATTTTTTTATGTCGCAAATGTTTATCAAACCATTATTTGTAGGAAAAAATAAACTAAATTAAAATTTAGTGCACAGAAACATAATATAATACCCAATTTTTTGGTAAAATATGAAAGACGGGGTCACGCCGGGTAAATAGATACCAAACATGTCAAGCCTTAAAAATCAATACCCACAATTTCACATAGGTAACACTTTAAACGCTTTTACCGCTCATCAGTTTAGTGCTAACAGCGATTGACAGGGCTAGAATTATTGCTCTCACTCCGATGTTCGCGGCGATATGGAACATGTGTAGCGTAATTGTTGTTTTCGCACCCAATGCGTATGTGTGTGTGTATGTGCGTGCACGTGGGGGCGGGGGACTTAAACATTTATTAATTTTTTTACGCTAACCCTATTGCTATTACATAGGGGGCTAACAAGCACACTATGTAATAGCAGATAGAGTGTGAGAGGTCCTCTTTATGGAGACATCAGGGGTCTTTCAGAACCCTAATGTCACCTAGGGACCCCAAAGAAGCTGAGGAAGCAGAGATCTGCTTCCCCAGCTTCATCTTCTGGCTCTAAGAGCCGGAGACTGTGTACAGTGACCACGGAAGTGATGTAATACACATCACCTCCGGGTCCAGTGATCGGAGGAGAGATCAGCGACTGGAAGCTGCTGAATCTCTCTCCGGTACTGACCCGAGTGGACTTCTTAAAGGTAAAGTCCACTTTGAAAAAATAATGCACACATCTTCGTAAAAGAAAAAAAAATGCATTTATTATCTTTTTGCATTGGAGCCAGTACCTCGTGGGAAAAAGGAAAAGGCTAGTTGCACTCCTTACCGGTATGACCCCGTGATTGGGGAGGGGTGCTCGGAATGACTGCGGATGGCGCCGCCAAATACAGATAATTGCAGAAACGTCACCAGCACACCAAATCCTTATAGGATCAAAGTTCGTAGATTTTATTGCAAACTCATGTCAGTTACACAAGCGCTTTCGGGGCCACACAGGGTCCCTTCATCAGGCATAGCAATGACACAATGATAAGAACAGAGAGGGTTTAAATAGACATAAAGCAGTGCAGACACACCCTTGGACACACCCCTGACGTCACATGACGTCAAAAAAACCAAACAGCTGTGAACAATGGAGTCATTAGAAAGACAAGCTTCTATTCACCAATTTCAAGTGAAAGAGAAACCTAAGTATTGTTGCAAATTAATCATATCAAACCACATTATGTAAAGCATACACTTATACCAGGGAAAAAGGGGTTATGTAAACAATCCAACATGTGCAGTGATTACCATAACTTTGCGAATGCAGATGCCGGGTTGCCATAGCGACAGGACACCGAGGTTCAGTGAGAGCAGAGGGACAGTCCACTGGCGCCAGCTTCAGTCCACTGTGTGGCCCCGAAAGCGCTTGTGTAACTGACATGAGTTTGCAATAAAATCTACGAACTTTGATCCTATAAGGATTTGGTGTGCTGGTGACGTTTCTGCAATTATCAGTACCTCGTGGGAGCCACTGATCACGGGTGCAATGCCCTGGCTCCTGCAGATTCTCTTTCCCATCCCATAACATGGATGGGAGGAAGAATGAATGGGCTACAAGTGCGATGATGTCACCTTTCTCCCATCAGATCCTGTGAATGGATGATACGGCTGTGTGGGCGGAGCCACACACAGCAGTGCCTTGTTCAAACTATCACAGCAGCATGCAAGGAAAGGAACCTCGTGATTCAGGTAAGTGGGGGGGGTGAGTTGGGTTGAGATGAAATGTGACCATATGACCCTGAATAGGGCTGTAACATGACACATGGTTCAATAGGTGAACCTAGGCTTTATAGTAATTTTTAGGTCTCAGGAAACGCCTTGCTGAACATTATTATACCTATAGCTTACAGTACATTAGCGTGATCAGTACACTGTAGAAAGCTTCAATAAAAAAATGTGAACTAGGGCAGATCATTTTATTTTTTAACATCAGCCTGCTGTTTATTTCATTAATAATCTCGAAAGGAAATGAATAATATCAACAAAAAAGAAAGACAGTGTAAATTGTGGTGGTCAGTGTAGAAGTGACCACTAAGGTTGTTGGTCAGCATAGAAGCGACCTCTTACATTGGTGATCAGAGTAGTAATGACCCCTTAGATTAATGGTCCGTGTAGAAGTGACCCCTTAGCTTTATGGTCGGTGTAGAAGTGACCCCTTAGCTTTATGGTCGGTGTAGAAGTGACCCCTTAGCTTTATTGTCAGTGTAGAAGTGACCCCTTAGCTTTATGGCCAGTGTAGAAGTGACCCCTTAGATTTATGGTCGGTATAGAAGTGACCCCTTAGCTTTATGGTCAGTGTAGAAGTGACCCCTTAGCTTTATGGTCAGTGTAGAAGTGACCCCTTAGCTTTATGGTCAGTGTAGAAGTGACGCCTTAGATTTATGGTCAGTGTAGAAGTGACGCCTTAGATTTATGGTCAGTGTAGAAGTGACTCCTTAGATTTATGGTCAGTGTAGAAGTGACCCCTTACATTGGTGGTCAGTGTAGAAGTGACCCCTTACATTGGTGGTCAGTGTAGAAGTGACCCCTTACATTGGTGGTCAGTGTAGAAGTGACCCCTTACATTGGTGGTCAGTGTAGAAGTGACCCCTTACATTGGTGGTCAGTGTAGAAGTGACCCCTTACATTGGTGGTCAGTGTAGAAGTGACCCCTTACATTGGTGGTCAGTGTAGAAGTGACCCCTTACATTGGTGGTCAGTGTAGAAGTGACCCCTTACATTGGTGGTCAGTGTAGAAGTGACCCCTTACATTGGTGGTCAGTGTAGAAGTGACCCCTTACATTTTTTGTGTTCTTGGATGGGGCTCACACGTCGTCTTTTTACACTCTAGACTGGGTTGCCTCGAGATTTAAAGATCATTTTAAAGGGTTTTATGAGTTAAAAATATGTTTTATTCTGGATTTTAATGGCCAGTCCACACTACCGGTGGCTTTAGCAACCACTCAGATTCTATGTTCCACTTTACCAAAGCTGGCCAGAGATTGATTAGCTTAGACAACAGCCCAGTTTTCAGAAACTAGCCACCACAGCGTGAATTTTGCAAAAGGAATAAATAATCCTTTCTGTGGAGGAGGAAAGGAGGAATGTGACATCTGAGAAACTGAACAAAATAAACCACCAGAGACCAGGTGAGAGAGGAAGTGACCTCTGATCTCAGGAACCATCTTTCTGCTTCCTCCAGGCTATCGTTTCCTGGAGCCGCAGGGTTCCTAAAAGGACAAGTGCCAGGTATTTTTGGAAAATGAGCACTGAAACGGATAAAGAAGACAAAGACCATGGAATTTTTCCACTTTTTTAACTTCAATCTAATAAAAAATGCTGAGAGAAACGGTGGAGTTAGTTGGTCCAGCAAGATGACGGAATCACAGAAGGGAAGGAAAGGGAACGAGACGATGCACGCTGACCCACAAAAGCTGGAAAGGTTATTGACGCCACAATGGATCTCCGTGCAGGTTCTGTTGAGTGACTTTGTTGGGCTTCTTTATTCCCATCCTTGAAGAGACAAACAGGAAGGTATCTTGAAAGAAAACTTGTTATGCAGTTGTGATGTTATTGAGGGCAGGCAACAAATGGTTCAGAATGGGATCCAGCCCCGCATGCTGCGCACACACTCAATGAAAGCAAATTTTCAGAGTTTTTAGTCATTAAAGTGAACCTTTGGCCTGACCATACACTGTGCGAGAAAAAAACAATTGGTTCCCCCATCCTTGCTAAACAGGTTGGATTGGGGAACCCCTACCAGGCTATTGTATTCTTACAGCTACGGGTGTCAGAAAACCTAAATGGAGTGACTGCAGCCAATCAACTTAGAATTTTCGGACTGACACCTTTGGTAATAGTCAATTGAAAAATTGACATGTGTTGAACATGTTCACTCGAAAGGTAAAGTCTATATTTTTGAAAATAAATAAATGCACACATATTATTCACAAATATTATATCCTCATAAAAAAATGGATCATGGATGCAATGTTTTGGCTCCTGCAGAATCTTTCTCCAGTCCCTGTCCATACGGGGAAGGGAAGAAGTGTCAATGGAGTATATATTGCATGATGTCCCCACAATTTCAGTATTAAGTTGAGAATTACAAGTTCCTCTGTCATGACAGTAGGCGGGAATTGTAGTTTCTCCATCCACAGAGGATCTGTGAACGGTTGACTAGGCTATGTGGGAGGAGCTTAGCATACACAGCCTAGCACAACATTGTCACGCCTACTGTAGGTGTTCGGAGTGGAGCGCAACTGCGGAGGGGATTTACAGGCGGTGTGGATACTTGGCTTCTCAGGCGTGAGTCTCAGGCGTCACTCCCAGTCTTAAAGGGGAGTTTGAGACTCTTGCATCACAGCCAGTATAAACGGAAATATAAGTAGGGCTTTTAACTCATAGCATCTCATAAGTAGTATTAGAAAAGTCAAAGGTGAATTAGCATATACTTGATGTAGTAAGGTACAGTTGTATCGTTGAGCAATCAGGTATTCCCAATATCATGCAACAATTGTATAGGCCAGCCGGGGAACAGGCATATAGGAGAACTGACAGTCTGTATTTGGGCTCCAACTGGAGCGATACTTGCGGTTGGAGCCGTTGCAGAGCAGCGTTGCTACAGGGTGTGGGTCCAGGTGAATGGTGGTCCGGCACATGGAGTATGGGGTCCAGATAGGCTTGGTTCAGGAGGAAGCAGGCGTTCTGACTCCAATTGTAGAACGCCATGCTGCCTCAGCTGGGGCTTTAAATAGCCCAAGGATGTGGGAGGAACCGCCGGCTGCAACGAGCGACTTCCGTGTTCCAGCGTGGAACGCAAGCCGCTCACCTCACAATCAGGAAGTCGAGCGGCTTCTGCGTTCCACAGTGGAATGCGGAGCGGCCGTCATAGAAGCCGGCATGACCGAGGCGGCCTGGCCCCGAGGGGAATCGTCACAAACATGCGATTAACGGGACCTAAGACCATACACTGCTGCTATCTCTCCTTGGGCAGGGTCTTGTCTCCACCCCTTTCTGTAGTTTTCTGAAGGCAGCCTGTAGTAGGTGGGGCCTAGACATGTGCACCGGCAAAAAAATAGTTTTGTTTTAATTCGGATTTTGTGTTATTTCGTTTTTCGGGATTCGGGTCCGAAAGTCAATATGTTTCGGGATTCAGATTCAGACGAAATCCGTTAGCGTTAGACTGAACACATTTTTGTTTCCGTTTCGTGTTCGTGTTTCGTGGCATCAAAGTGACAATTTTTTTTTTTAAATGTCACTTTGCTGCAACAAACATTCGTCCACAAGCGAAAATGCAGACAGACTACCACTATGGAATTTCGTCTGAAATTTCATTTTCAAAAATTCTGATTCGTTTTCATTCGTCATTTCTGTTATTCGGATACATCCGAATCTCCAAATAACCAGTATTCATCCGAAAAGTAATTTTTCTGAAACTAATCGCACATGTCTAGTGGGACCTGCTGGGTCCCTGCCACAGCTCTGTATTCTACACAGGCTATGCACAGCACAAAGATGATCTCAACACAATTTGTACAAAGGTAATATCCAGGCTTGCAAAGACGTTTGGTGCACATAAAAATATAAATTGTATTCTGTAATTTGTATCATTTATAGTGACACTAAAATTATGATCATGGTACAAAGCACTGCAAAGTTATTTACAAGTGTAGTAAATGAATGTGTTTTTTTTTTAATGAGACACACAAAAAAAGTGAATAAAATCCCCAAAATGTTTAAATAATAATGATTGAAAAAAATATATCAATTTAAAAGATAGTAGGAAAAAAAGAAGAAAAACAACAGCTAAAGGGAGGAGGAGCTAAGTCTGATTACGGTTAACTAAGGGTTAGGAAAGGTTAAATAGGAACAAATTAAAGAAAACCTGTATTTCACATGTTAGGTTGATTGAACTGACATCACATGCAGAATAAAGATGACCCCCTTTGATCTCCATATGCATGAAACAGAATAAATACAATATAACCACAACGTTACTTTGAATTTCTGAATCACGCTTCTGAACAGTGCTTACAAACACTAAAGATTCATATTTGACAGCATCCACTGCAGCATTGGCTCCATTACTCAGAAAATCTCTGCTGTCATTTTGACAGCCAGGAATTGCCGGCAAGACCGAAGGAGAGAATGGCAACAGCTGAAGAGGGACAGTGCGTGCTATGTACATCCTGTGTACTTTGATTGGGGTCTTTTGAACGTACTTAGCACAGCTAAGGTACGAGACTGGTTAAAATAAGAACGACCATAGTTCCTGATGCTAGGGACAGACCCATGCTTGACTTTCTGTGTCTTGTAGTGTTACCGGAACAAGAAGTGAGGTGAAATTTCCCCCAGTGGGGCAACAGACAGCAATAAAAACTCATCAGAAGCATCCACTTTTCACCACTCTATCCAAAACTATAAGACATCAGTTTGGCTAGAGTTGGAGAGCCTCACTCCTCATGCTGTTTTCTTGCTATAGAGAAGTCCAGCAAGGAAAGAGTTCAGGAGGAATTCAGAAGTAAAGAGAGATATAACAAATCAGTGGGCGATTTAACCTGCCAGCATCTGCCCGAAACTGAACTGTCATTTACACAATAAGGGGTTCAAACAGTGCAGCCTGCGTCCACCTCATCAGGGAGGAAGGGGTTAAGCACAACGCCACAATAAATAGCATGTGCAAGGTTCTAATAGGGACAGCTCCGCACCAGATTGTGGCTGTTGTCTTCAGCTGCTGAGAATTATTTCTACAAGAGAAGAAGATTTAATTGTCCATGACTACCAGTGAAACAACTGTCACTTCTCCGCGGAGATGAGCGCCACTCGGAAACGCCATCCAGGGATCCCGCCGTGCTGGCACTGGAAGAAAGTTATCAATCTTCCTCAAAGAGCAGCTTGTTTTTAATGAGATGATTCGTTTATCTTCTAAGTTCCTCCGCTGATATTTGTACGATGCCCTCAGAAGATCGTTTAAAGAGCACCTGTGTCTCCAATGTTACCCCATAACATCAACAAGCGTGAGCGATCAGCCTGTGCGTAGTGTCTAATAGCTTTATAATAGATAGGACACCATCAAATGAATGGAGCCTGCACATATCATAAGGGATAATGTACCCCCTGCTGTAAACAATAAGAACTCAGCAAGCATATGCGTGCACAAGGCCATGGGCCAAGCCATAGAGATGCTAGGTGTTATAGACATAAGACAGGCGTCTGAAGAGATGGAATTTCAAGTCAATCTAAGAATTTGTTTTAGCTTTTGTAGACAGCCGTCATCAGAAAATATGAGCTGTGAGGCCATTTTATGTTAGTGATCCTGTTGCTAGCGGGTTGCCACCAGGAAAGCTCACCTACCCCTTTACATCATATTGCCCTTTCACTGCTCTATGGCTGATGAGCAGGATTCTGTACTACTTTGGCCAAGGAGCTACACCATAGGGGTGAGTGAGTGTTTTCTTTAGTTTAGTGCAAATACTTGCAGTTCGTGGGCCAACCGCATGGTGAGAACTTTCTCATGTTGATGGTTGGCCTTGATCTCAATACAAATTAGTAAACTAAACATGAGATTGTAGTCCATCATGGGAATGAGCTTGGAGCGGTGACTACTTTACATGTATGTCCAACCACCATCTAAGGCCCCATTCACACCTAGGCGTATTGTAATATGCGCGTCTGTCGCGCGTTTTTTTAACCGCGATTCGCGGTAAAAAAAGTCGCGCGATTCCGAAGGCTACTTGGCTGTATCCCAATGGAAAACGCCCTACAAAACGGCCCAAAGTAGTCCCGGGACCTTTTCAGGCGTGGACCGTTTTGTAGGGCGTTAGGGACGGGCGGAAATACGGCATGGTGGGAACGATGGCATTGACTACAATGCAATTTATATTTTTGACCATTTTGTAGAGCGTTCGTCGAGCGTAGAACGCGCTACAAAACGGTCAGGTGTGAACGAGGGCTAACCTTTATAGCCAGCTTAACAAGACTGTTGGGATTGCCTTACCAGCTCGGCTAGTTAAAATTATATTACAGTCAAAAGGATTTTAAGTTATTTAAAATGCTGATGAAATCACTTACAATGATGTTGCTTCTTGATGTATAAAAGTTTTAGTTTCCTGCAGAGTCAGCTGGTCCCCTGAGCACTAGTCCTGACTTCCTGTTTTAGAGTGACTCCTTTCTCAAGCAGTGTGCTATGCAGTCACCTTTGTGTCTGTGTGCTAGAAAGCTGTGTGTCTCCACATACACACAGACACAGCAAAACAAGCTACTTTCTGCTCCCCCTGGCCCCCTCTCCCCCCTTCTCCAAGCTAGTAGATGAACAGTTGCCGGAGTATGTCCTGTCCATTGTGATAGTGTACTGGACAGGAAGTTCAGGGAAGCTGAGCTTAGAGGCTTGGAAGCAACTGTTCAGAAACATGACCATTGTAAGTATTTGTGCAGAAAAGTAAAGCAATGCTTTGCTGGGCAATGCATATTTGTCTGATCTGGATTCATTATTGAAAAACAAGTTTGATAGTTTAATAATAATTTAAAGAATATTTTTCACTATAGGAAATACAGACGCCATTATTACTAACGCCTCATCCTGCGATTGCTAGTTGCTTGGCTGTCACGCTGACCTTTCTTGCTCC
This sequence comes from Nanorana parkeri, assembly GCF_000935625.1. Taxonomy (NCBI): domain Eukaryota; kingdom Metazoa; phylum Chordata; class Amphibia; order Anura; family Dicroglossidae; genus Nanorana; species Nanorana parkeri. The sequence continues at coordinate 1,963,274 of NW_017306269.1, forward strand.
AATAGTTTGACCCAGAAAAGAGTATGCAAATAAGGACTTTTGGCTTTCCTTCTACTATTATTTCTTCTAGATCAGTGCCTCATATCGAGGGAGGAGAGGATCAGTGTAAAAGCCTGTCAAGTATTATTTCCTGAAGCAGGTCAGGGATGGCAGCGTGCGTATTTCTCTCTCATTCACATGCATGGCCACCTGATGTAGATGTAGCTCCTGCAGTGTTTCTGTTCTCTTGTCGCCTGCTGCCACCTGCTGGACAGACTGTAGATGTCACGGTTCATTCAGCCTTGACATAGACAACATGAATGTCTTTTCCAGGCATAGTACTCATTCAATTCACTGATCAGATGCTTGTATCGCTTGCTGGACTTTCAGCAGCGGTTCCTGTGTTTAAAACACTTATCAGGCTCACATATTTAACCTCAGCGTGGGAGTTCATTGGCTTTCACAAGTGTTTATGAGAGGTTGACTATCATGCAGTGTCTGATTTAATGTGGGACGCTGCTTAAATGTCACCACAAGATGCTTGGGAGTACTCATGCCTGCGACTGCCATTTACTAACATAAAGAGAAAAGCCCCTTAACAAGAGAAATCATTTGATTTCTGTATCATGGATTAGTGTATCGCCCCTGCCGGGTTATTGTATTCTGACAGCCGCACTCGCCGCTGTAAGAATACCCAAATAGTGACTTTTGCTGATTGGCTCCAGACCTGTTGATTTTTCAAAGTTTATCGAGCCGGGTGGTGTCGGCAGACAATTCACAGGAATCGGAAGAGTTTTCTGAGCCAGCCAGCTTTATTGTTGTAAGCTAAGGGCTTCCAAAAGTCCCCAGAGCACCCTTGGGCCCAGCTAGGGTAAGAACTTGCATAGTGCCATAGTGAAGAAACCTCATGTCCTTTTTTGTCCTCCCCAAGGGCCCGGTCACACCAGACACACCGATTCTGGCCGGAATGCAGAGGATCGCATTGCGGCTGGCTCACTATGTTGTGGGTCAGGAGGGGGTGTGGCGGTCCATTGTAGTGAATGGCACCTTAGCCCCGCCCTCCCGCCGCAATGCGGTTGGCCGCACGCGAACACAAGCCACAACAATACCTGCTGTCCGGTCAGAAAAATGCTGCAATGCTGCGTTATGGCCAGAATCGGACCGGAACGCACTGTGTCTGGTGTGAACGGGCCCTAAAGGTGGCCATACACCCTAAGATTTTTCTTATTCAGCCATGTGAGCTGAATGAGAGAAATTGCTTGATTCCCCAATCCACACTAAAGAACATTGATGGGGAGTCTCCCGTGCCGGCTATTATATTCAGACAGCCATTGCCTGCCGCTGTCAGGATACCCCAACAGTGACTGCAGCTGATAGACCCTCAGATTACATTTCAGCCAATTCAGCAGATGGATGAAATTTGATCAGTATATGGTCAGCTTAGCTCTTCTGTTTCCCCCGTCTTTGCTTTATCTCCCTTTATGTTTTTCAAGTCACCCATCCTATCCCCTAGTACACTGAGTAATTCTCTCTCCTCAGTACAGATACAGCCTGTCTTCTTGCTCTTTGGCCTTTAGTATTACACAAGCATGTTGGCCCTTTTTTTTAGGCCCACATTTAGGGCCTATTTCCTGCTTTGTGGTGCGTTAACATGGGTTATGTTACGTATGTGAACCAGCGTTGTGTTAGGTTAGCGAATGGGCTGACAATGCACCCTAACATACCTGAAACCACACATGACCCTTTTGTGTAGCGCATTACCAAGTGTTACCATGCTTTGCAATGTGCTACAACGCAAGTGCATTGCCCTATTGCAATGGTAGGCAACCTTGGCTCTCCAGCTGTGCTGAAACTACAAATCCCATAAGGCATTGCAAGACACAGGCATGACTCCCAGAGGCAGAACCATGGCGGGATTTGTAGTTTCAGCACAGCTGGAGAGCCAAGGTTGCCTACCCCTGCCCTAGTGCCTTGGAATGCCATTCAAAATGTATGGCACTGCAATGCAGCAACACATTTTACAGGCATTGTGGGAACCCATGCGGTAATGCATTTGTTAACACACCCCAGAAATGTGAATGAGACCTGAAGGTGGAACAGCACATAAAACATTCTCCCTTTACAACTCCAGCATGCTCCCCTAGACACAAGAAGGTAACACTCTTTCTCACCTTAAAGTGCAACTAAAACCAAAACTATTTATTTAGTTTTTGATAGAGGGATGAGAACATCTGCCAGGTTTTTATTGCTGCCTGTGTCCCCGTTAGGGATATTCACCCCTCTATTTGTCCTGGTGACCGTTATCACTGAAAGTGAAAGAAAATCCCAAATTTTGAGTTGTCATCAGAACAGGGATAGAGGGGAAATCTTCCATTGGGGACATAGTTCTGGTGACCCTACTGACCACCAGGGATTTCCCTCTCTTTGGAGAGATTTCCTGTTGTGGCAGACAGGAAGTGAAGGGAAATCTCCTCAATGGGACACAGATTACATATAAGCTGTCAGGGGTTATATCCAAAACTAAAAAAAAAAAAAAAAAAAGTTTTGGCTTTGGTTCAACTTGAAGAATGTAGTAGCTGCAGATGTAAGACACCGGGCCAGTTCACCAGTTGCCAGAGTCTAGCAATGGCTCTTCAGTAAGTGCCTAATGGGCTTCTAAATGTCATTTTAAGTTTTGTATTTGGCAAGGAAGGTTTAGAACCTCTGTCAGGTTTTACTGATGTCTTTGACCCAATCTGGGAGACTCCTCCTTACTTCCTGTCCTGATAACACCAGGATACGCAGAATGGTGATCACCAGGATAGGAAGACACAGGCAACACAAAAACTTGATGGATGTCTAACCTTTGACCGCTCTTTGCGAAAATTAAATCAAGTTTTTGCTTGATTTGGGCTTTTATTGGAGGCTTAATAAATCAGATCTCATTAAATCATATCAAAGATGCTGTCCTGTAACTTTAAAGCAGTTTAAACTCTCTTTTTTCATAATGAATCCAGATCAAACACATGCCTAGCAAAGTATTTATTTATAGTTTTGTCCAAGTACTTACAGTCCTGTTTCAGAAGCTGGCTCCATCTCTCTCAGCTCAGCTTTCCAAAACTTCCTGTCCAGTACAAGATAAGCAGGGACAGAGTAATCTCCAGCAGCTGTCCAGCTACTAGCTTGAAGAAGGGAGGAGCAGGGAGCAGGGGGTGGTTTACCCTGCTGTGCCTGTGTGTTAGTAGAGACTTAACTTACTAGCACAGGCAAGGCTCGCTCCATAGGACCCTGCAAGGGAAAGGAGCCACCCTAAAACAGGATATCAGGGGCAGTGCTCAGGGGCAGTGGCGTCGCTACAGGGAGGCAAGGGGGGGTAATTGCCCCCCCTAGGTTATCAAATGAAAATTATTAGTGCCCCCCCAGATTTGAATGTGGTATCTTGTGCTCCCCCTATATATTGTTCCTAGAGTCGCCACTGCTCAGGGGACCAACTGATTCTGCAGGAAGCTAAAACCTTTAAACATCAAGGAGCAGCATCTATAGTAAATGACTTCATCAGCATTTGAAATAGCTTAAAAACCTTTTGACTTTATTATCACTTTAAAGTGTATGTAAAGGCATTATTTTTAGCTTTGGATAGATTAGGGAATGGTTATCAGTTTGTTTGTCTGTAGATCTTTTTTAACAAAACATAGACAAATTTTAACTCCCCAGTATGTACATATAAAACATATTTTGAAGTGGTGTTAGCTTGTTGTAACAATACCTTTTATAATAAAGTTTTTTTTTTTTTCATAAATCAATATTACTCGCCTCCGACCATACTCATTCTCCCTCTGGTGGCCAGTTTCCTCCATTACACTCTACAATCCCCAATTCACAGATGCTTTTTTTCATAATAAACAAGAAATCTGCAGTGGCAAAGTACTAATGCAGTGATCCATAGGCATACTCATATTTCAGTTTGCTGCAGTAAAGTTATGAAAGAATCTCTCAATTGCGAATCAATACTTTAAATTGCATATAACGAATGCTTCACTACTCCTTTATTAAAACAAACTTGGAATGGCACAGAAGCTGGTAGATAACAGCAGGTATACTATGATGGGTGGTCTCACTGGCCAGTAGAGGGTCACAAGAAGCAAGAGGAAGTGGGTCCAGGCTGATACCCATGGAAAATATTTACAAGTTTTATATCAAAGGGTCCCAGGATTTGGGAATTTCTGGGGTATTAACCCTGCTGACTCTCCACAATATACAGTATATATTGAAAATAATTTTTATATCCCCAACAAAACTGCAGTTCCACGTTAAATACATTTTGCCACTCAGCGTAGACACAGATACTGTAGAAGCTGCCACTCTGGCTTCTTGGTTACTGTTTATAGGCAGTGAAGTTGAACCTGTGCGTGTGTTGGTACTACTGTGGAACACGTAAGGATACCGCAAAGAGGAAAATCATGGGTTATGAATAGGGATGCACTGATACCGGTATGTTGGTACCGAGTACCGATAAAAAATTTTCGGTACTCGCCGATACCAATTACAGAGTACCTCAAGTCCTATTCAGGAAGCCAGGTGGTGTGTATTGACCCGCCACCTGGCTTCCTAATTAGCCGGGAAGCCGGGTAGCATGTAAAGACTCGCCACCCGGCTTCCCGATTAACAAGAAAGTCTGCCCCCTCTCACCTCAGCATGTCCAGCCTGTCACCCCCGGGGCCTCTCCGGCCAGGAGTGGCCTTCCTCCGGTACCCAGCTGGAGTCGTCTTGCTGGCCAATCATGGCCAATCACGCATCATATTGATGCGGCACCCTGCTTTCTGATTGGCCGGGAGGCCGGCTCCATGCTCCCTCGTCATGAGATGACGAGGGAGCATGAAGCCAGCTTCCCGGCCAATCAGAATGCCGGGCACTGCGTCATTACACGGCGCCCGGCTTCCTAATTGACCAGCTTCCCGATCAATCAGGAAGCTGGACAGCGCGTCATTACACGCTGACCGGTTTCCAGATTGGCCGGGAAGTCGGCTCCATGCTCTCTCATCACAAGTGACAAGGGAGCATGGAGCCGCTTCCCGGCCAATCAGGAAACCGGGCAGCGTGTAATGACGCGCTGCCCGGCTTCCTGATACAGGAAGTATCGGGCTAGGCATCGGAGCATTTGGCTAGCACGAGCAGTCGCCCAAGTACTCAGTATCGGCACCGATATTGATACTAGTATCGGTATCAGTGCAACCCTAGTTATGAACATAATTGATATGTTTCTGTGGGTCCTAGAATCCTCCCCATCCGCATACACTTCCTTTGACCAGAGGAACTTGTTCTCACCTGCCTCATTCAGCATGTAGGTACTGCTCTAACTTACAATCAGAAACGTCAAATAAACAACACACCCCTCATGCAAGTTTGCTGATTTTTATGTTGTTTGTGGTTCTTCTTTACATATAATTCGTTGAATGTTTCAGGTGCAGCATGTGAAAAAGGAGGATTTGTTTTTGTAAACAATAATTACAATGAAAACAATACTGAATGCATTCTTTAATCAATATTATAGATACAAATTGTCTTAGTGATGCCGCATCTTGTGAAACAAAAATTCTTTGGTGGTTAGATTTCTACAGAACACATGACCCCATATTTGCATTCTTCTTGTATTTAGCACTATTTGTTTTTTGCAAGGTTAGGACAAGTTCATCCTGTCTTGCAAAATAACCTTTATTTATCTTGCAGGTGAAGGGAGGTGATGTTCATCGATAACTTCCTTGGGTCACGCAGTCAGCAAGACCTTCCAATAGTCCATGTCTGTCTCCTAGTTGTTAATAGTTTGCTAATAGAAAATATTTTTCTGTGTATGTGCAGTACAAAGAGCTCTTTGCTTTCCGTCTCTGTTCTTCCTTCCCTCTTCCTTCTTGTCTTATCTTCCCTCTCTTCTATTCTCTTCTCTTTCCTTTCCCATTCTTTCCTTTTCCTTCTTATCATTTCTTTCTTCTTCTTTCCATTTCTTGCCTTTTTTTCCCTTCCTTTATGTCCTTTTCTTTCTTTCCTTTACCTTTCATGTCATGCCATTCCTTTCTTTCTTTTCCCTTCCTTTCTTTTCCCCTTTTTTCCAGTGTTTTCTTTCCTTTGTTCCTTTGCTCTATTTTGTTCCTTTTTCTTTCCTTCCCTTCCTTTTGTTCCTTTCCACTTTTTTTTATCTCCTTTGTTTCAATTTCTCTACTATCCATTGCTTTTATTTCTATCCTCTCCTTTTTTCCCCCTCCCTGCCTTTTCCTTACCTTTTTCTTTCCTTTTTATTTTCTTTCACTTCCGTTATTTTTCTTGCTTTGTGTTTCATTCTTTCTTTTTTTTTTCCTTTTTTCTTTTTTTTCCCTTTCTTTCCTCCTTTTCCTCTCCTTACCATTTTTATTTCTTTCCTTCCCTTTATTTCTCTTCCTTTTCTTTCAATTGCTTTCCTTTTCCCTCCTTTTTCTCTTTTTAATTTCCTTCCCCTTCTTTTCCTTTCTTTTACTTTATGTCCGCTTCTTTTCTTCCCTTCTTTATGCTTTCCTTTCCTATTATTTCCCTTCTTTCTCTTCCTCTTCTTTTCATTGCTTTCCTTCCCTTTGCTTTCCTTTTCTCCTTTATTTTGCTTTGTTTCACCCTTTGTTTACTTTTCTCTTGGTTATTTTCCTTTCCCTTCTTTTCCCTTCATTCATGTCATCTTCTTTCCTTCCCTTTCCTTTTCCTTCTAATTCTTTTCCTTTGCTTTCTTTCATGTATTTTCGTTTCACTTTATTTCTTTCCTTTCTGTACCTTGCTTTATCTTTCTTTTGCTTCCTTTTGTTTCTTTTCCCATTTCTGCTGCTTTTATTTCCTTCTGCATGTATACATTCATACAACTGCACCTAGGCACAAACAGTTTGTGTCCAGGTGCAGTAATTCACAGGTAATCTCAGCATGTGCAATTACAGCTGTGGGCAATGTCAGTTGTCATTGTATTGGACAATCCCATCCTCAGCTGATAAGATGAGTCTCATGGAGGGATTCATGAGTCTCAACAATCTAGCCCCATTCGCAGGTCTGAATGGGGTCTTACAATTCAACTTCAGGCATATATAAAGGACACAAATGAGTGCAGCTCTGTTTTTATAAATGCATCATTAAACCAATCCTGTTGCAAAATAAAAAAATGAGCAAAAAAGGTTGCTCTATAAATGAGGGAACCCTTACTTATCTATTTCTTTGCCAATATGTGCTACTGTAGCCCCTACCACCTTCTGTGGAGTGGCTAGTAGAAATGTACCATTTGGTAAAGATGTAATCAGTCTAGCTGATTTATAGTTCACTATTACCTTGTTAATTCCAGGTGTTCTGTTATTGATTGTACCTGCCTGAGTGGGGGGTGACCCTGCTGCAGTGTGGGGCAGTTAATGAGAGAACATGTTGGGTGTCTATGTCTCACCAGCCAATGACTGTGAGTTTTATTGCCAGTGGTGCTTGCTGGGGGAGTGCATAAATACTCAGGGGACAGCCATGGGCTCGGTTCCAGTCCACCCCCAGGCCTGGCCTGGGGGTGGGATGCTCAGAAATGGAAATGATGACTGGGCCTCAAACCTCAAATCTATTTACTGTAAATAGGGAGACTCCACTGCAGCGTATGACATCCCCATTATTTAAAATAATATTTAAAGTGACACTAAACTCAGGAGTTAAAGCTTTAAAATGCAATGCAATTAAGTACCCTAACTATAAATAATCTCTGGATTCATGCTGACACTGTTCATCCTTCTGGAGGGTGTCTACTTTTGTTCCCCATGGTCCCTGTGTGTGTTGTAAAGTAGCCACAGCTCTAAGCTGACTCCCGTGATGGACTATAACTTCAATACAAATAAGCCAACTAAACATGAGATTGTAGTCCATCAGCAAGGTTGGAGTGGTGACTACTTTACAACACACACAGGGACTATGGGGAACAAAAGCAGACACCCTCCAGAAGAAAGGACAGTGTCATCACCAATTCAGAGATTATTTGAGGATCTAAAGCTGAGTGATGCACAAATAAGATACAGTTTTATTAATAGTTAAGCTACTTTAATGTATTTTAGTGTCACTTTAAACTTTATGTCAAATAATGGGGTTGTCAAAGGCTGAAGTTGAGTCACACTATTTATAGTACATTGGTCCTCAACGCTTTAAAAGAGAACTATGGGGTAACCTTTTTATCCCATAGTTCTCTTAAGGGTCACGGGTGGACATATTCTAACGTCCTCCCATGACCCAAAGCTATTGCTCACTATATACTGAGATCGCCGCAGACGGGACGGATCCCGACAATGCTGTTGAGATCCACCCAGCTGCGTGAGTGACAGCGGGCTCTGCCTATCTAGAGGCAGAGCCAGCTGTTCCCACCCCCTCCCCAGTTCGTTCCTCCACTCAGCGCTGGAGGATCAGAGTGGGGAATCCCTGCATGGAGCGGTGACTGACAGTCACCGTTCTCTGCAGGGAGATAATTGGAAAGTGAGCGACGGTATGTGTTCGCTCACTTCCTGATCTATTGAGCTGACGTGTGACAGTTTCGGCTTGAACTATGAGGTGAGTGAAGATCACTCACCTCATAGTTCTCCTTTAAAGAGAACCTTACAAGTGATAAATACATAGAATGATATAGCTGAGCTTCTGAAAATTCTAATTTCCTATTTGTCATGCCAATATTTTGGTTCAATACTCTCTGAGTCCAAAAACTATTGGAAGATAACATGTTTCCAATATGAATAAATTGTAGCCATCAAAATATGGGGTAGCAAGCAAGTAAAGACATGAAAGTGATTTAGAAAATTACTTTCAAGAGGATGTTACAATAATGACTATATAAAATATACTAGTTTGCCCCTTGAAGCATGTATGTCAAAGCTACTCCACTATTACGTCCTTCTAAACCCTACAACTAACCGAAGATAAACTGTTCCCCATATTTACTGCAGTGGGTGCTGCTGCAATGCAGTCTTTCCCTCTCCTGATCTGTAATCACTGAGTGTTTGATCTGGCTCATCTACTTCTTGGCTCGAAAAAAACAAGTAAGCTCCTTGGCGTGGCAATGACTTGGCAGTACCTCCAAGTTGTGTTACTTGCCCATCTCTAGCCCACATAGCCTTGCCAGTAGATGCTTTCAAATTGCATTTGTGAAAACCCCAACTGCAGACAGCTTACATCGGAGGGGAGCAACAGGAAACTCAGCCACAAAACTGATTAAGCAGCACAGTCTACATCTTCCATGAAACATATTAATAAGAAAAAAAAATGTTTATTCTTTGTAACCACAAAGAATTTATACTCAAGGATAATTGACAATGCTCCTGGATTACTGGGAAAGAAGCCATCATGGTAAAAATCAATACATACAACATAATCAATACACTTTTAGTAGGTTCATTGTAAGTAACTAGAGAACCCAGCATCATTAGGATAGTAAACATGTAGGAGTGAAGAAGTAAAAGCAGTCATGGAACACTGATGAATGTGTTTCAGTCAAACATTTTGCAATTGTACATTGGTACAGAAGGGCACGAAAAGGCTTTCTATTCTGCTTACTGGCTGATAAGATAAATGTGTTTTTTTCAGGGGTTGCAGCTCACCAGTCCTTAGACATGATAGCTGCATTGACTTGCTTTTTTAGCCATTTTCACCTTTATTTTCATTAAATGATACTACCTTTAATGCATGTTCTGTGATAGGGTAACAATGCTCACAAACTGTACTGTATCTATGGAGGTAAAGCATTATTTTCCTTTGTCTGAAAGTGTGTGAGGACCACAGAGCACTTTCTGGCTCCTCAATTCCATAATATAATGGGTAAGGGTTGTATAGTCCGGTTTTGTTTTACCTTAAAGTAAAACCAAACTCAGGAGTTAAATCTTAAAAATGCATTCAAGTACCGTAATTATTAACAAAAATGTATCTTATTTGTGCATCACTCGGCTATAGATCATCAAATCATCTGAATTGGTGCTGACACTGTCCTTCCTTCTGGAGGGTGACTACTTTTGTTCCCCATGGTCCCTGTGTGTGTTATAAAGTATTCACTACTCCGAGCTCTCATTCTTCTGTTTAGTAAGCTAATTTGTATTGAGATTGTAGTCCTTAACGGGAGTGAACTTGGAGCGGTGGCTACTTTACAACACACACAGGGACCATGGGGAACAAAAGTAGTCACCCTCCAGAAGTTACGTTGTTACGTCTCTCAACCGCCCACCTAAAAGTCAAAATAGTGGTCGTTCGGGCATGCACACATGCTGACGCTGCAATGCTTTGTGGAAAATTTTTAAAAGTATGTTGCAATTGGTAAGTGGCATTGCCTGCAATCAATGGGACCATGCTGTAACCATGTATCTATAGCAATTGAAAAACCCTATTGGGAAAAAAAAAGAAGAGAGAAGAAAATGGTATTCAAAGCTGGCAGTATCACCTCCTGAATGCTGGCCAGCTGCTGCCCTTTGGAACGCGGCCCCCTGCGGATCGCTCAGAGTGACCATGGAGCCTGCCGTCTGTCTGGCCTAAAGCCAGGTATACACACATATAAGTTTTTTTTTTTTTTGCCAAACAAAGAAAATATAACAGATTCCTGCTTCAGTGCTTATGAGTGTGGATGGAGGAATCCCCTGCTGTCTCTACTAAATATACCCAAACTTAGTATATCTGAACGCAGAATACCTGAACGGAGCCTGCAGGTGATTGGATGCACGGTCCATTCGGCTGAGAATCTTCCAACCTGCCTCTTCCACCCGCTGAATGAATGTGCAACCACTGCGACAACCACTGTGCGAATTTCAGCCGGTTCATCAGGAACTAGCTGAAATTCGTACTGTGTATACCCAATATATGGCTAATCATGCTATACCAAATTAGGACCGGAGGCATGGTGTATGTCTACAGTACGGATGTTAATTTGTAAGTTCTTGCAGGGGCAGGGAGTTATGGGACAGGCTCTGTATACTCTGAAAAATGTTCACAGTTAGTGAGCAAAATTGTCAGAAAATTGTAAAATTGTGGAACGCCAATTTTTTATTTGCCTGATTTTATCCATGCAGATAAGTCCAATCTGCTGATATTCATATACACCATGAAATGTAATTGTCTGGGTTCTTTAACTGCAAGTCTCTCCTTGGAAAGATTTGCATGTAAATATTCCGACAACTTAAAAAGCGAACTAGTGCTTCTTCTTCTATTGATAACTTTTACCTATATTACTAAACCAAAGAAAGAGTCAGTTGGGTTAATAATTTATCAGACGGTTCCCTTTGAATCAATCTACTCCTTCCATCTGCCCCCTAATTCATCCTGCTCTGGCCTGTGAACTCTCGATGTGTCACATGTCAGGATGAAATGCAAAATAAAAAATACATATAAAATGTGTCCGAATAGATCACATGATGATGAGCACGTTCTCCAAGAACTCTGCTGTTACACAGGTCAGAAAATCATGTGTTTCCTTGTTATTAAATCATTTCCTTCATCTGATACTTACGGATGTGATCCTGCAGGAGATGGAAAACAATATAATGGGACATATTAAGGTTGAACTATTATGAAAAAAAGAACTGGACTATGAATCCAATATATGAAATAACCTCAGTGTTCACAAAGGAGACATTAAGTCGTAAAACAGAAAAAAACAGACCATTTACGTTTTGCAAATGGCAATTAGTGATGAGTGCTTATACTTAGTGCAAACCCGGTTCACCTGAGTTCCCCCAAGCCTGCTCAAAAGTGTGACTGCTACTCCCCATTCCAGCCCAATCAGTTATGGAGAGGTGCATTCCCCACCCCTGAGCTATACATCCCAAAAGGGGTGGGGAATGCCCCCACTGCAACTGCCGCCACTGACTGGGCTGGGAGGGGGGAGTGACAGTCATAGTTTTGAGCAGGCTTGGGCGAACTGGATTTAGAGATGAGCCCAGACTCATCTCTAATAGCAAAATCCAGGCACTCGGGGGATTCGACTACCTTTTGCACTGATTGAATTTATGCAGTAGCAGCCAGGGCAACCCTTAAAGGGTCAGTCCACCGAGAAGTGAATGAAAGGGGTGGGCTAGGGACCATTAGTCCAGGGAGAAAAGAGTTAAAAGATGCCGGACATCCCCCAGCCAGGCAATGTGGCTCACAATGTGCACTGTAATCAGAAAAAGCAATTTCAGTACAGGAGAGAAGCCTATACAACTGTGCAAGCAGGGGAGTGCTTAGCCTTTTTGCCACCTGGCAGGGTTGTAAAGGGTGCTGGCGGTTCACTTGCTGGGGTGGGGAACAGGTGCTGGTGGTGCACGTTAACGGGAGGTGAATCATCATCTTACCATCCAAATCTGGCTCTGGCCTGAATCCCATCCTGCTCACTGACGTTACTGGTTGCCAGAAGCTGGGCAGGACGCCAGCCAGGGGGTTCCAGGTTGCTAAAAGCTGGGAGGGAGATGTGTATGGCCTTTACACATCCTGCCCGGCTCTTAGCAACCTGGGATGCTCTGCAAACAATGTGCAGCCACTCTGCCTGCTGCCTGCACCACAACGTGTCCCAAAGAGAAGCCGCCTGAGGCAACAGCCCAAGGGTGCCTCATTATATGCACAGAGGTGTGCAAGACTGAAGGGAAGGCTGGAGTTCAGCTTTACTTTATTAACTTTGTTTCTTTTCCCCCAGAAATGTTGCTATAAAGAGAAAGTAACGGTGGGTTTAACCAATTATAGTTTGCATATGAGTTCTTCTTGGTCCATCTTCCTGGTGGTATGGCCTACATACTAAAAGGTGTCCCTCTTGGGAGGTCACACAATTCTTTGGTGTAAGTGTGACTTTATTAGAACGACATGTAACTATTGCACTGCAATTTAAAATAATAACCATTCAAAAAAATAAAAATAAATTAATACTGCCAACCACAGGGATCTAGTGAATGGAGCAGCCAGCCGTATATGATGAATGCCAGGATTTACGGCTTCTCCGAAGGTAAGATTCCCATCATTTGAAAATAAAACATTTCATCCCTGGATGGAATATACTGCTAATCATTCCACAGAAGAAAAACAACTTATTTGCTAAGTGTTTATTTAGCTGAATGTTTCCCCTTATCTTGCAGTGTGTGCGAAGTCTGTTACATGTCTGTGACCTGCTACAGAAAACCTTCTTTCCAGCTCTGAAAGGCTCGGAAGGTCTTCACAATTGATACTGACAGATTGGTGAGTACTTTGGCTCCAACGCTGAGTTTCACAACTGTCTCTTCTACAGTAAGAATAACAAACAGCGGAGGAGAGGAACCAACTTAGGGTTTTATGAGAAAAGGTGAAATTTATGACCCATTGAAACCAAGGCGGAGGTGATAACAGAGACGATTCCTCCGCTGTGTATAGAACAAAAGGCTGCGCTGAGTAACCAGGTATATACTCTCTCCAGAGGAAGCATCATTCACTCTGTTGGTGTGGAGAAGACTTCATAATAGGATGATTGGCAGGGACAGCCTGGACAGGAAGCAGCCGTGCATACACAAGGGGTCACTTCCCTTCACCCTGTGTTCAGTCCGTTTCTACAAAGGAAACTCAAGGGCGGTCAAGCAGATGCATCCAGAAAGTACGATGCAGTACAAGGAAACAAGACTATGTCATTAAAGCCGAAAATAACAAGTTAAAAATGAATAGTCCATGAAAAATCAAATGAAAAATTGCATGTATTATTGCAATGTTCAATTTCAATCCAGTGCTCCCCCCCTGCAGCACTTCTTTTCTGCCACAAGATGTCCTCAGAGTGATGGCTAGCATCATTCAACTCACTTCCTCTGCGCACAGCCTGTCCTGGACCTGCCCCCAGTCTGTGATTGGACAGTGAAAAGAGAAGCAGCACCGTGATGAGTTCATCTCTCTGTCACTCTTCTCCTACCAGCATGCTCCTTGTTAGCATATGAACTGATTGGCTGCTTGTTCTCCTTCTCTCACACTCCAGCCCTGCTAAACAGGGACTGCAAGAGGCTGATAGCATGTAAAATTCAGATACTTACACTGCTTGCATCATTGATGTATTAATGATTATAGAGATACAATAACTTGTGTCTTTTATATTTGTCTAGAGTTCATCTTTAAACTCTAGCAGGGTTATTCACGAAGGAGCCAAAGGATGTAGCCGTAGCTTCAACTGCTTCTTCGGCTCTCTTCTGCCGCCAGAGCCCTTAGATTCAGTCAAACTGAAGGGCTGCTGTATGGGCTATTCACAATAGCCTGTACAGCAGCTGAAGGCGGCCGAGCTGCTCAGCCGAGTCGAAGACATATGCTCGACTGAGCCGAAGTGACAGCCGAAGCGGGGCGAATGGCCACCCAAGGCCGGCCATAATCCCTGCAAATAACAGCTGGGCGGAGCAAACCGTGATCTCACGGCCGGCTCCGCCCAGTTGTTGTTCATTGGCTGGGACCTTCTAGATGACTCCAGGAGATGCCGGCCAATGGGAAACAGTTGGGCAGAGCTAGCTGTCACTGCTAGCTCCGCACAATTGTTTTTTTTATTATTTTTTTTTCTTTCTTTTTTAATTTTACTATTTGTTTACATTTGTTTAATTTTACTATTTGTTTGCTTATGAATTGAAAAAAAAAAAGTTGAGGTGATGGAGGCTGAGCTGTATGTTCAAGAACCAGCTCTTTAAACCCTTTAAACCTACCCTTTACCTACATATGAATGCATCCAGTGGATCTGAAGTGCTCATTAAAGCGGACCTTTACACCTTTTCACTAAAAATCACCTCAGTGTGCAGCTCTGCATGCTGATATGAAATCGTCTTACATTTATTAGTTACATAAACATATTTTTCTTTTACTTACAATTGTTGTTTTTCCACTTTCTGGTCCTCTTAGGCATTAGTGATGTAATGTGCAAGCATTGCATCCTGGAATGATTATATCAGCAGAGCATTGCTGGGAAGTCTCATCTGTAATCTCACGAGATCTCAGGGAAGGACATTTTCCTCCCCTGAGATGATGTGCATGGTCACATGTCCTAGTCACATGTGCCAGAGTTCCAGGAAGTAAAGGGAGATATATTAATCTGCCCTTAGTAAAAATGGCCAGATTGAGAAGAATCGGGAGGAACAGAAAAATAAGGTATGTAAAGAATAAAAATCCAGCAGCTATCTAGAAGTATGTGTTTGTAGATTATCATTACTAAACATTTCTAAAGGTGTGTTTGTTGTCATTTCAAAGATATGTGTACAGTTCCTCTTTAAGACTTGGCTCCTGAATTCCATCCCGCCAGCCTTAATATTTCCCCCTTATAAGTTTACCTTTGTTGTAAAACATAAAGTGAATTCCCATGTCGAATTACCGACCAACTGGGTCCAAAAATAAGCTGATGAACTCTACGCAAGCTTTGGAAGGAGACCATTCTGGAAAATGTGGAAATATTAAAGTGCACTTATGGCCATAATAACAGCAGCGAGAGGTCACCCCCGCCGCGCGTTCCCGACCAATCAATACAGAGCGTTTCAAGGCCGTCCCAAAATGATTAATTAATGACCGAATAAAGGGGGCGATGCGGCGAAATTGAAAAGTCTGCAAAGTTAATTCGATAAATAGTCTTCGGAGGATTGAGATTGGAAGGTTTTAAACCCAATTTAGTCTTCATGAGTTTCAGATTGCTGAGCGCTTCTCTGCCAAGCCTGAGTAATTCTGCGCTCATCCGAGGAGCTTGAAGACCTGCCGGCAGAACGGCAGAGTGGCCAAAAGTCTCCTGCCAGCTTGGAACTCAAGAAGCCTGAAAGAAAAAAGAAGTCCTACACAGCAAATGTTGTTATGAAGATAGCGAGCGGTGCAGGGCCCCGGGAAGGGAGGGCGACGTGATTCATGTTGTGACAAATGCCATGCAGAAAAGGAATCTGCCGCTACGGCTAAGACGCTTAAACGGGGAAAAAAAAAACTCTGGCAAACGCCCGGCCAGAGTGAAATAAGGAGAAGAGCTTTCCTCTTAAAGCCTCATTACAATAAGAGAGAGGTGGAACAGATTTCATGAGTGAAGTAAAAGCATCAGATCTGGGCACACAGTGCTTTCTGCAAAATGCCGTTGGCTTTTCTTTTTTTTGCTGGTGCCCATGTAAATTTCAAATAAATAAAGAGCTAGAGCAGAACTCCAGGAAAAAAAAATGTTGAAATACACACGTTGAAAAATGTTAAGGGGATAATGAGGTCCCCAGCACACCAAGGTCCAATTCATCGATCCGTCTTTTACTGACATTTAGGGCCAGTTCACACCACAAAGAGTGCATTCCAGAGCGTTCGGCCTCTGGAACGTGTACAGGCAGGCTCCTTGGGTTTAGGTGCGGGAGGGGGCGTGGCGTTGCATTGAAGTCAAGGCCCCCCGTCTGCAGTGCAATCACCAGGGCCCGAATGCATGGCACATTAGTGTCTGCGTTCCGGTCCAGTGTGATCTGCAAAAATGCTGCATGCACTATTTTTACAGATTGCACTGGACCGGAACGCAGGCACTAATGTATCATGCGTTCGGGTGCCGGCGATCGTACTGCAGGCGGGGGCGTGGCCCTAAACACAGGGAGATGGACGATTTGCGTTCCAGAGGCCGAACGCACTGGAACACACTCTCTGTGGTGTATGCCTGAAGTTCTCATTTAAAGGGAAGCTCCATCCAAATATTTGATGGTATTCTCTAGCAGTTAGAGAGACCGTTGAATGCCCAATTTTGGGTAGCCAGTTACTGGGTTAGTTTGTGTTCAACATTTTCCAAAACACCCCCATATTCAAAATCCTAGTACTGACCTAGGTTAGGACTATGAGCCCCAATTAACCCCAGGAGGAGTGTGATAGATATTGTAAAATTCACTCCCAATTTTTTGCTTTCTGTCTTACAGAAAATAATTTCTACCAACTCCGCAAGGACTGACTTTAAAAAGGAACTCCAGGAAATGTTTTTCTTAACCCTTCCATTGGGCTATCCCTGCTCTGCAAGGGTTAAGTGCTTGTTTTGGCCTAGGGGCAAAAATATCAAAGTTATACTCATCTGATCTTTGGAGCCGGCTTGCTCTTAGACCGGTCCCTGGAGCCTCTCTCCCCCTCCGCTGCAGCGGACTAAGGTTCCTTGACTTGTCACGTACAATACACAGTATATAGGACTTGAGGACGCTGAGGGACATATCATCGCTGGAGTGGAGGAGGAGAGCTGCTGAAGATAGCCGGTTGGCTGCTAGGTCCAGGTGACTATAACTTTGTTAATGTTGTACCAAGACAAAAAAGAGTACATAACCCTTGCAGTGCGGGGGATAGCTTATGGATGGTGCTGGGGATGCATGAAATCTAAGCTCAAGCTCTGTGCAGCCTTCTGAGGAAAGCAGTGAGCCAACTGTACACCAGTGACGTGTGGTACCTTTCGTGCTGGGTGAGGCATTCTCCACGCCTGCCCCAGCCCGCCCCCATAATACTCCTCCCACTCCCAACCCACTGACGCCTCGCCCCCCAACCCGATAACCAAGCTATGTGGGGAGGAGGAAGGGACGAGACGTGGAGGAGCCTCGGTGTCCCCCACTTGCTCGCCACTGGCGAGTCATCGAGATCGATGTCCTCAGTGATTTTTTTATTTTTTTTTGGACAGCTTGGACCAATGGCGCTCTGCTATTGGTCCAAACCATCCACAGAGCTCAAGCCTCTAACATAGAGTAGAGGTTGTTGCAGCTCTTGCCTCAGTAGTTAGGTTACACAAGCAGTGGGGAAGCCCGCTGCTGTGTAACCTAACTTAGCTGTCAAAAGCCAGATGCAGCGCTGCCTGTAATTAACAAGCAGCGCTCCCTCCATGACAGGTTACACAGCGGGGAGGCTTTCCCTGCTCTGTAACCTGAATGGAGAAAAAGCTGTCAGCTTCACACTTGAAGACTATTCCTCCATAATACTAGGTGAGGCTCTGCCTCACCTGCCTCCCCTGACCGGACATTTCTCCTGTACACGCAAGTGAATGTAAATTCTGGTAAATCCTGTATATAAAAAAAGTGCTGTTGCCTTGATGTAAGGAAACAAAATGTAAATTTTTGAAATTTTTGGCATGTTGCAGCTGGCTTTTAATTAGCAATAAAATGTCACTTTATTTAATAATAAATTGCAAAATGATGCAGCAATGCCGTATTTTATGAAAGTCGAATTTTTCTTTAAATGTTCAACCTTAATGTCTGACTGCGGAACCGTTTTTATTTACGTGCTTCCTGCAAATGCATGTGGTCTCAGTTCCAGCCACGCGGTGTGCATCCGAATTATGGACAATGAGATAGTACAGCTTGCGCATGCTATTGGGTGTTCCCGCAAAGGTCAGCGAGAAGTCAGCGCAGCATAGAAAGCCGTATTTGCAAATGTAGAACTCCATAAAGATAGCAGATAAAGTTATTTCAGGCACAATCTCAGAAGGACATATGTTACGTTTCTCCAGACTGGCAGCCAGTAAAATCACCATCTGTGCAGCAGGTGCACTCGGTAAAAAACTCTGCAGACTAACGCGACTTGGGCTGTTGTGGAGCTGCAGCCAGGTATTCAGCTGCTACAACTGCCTGGAAGTTAAAATGTAACCAGAAACAGAGCTTCATATTCACCGGGCTATGTACACACACAGGCATTTTAGATTGCATCTAAACACACCAAGATACATGGCTTTTTATGGGTATGGTAGCTTAAAGTAGACCTGAATGCAAAAAGTGTTATAAGAAACATCTAGAAATGGTAATTGTACCAAGCGGTACCTGAAAGGTTTACCTCTTTTAATAGCAGATCACTTTTGGTGCCTAGGAATTTTTTGTTCTGTAGCATCATAGCTATATATCTGCAGTGTCAGATCATCTAAGGCCCTGCTGCCTCTGACTGCCAGTCTCACCAGATATGGAGTGAGATTTGGTGATGTCACTACTGTGCTGCTCACTGTTCTCCTGGTATGGTAAACTCAGGGTCCCTTTCTGGGTTTTACAGCTCTCCTGGGAGAATCCCATCCAGGACTTCCAGAAGACCTGCCAGTACCTCTGATGCTACTTATAGGAGTTCTGCCATCAGAGTTAATACCACAGACGCCAGCACCAGTAGCTGTGTAGGAAAACAAAATGATAGACTCTCGAGGCAGCTCCCGCTGGTTTAGGGCAACCACAAAACTGAAATGAAAAACAAAAAGAGCGCGTCCATCGCGTAAAACGCTTTTAATATGGCGATATAGGAAAAGCTAAATGCATACTTACAAACAGATGGAATAAACAGGCATAAAAGTGAATCAGCAAACGAAAGCACTGAAATCGTAAATTATCCGACTCAGCCGTCAAACTGTATGTCCTACCTGGTTGACGCGTTTCAGAGGACTCGCCTCCTTCCTCAGAACTAAGACAACGAAATCCATATTGACCGGTCATTTTTTTACTTGAATGCGGTGTCATAATCATCCTTTGTTTAGAGTCCACATAATGAACATCACTCATGTAGAAGAGATAGAGATATTTCTAGATAATTTATAATGCCCCCATTTAAAAACTGCTTCCTTGCCAGTATCTCATAAGCAGACTCATATTGGCAGACATCCCTCTGGGGGATGGGAAGTCACGTTACAGGAAAGGGGTAGCTGTAGTGCCAACCACCTCCTTCACCGTGAAAGCACCAAATCCCTCACTGTACCGCGGATGAAATTGATTATATCAACGCACATATAACTCATCAATATTGCTCACTCGCTCTTTCCTCCTACCAGCATGTTCCCTGTCAGCGGGTGCAGCACAGCCTGACTGCTTCCTCGTGTGGCCCCTCTCCTATCCTTAGTGCTGCTTTGCAGGCAGCATAGGAATCTATACTAGTTGTATGTAGAAATACATTGAATTATTTTTAAAGCAATACAAAACTGGATTAAATAGTGTTTATATAAATATCTGCTGCATGAAACTGTTGTCACTATTTAAATCCTGTATAATAATAATAATAACATTATCTAAATTGAAGGATACACTCTGACTGACAGCGTGCAATCTAAAATTTTCCTAGAGTTCTTAACCGTCCATTACAATATCGCAAGCCAAGCAATTGGTACATAAATCTCTCATAAATCTAAACTTAGGCACACAGCTAAATACACAGATTAAATACATATATGGGAGTGGTACCACCTGTCATAGGATTTGTGATCAGGGATGGGCCAAGTGTTCGATTCGAACATGAGTTCGAATCGAACATCGGCAGTTCGAGCGCTTGCCGAACTTTATGGGATGTTCGCGGTTTGTTCAACCGCGGACATTCCATAATACAAAATGCCCACTGAAGCTCTGATTTGTTAAAGTCTTGCACCTGACCACAGGTCAGGTGCAAGACTTTGCCCAATCAGGGCTCAGCAGAGGAGGGGCCTGAAGGAGAAAGTTCTCTATCAGGTCCCCCATGCTGATTGACAGCAGGCAGTGGGCGGGTGCAATAGCCAGCTTGCGATTGGCTATTGCATTTTACAATATCCAATAGCAGGCTGGGTATGGCTCCCAGCCTGCAATGAAGAGGAGACAGGGGGCGGGGCAGAGGTGCCGCAGCCGGACGGGGGAATGGAGAAGCCGACGGACCAGGGGAAGAGAGCAGCAGAGGTACGGGGGCAGCGGAGCAATGCAGCGGTCTGTGTCCCCGCTGCCTCCGCCAACACAGGCGGGGAGAACAGCGGGGATTTGAAGGGACACAGGCCGCTGCAGCCACATGTACCGGCAGCTGTATGGGGGGCGAACATTCGACCCCTATACACTTGCATTGAGTTCGAGTTCGTACTCGAACATTTTGGCGGTTCGAATACGAACCGAACAGGGGGGGTGTTCGGCTCATCCCTATTTGTGATTTCATATATCCAGTCCTGAGAGTCAAACAGCTTTGCCACACCTCACAGCCCCATCTGACAGGGAGGAGACCTGATTTTTGGTTCTGCTACAGTTCAATAACTCTTACTGATCTTGACCCTACCCCAGCCTGTGACTGGACAGTGAAGTGGAAGCAGCAGACTGATGAGCTCACCTTTTTGTCACTCTGCTCTCTTCTCTTACCAGCATGTTCAAAGTCAGCACATGAAACTAAATGGCTCCTTCTGCTTCTTTTTTGCCTAGTAGTCTAAAAGCTGCTTTATAGGGACTACATGAGGTGATGCCAGGCAGGGCCGGAATTCTCACAAGCCCAAAGAGGCCTGGGCAAGCAAGTCTAAATGTAGAGTGGGGCAGCTGGTGTTGTAGGACAAGTGATCCCAGCGATGTCACCGAGATCACTTATAATATGCGTGCAACTCGGTCCCCCACAGCTGCCCCCCCCTTCGTGGTCCACCCCACTTGGCTGCCTCCCCGCCGTGGTTTTCTGGGTCCCCCGCTCTTCTAGGGGACCCGGGACCACGGCACATTCGTTCAGGATGGAGAGCCAAAAGCAGTGCGGGGAACGTCAGTTCTCCGCTCTGCTCTGTGTGAACACTGAGATGGGAGAGCTGCACTCTCAGCCTTCGCATCTCAGCTGTCACAGGAGTTCCAGCACAGTGCTATGCTAGAACTCCTGTATTGGAGGTGACAGGTCCACTAAAGAGAACCTGTTCCCTCCAAATGCTATTACACAGGGGCTTGTTAGTTTCTGTGTGATAGCAATAAAGTTAAGTGAAAACATTTTTTATAAAAAGTAAACAAATAATAAAATAAATACATTTAAAAAAATAAGTAAAAGATAATAAGAAATAATAAAAATTTAAAAATAAAAAGTGATAAAAAAGTAAAAAAAATTACAAAATAATAAAAAAAATAAAAAGTAAAAAATAAAAAGATAAACAACAATTTAAAAAAATAAATAAAAAAATAATAAAAGTGATAAAAAATAATAAAGAAAAAAAAATGAAAACCAACTCTGCCACCCCACCATCTGGTTGCCATTATTCATGGGGGAGGAAGAGGGGTTAGCGGGGAGGAGGGCGCATTGAGGAAACTGGCCCTGGGGCAGCAGAAAGAGTAAATCCGGCCCTGATGCCATGTCCTGCTCAGGTACTTAGTACTGCTTGCTTCTGAAAATATATATTAAAGGAAGTAAAAATGAATACAGAGCTGCATTATTGTGTGCTTTTTTGTTTTGTTTTAATATCTGCTTTAAAAGTAAAATGAGTGGACTTTCTAACATCAGCAATGATGCCTGGTTCCTGGAGTGACTCTTTAAAATCTTTTGGATGAGGAAAAAACTGTAAAATGTCTGGAAATGATGTCGGCGTTGCTTTAATCAGATTTAATGGCTCTGTGACTTGCAGTTTTGTCGAAAGAAAATGGAAATCTATTTTTACACTTTTTTTCTCACCTGCTGTGCTGCTTTTGGGCTCTGCCAAATTTGTGTCAAGGCACAAAAATCTTTTCTCTCTTTTTTTTTTACATTTTGAGGAGTCAGGGGAATATTTCCAGCGATAAAGAAGAGGCTTGTTTTTCCTGTTCCAGGGAGATACCTGCTCCATGAGAACAAAGTTCCAGGGATTTCATCGCACAAAGAGGAAGTGAAGGTGATGTGTCAAGATTCCTTTATTGTCTTTTGGCCGACAAATAAGTGACTGATAAGTGAAAATATGTTAAATGAAAAAGGAATTTCAGCAGAAGTCTTGGAATCGGTCGCATCCGTTTCAAAGGAAGTTTAAATGATGTATTTGTAAGAATTTATTTGTCACATTCATGGCTTAGAGTAAAGCTATTGTGTATTTTCAGTGAATATTTATTTTATTTTTGTCTTGTGATATTTACTCGAAAGTAACTTTGATACAATTTTTAATTTTTTATGTACTTTGTCATATTTTCATGAACATATTTCATATACAGATGTAAAAGAGCTCGATCTAGTGACTGTCTGTATGTAAGAAAGTGCAATCAGCATATCTGTGAGGAAATACACTATAGGGGTCTATTCACAAAGCTGCCGAAGGATCTGGCCGTAGCTTTGGCCGATCCTTCAGCTAGCTTCGGCCCCAGGACCCCTTCAGGTTCAGGAGAACCGAGGGGGTGCTGTACGGGCTATTCACAATAGCCCGTACAGCTCCCGATCATGGCCGAGCGGCTCAGTCGAGCCGATCGCATATGCCTCGGCTCGGCTGAGCCGTGCTGAAAGCCGAAGCCGAAGCAGGCCAGCCATTGTCCTGCTGATCCCGGGCTCCGCTGTGCCCGGTGCGAGCCCGGGATCAGCATGGTGCCTGGGTCACAGGGGATCAGAGGGAGATCGTTACACGAGCTCCCTCCGGTCCCCTCTCCTCTGAAAGGTATATTTTACCAAAAAACTGGGTAATAATAAATGTTTCCTAACATAATGTAAAATGTTCAAAATTTTCAGTACTTTTTCCTAATTATAGTAAAAAATAAAACCCGTAGTGGTGATTAAATACCACCAAAATAAAGCTCTATCTGTCACCAAAAAATGGTATAAAATTCATTTCAGTACAGCGTTGCATGACGGAATAAACGTCAGTCAAAATATCGCAGCGCTGAATACTGAAAAATGGCCTGGCCAGGAAGGGAGTCTAAACACCTGGTCTTGAAGTGGTTAAGACAACCTTGTAGTGTTAGTTTGGGGAAGGTCCTTTTCTGTTCCAGAATGACTGTCCCCCTGTACACAAAGCCATTTCAAGCCATGTTTGATGTGTTTGGTTTGGAGGAACTCGAGTGGCCTACAAGGAACCCTGACCTCAACCCTACTGAACGAACATCTTTAGGATGAATTGGAAAGCTGATTGTGAGCCAGGTCTTCTCATCCAACATCAGTACCCAACCTTGTAAATGCTCTTTTCACTGAATGGACACAAAATCCCACAGACACTCTCCAAGATCTTATGGAAAGCCTTCCCAGAAGAGTGGAGACTGTCATGGCTGCAAAGGTGCATGTGTGGGAGAGGTTCCATATCAACACCCATGGTTTTGGGATGGGATATAGGTTTAATGATCAGGCATCCACAAACTATTGCCCACACAAGTGCAAATTAAAGCCTACTAGCAGAACTCTTTCTCTTCACTGGGAGATACTAAGGGAAATACTGCTCTGGGATCCTGGGTTCAGGTACCTCTGGGGCATTATCAGCATGGCTTTTTATCATCTCCGTTTTTGTTTTTCTAAGAGCTCTGGTTGCATTCAACATTCCCAAAAATAAGTATATTAAAAAAGATAGGTTGAATGTAATCAGACAAGGACTTGCCATAAACCATTTGTTAAAAGCACTCCGCTGTAGATCCTCAAATCATCTCTGAGTTGGTGCTAACACTGTCCTTCCTTCTGGAGGGTGGCTACTTTACAACACACACAGGGACCATGGGGAACTAAAGCTCGCTCCCGTGAAGGACTACAATTTAACGGTTAGTTTACTCATTTCTAATGAGATTGTAGTCCATCACAGGAGCGAGCTTAGAGCGGTGGCTACTTTACAACACACACAGGGACCATGGGGAACAAAAGTAGCCACCCTCCAGAAGGAAGGACAGTGACAGCACCAATTCAGAGATGCTTTGAGGATCTACAGCCGAGTGATACACAAATAAGCTACATTTTTGGTAATAATTAAAGCGGACCGTTACACTCAAAACTCAAATTCTACCAATACATCCCTCTCTGTATGATGATTAATAATAAAATAGACATGTCAGGTGTAAAATGCTGTGATTATGAAATACTTACACTTGCAGAGCATTCACTCCCTGCTTTGAAAGTGCAAATTACTTCATTTTGCCAATGCAATGCACACTGGGATTGCCTTGTCATCAGCAGAGCATTGCTGGGAAATCTCATCTGTAATCTCAGGAAAACTCAGGGAAAGGCATTTTCCTCCCCTGAGATGATGTGCATGGTCACATGTCCTAGTCACAGGTGCCAGAGTTCCAGGAAGTAAAGGGATGCCTAGTAATCTGCCCTTAGTAAACATGGCCACTGTCAGAAGACTGGAGAAGAAAACAGAAATAAGGTATGCAAAGAATACAAAGCCGACAATTATCTAGAAGTATCTGTTTGTAGATTGTCATTACTAAACATTTCTAAGGGTGTATTTGTTGTTAGTTTAAAGATTTGGGTAAAGGTCCGCTTTAATAGTTGAGGTACTTGAATTTAAGATTTAACTCCTGAGTTTAGTGTCACTTTAAGTTCAAATCCACTTTAAAAGAGGGAGTAGAACACATGTACAAGCGCATTCAGTAATACACCATAAAGGAAAATAATGATGTGCAAAGTACATTAAGCCAAAGCTACTAATCAGCATTCATCTTACGTGAGCCTGCTCAATAAAGGACACAGTTTGGCCGCTATGGATAAATGCATTTTGCCTTTGGTATTACCGAGTAAGCCTGTGAGAAATGATTGCATTTCTTCCTTAAAAATAAATTGATAACTCAGTATTCACATCATTAGTATGTTTTGCCATAGAGCGCAATTAATATAAACACATACAATCGCTACCAGTGCTGTGGCATGCTCAGGGAGCGTCGGAGTAGGTTTTAGCAGATCAGAAACAAAAATTGCATAAGTGGCATGTAAAGCTGCCTTATGCATACAAAGTTACCTTCAGGGTTCTAATAAATTCATAAAAACTTTTTTTTCCCCCTTGCATGAAAAAAAGAAAGCATCATCTCCTAGCAGGCAATCACTTTAATTAACAGGATCACCTAGAGCAACACATGTCCTTCAAAAACTTACGTTATTTTTTTTCTCTACTTTTTGAATTTCAAAGTTTTGGTGGTAAGAGTGGAATAGCTGAGTCGCTGAAACTCAAAAGAATTTGTAAGCTTTCATGACAGTGACAAAATCACCGTGGTGCCTTCTTCATAAGAGAAGAATCTTAACTCAGCCGAAGAAGAAGGGGATTAATACACATAGCCGGGAGCAAGTGTTTCCTCCAAAGGTCAGGAAACTTTATTTAACGTGAAAAAAAAAAGGGAATGTTCGGAATATTAGAGAAACTGTGATTTACAAGGCTCGTTAGGGATGGCTAAAAATGATGAATTAAACATGTGGTTGGCTTTTAATTAATAATATATATTGTTTCTTCGAGCGGATGGATGAATCAAGTATTGCAAAGAAATTTTTTTTTTGGGGAATTGTTCTTGAATCATCAACATAAAAGGTTATAGAGTCAATTAAATATGTTCACAGCAAATAGGAAATCAGTTTTAAAGTACAATGAGGGGAATTTATCAAAACTGGAGCAGGCAGAATCTGGAGCAGTTGTGCATGGCAACCAATCAGCATTCATCTTTCATTTTTAAATCTTAACTGAACAAACTGAAGAGAGAAGCTGATTGGTTGCCATAGGCAACTGCTCCAGAATCTTCTGCTCCAGTTTTGATAAATTCCCTTCAATGTGTCTAGTATCTGGAATTTAGTATTGTGTCTAGTATCTCGAAGTTGGGTTTAGAAAAAGATACCATAAAAAGGAGGGAGGAGGATTTAATGGCATGATCCATTTAGCATTTTACAAATTTCATGCAAAATTACATTTCTTTTATTTCATTTTTTTTAAAAAGCCCTGTTTTGCGCAGAAGAACAAAAATACTGGATAATGATTTTATGATACGATGATACTTCTGTTATGACACTTGCAGAATTCCTGCCAGGCTCTCCAATGGTACTTGAAGTTTCCCTGATCGGACCTTCAGAATCCCTGCCAGCACTTCCAAAGGCACTCACAGAATCCCTGCCAGGACTTCCAGAATCCCTACCAGTACCTCCAATGGTATGCCCAAAATACCTGCAAGTACTTCCAATGGTACTAGCATAACCCCTGCCAGGACTTCCTGGGTTCCCTGAAAAAACACTTGGTGTGTCCTATGACCCAAAGTGTATTTAAAAGAGAACTATGGGGTAAGTGTTTTCCCCCATAGTTCTCTTTAGGGTCACGGGAGGACATATACTAACCTCCTCCTATTGCCCGCGATATACTAAGAGCGCCACAGCTGGGACGGATCCTGGCAATACTGTTGAGATCCACCCAGCTGCGTGAGTGACAGCGAGCTCTGCCTATCTCCACTCGTTTCTCCACTCAGCGCTGGAGGATCGGAGAGGGGGGAATCCTTGTGAGGTGCGGTGACTTACAGTCACTGCAGGGAGACAATCAGGAAGTGAGCGGATCGGCGGCATGTTTCTGCTCACTTCCCGATCAATGGAGCCGACCTGTGACAGCTTTTTTGTCACAGGTCGGCTCTAGCTATGAGGATGAGTGGAAATCACTCACCTCATAGTTCTCCTTTAAAGGAAAACTATGGGGTCAGGGGTTTTCCCCATAGTTCTCCTTAGGGTAACGGGAGGACACAAACTAGCGTCCTCCCGTCACCCTAAGCTCAGCATACCGTTAGCTACAGCTCGCTGTATACTGAGATGCCGCAGCCGGAGCGGATCCCGACATCGATGTCGATGTCGAGATCCGCCCAGCTGCGTGAGTGACAGCTGGCTGTGCCTATCTAGAGGCAGAGCCAGCTGTACCCACCCCCTCAGCCGTCCGTTCCGCCAGTCAGCGGATTGGAGCGGGGAGAGGGGAATCCATCCCTTCCTCTGTCACGGCAGAGAGCCGTGACAGGATCGAGAAGTGAGCGAACACCGGCTACACCCGATCTACTGAGCCGACCTGTGACAGTCTCATTATCACAGGTCGGCTAGAACTATGAGGTGAGTGAAAAGCACTCACCTCATAGTTCTCCTTTAAGCTCCAGTCTTTGAAGAGGCTGGTGCTGTGTCTTCAAACAAGCTACCTGTTAGCGAGATCTATAATACTGAAGCCTGCTACCTGCTGTTGCTGACTTGGATTGCCTGGCTATTCTCTTGTCCTCTGCACTGTCTTCTGCCTTCCTTGTTGCTGTCTCCCTACTGTCTGACCTTCACTTACCACCTATCAAGATCCCTGCATGAATCCAACTACGCTCTTGTCTCCAGCATAGTTTACTGCCTGCTTGTTGCCTCCCCAGACTGTCTGACCCCGTTTGCTGCCTGCCAAGTCCCCTGTTTGGTCCTGACTACATTCTGGTCTCCGCACTGTAGCACATACCTGCCATACCCTGGTTGGGCAATCCAAAGACCAACTGATACTTCGATTCTGCGACCTGGGAAACTTGCACCACCTGCCAGAGGGTATCGTAACAACTTGATATGACATAACTCTTACAAAGTCCAATCAATTTTGAAAACTTGTATTCAAAAGTATTTCAGAATAAATTGCATTTGCTGGCTCTGGTCTGATGCATTTCTTGAAGCAACGTCCATGTCTACAAATGAACATATGTCAATTTCACAATATAAGAATTACTTCACGGTTATAGGTGTCTCCACCCAATAAAGAAAGTCATCACACGATGAAAAAAGTAATTGTGGTAAAACCTGTAGCACCACCAGACCTCTAGGACCATGTGGGGGACTTCAGAAGCAGGTCACCTCAGGGATGAGTCCTTAGACAGTTGTGGGATGTGAATGTAAGGTTGGGCGTCAGTAACTTTAATGATTTTTAAAGGTTGTATTCCATAAACAACTAAATGGGAGAGAGGGTAAAGGTAGCCCAGACATCTAATACAGTACATCATTCCAGACTTACCAACTATATTTAACAAAGTTTAATAATTATGCTGATCAAACAGCCAGTGGATTTTGGGGGCAGCCCCCTTCCTTGGGGCTTAAAAAAAATAAGAATAAAGGAATGGGCTCAGAGCAAAAGGCTCAGAATTTAGATCTTGGGTAGTTCATCTTGGACAGACATTAATTGGAGACACCAATTGAGTGTCTTCCTTCATTCTCATTGTTTCTAAGCCCTGAGGAAAGGGGTTGTGTCTGCCCCCGAAATGCACTGGATGTTTGGTCAACGCAGTCCTGTTTGACCCAACATCCAGTATGTTTCGGGGGCAGACACAACCCCTTTTCTCAAGGGCTTGGAAACAATGAGAATGAAGGAAGACACTCAATTGGAGACTCCAATCACTGTCTACCCAAGAAGAACTGCTCTAAATTCTGAGCCTTTTTGCGTATGAGTCCATTCCTTGATTCTTATTATTTTCAAGCCCCGAGGATGGGGGCTGCCCCCAAAATGCATTGTCTGTTTGATCAACATAATTATTAAACTTTGTTATGGACTCTCACATCTGCTTTGGTCTGGTGCTCTTCTGTTTTTTGTCCCTGATTTGCTACTAGTTCCTTGTATTGGAGACTGGGCATCTTTAACCTGCCTAACCATAAGCTAGAGAACTACCTACAAATCAAGTTTGGGTCTATCATAAAGGAAAGCAAGAGACTCCTCCCAGCACCTATGAAGGATGCTCATGATTCTAATTAGTTGGGGGAGAGAGAGAAGTTTTTTGGCAAATAAAACCTAGAGCTTTTGCAAAAACTGAGGTTTGTGTGTTGAGGGTGCCATAGTGGCTGCTGGTTTTGTGGCATGTTTTTTGTATTGTGCACACCCAATTGTCTTTTTTCTTTTTAAACATGAAAATCAGACAAATGCTTGTCACAAATGCACAAATGCTTCTGCTGAACATGAACACGGCCATTTGCTTATTATTTTAAAGGGCCAGTCCACCCAAAAGTTATGTTTAAGGTGGAGCCTGGTGGTCTGCGTCCGACTTGTTAGGGCTTACTTACGTGAGTGATTTTAATCTATTGCTACTGAGCAGTTTTAATAGTAGTTGGATAGTCACCTCATTAGGCTAGAGCCACAGAGGTTTTCAGTAGCTCAGTCATGCTGTTAAAATTGCTAGGAATGAATTGCTAGGAGTAGCAGTTAATCGCAAACAGATGGAAAGAATGACTTCCTATAGAGTGAGCAGCACAAACAGTGGTAGTAGTAATCAATCTTGCATGATCGCACAGTGCATCAATTATGTATCCTTTATCACTGCAATTTGCTGCTGCATGCTGCTTGTGTAGCTTACTCCATAGGGAGCCATTTGTTTCATTTGTTTATTGATCAAATGCTACTCCTAGTGATAAATCGCTACAGATTTTAGTAGTCACATTGAGCTACCCCGAGAGTTTTAGGTGTTCCCACCTACCTTTGGGTATTCCAGTTCAATCCATAATATACAATAAACACAAATATGACAAGGAGAGAGAGAGAACCATTATAATGGGCACAACAGGTGTAAAGACTCAGGAGCAAAGTGCAAAGATCTCATCAATAGAGTTCCCATGAGCTATAACATTGCAGGGGGTTGTCACCGCATAACAGGAGATGACTGAATAAAGACCTTCTGGGTAGGACCACCTGGTAATAATTTTAATGAAACCTGCAGATTTAAACATTGAAAACCACTTAAAATGTTACTAATACGTTACAACCTATATGAGATTTTAGTGATTGGGTTTAGATTTACTTTTATGTCATTCAAACTAGGGATGCACCGATACCGATACCAGTATCGGTGCTGATGTCGAGTATTTGGTTGAGTACTCGTACTCGCCCACATGCTCAGATGCCTAGCCCGATACTTGCGGTATCACGGAACAGAGCAGCACGTCATTACACGCTGTCCGGGTTCCTGATTGCCCGAGAAGCCAGCTCCATGCTCTTTCGTCACTTGTGGCTTCCCGGCCAATCAGGAAGCTGGGCAGCGTGTAATGATGTGCTGCCCGGCTTCCTGATTGGTTGGAAGCTGGCCAATCAGGAAGCCAAGTGCCATGTAATAACGAGGTGCTCCCTCGTCACCTCATGGCGAGGGAGCATGGAGCTGGCTTCCCGGCCAATCAGAAAGCCTAGCGCCGTGTCATTACACAGCGCCCGGCTTCCTGATTGGCCAGAAAGCTGGATCCATGCTTTCTCGTCACCTAGTGATGAGAAGCATGGGGACGGCTTCCCGGCTAATCAGGAAGCCAGGCGGCAAGTCATTACACACCGCCTGGCTTCCTGAATGGGACTTCCGGTACTCGGTATCGGCGAGTACAAAAAAATAAATATGGAAATACTGGTATCGGTGCATCCCTAATTCAAAGCATTCCTGAAACTTTTAACATGCGGGCGGGGCTAACATGGTGGCTGTGATTTTAAAGGGAACAGAGGGCACAACATCTGCTTTCTTCTAGGGGCCAGAATAAAGAAGATATACTCACCCGATCCTCAGTCCTGTAGCAGTCAGCACTTCACCTCTGCACTGGCGACGCAATATCCCATGGCGTCTTCTCGTCTAATGCAAGTCAGTGGACCTATATAAGATGTGATGACATCACGGGTCCTTAGACTGCTGGAGACTGGGGGAGGAGAAGCTGTGGGGACGATCTAGCAGCAAAGCGGAACCGAGAATCAAGGGAATATATTTTCTTAATTTTACCCCTACAGCAAAATAAGCAGTTACTCCTTGCAGCGCTTGGATAGCTCCACTGCAGGGGTTAATTATCATTAAGATTTCCTGGAGTTCACCTTTAAGTGCTAAACAGTAAAAAGTTAAATATTCAAAAACATTAAAAAGTCAAAATACATTCAGCTGAACTATCTTACCTGCCATAAAAATGTTACTTTTGTTCAGCCAGTCTTTTGACCACTAACACCCCTGCCAGATAGCACAGCTAAGTCGGTCACCCCAGCTTTCTCCACTGCAGTTAAAGTAAAACCATCATAATAGAGTGGGCACGTTACTTGGCTCCTTCTGAAGATATGAATTTCCTGACCCGGCTTATGCTCAGTCACAGATCCAGAACAAGCTTTTTACAAATTAAAGGCCAACTCCAGGTAGACCAAAAAAATATTGAATAACCGAACCCCTGTAAAAAAAATAAGAAGTTGACTGTGAGGGCAGCACCTCACCATACGGCAATTGTGCACGATTCCGCAGGGATTGCCGCACGGTCAAGAGCGCCTAGTTGTGCACCGATCGCGCTGTGGCTGCCATTATTTTCTAATGGCACACCAGTGCCATTATTACGCTGGGTGGATCGCTAAAACAGCCACGAGTCGTGTGTCGCAAAAAAAAGGTACATGTACCTTTTTTCTGCGATTGCCCCGCGGATGTCTCCCCATTGGAATAAAAATCGCAAATTAAATATATTGCGGCCTGCAATGTGCTGGACCGCGCGATCCCGTGATGCGTAGGTCTGCACCGGGTCTAATTCACCGACCTGCCTGTGGGGATGCCAATTTATAGGAAGGGGTTAATGCCTAAACCTGTTGTACCACCTGAGCTTCTTCTTAAAAGCTCACCGAGATGTTGTCATTTGCAGTTTAATTGGTTTTATGGAATATTCAGGTGAGATGTGTCACGCTAGTTCCTCATCACACGCTGCCGCTTGCCAAACCCTATAAAAAATGAAATATAAGTGTGAAGCATATGTACAGCAACCTGTCTGTATATTACACTCAATGCTGCCATTTACCAGATCTACAGTAAGATGCACTGTACAGCATGCTCTGGAGAAAGCTGGCATACAGGTGAAACTCGAATAATTAGAATATTGTGCAAAGTTCATTTATTTCACTAATGCAACTTAAAAGGTGAAACTAATATATGAGATAGACTCATTACATGTTCAACCTGTGATTTGTCATAATTGTGATGATTATGGCTTACAGCTCATGAAAACCCCAAGAACCCCAAATCCACAACCTCAAAAAAGTAGATTATTACATGCAATCAATAAAACAAGGATTGTACATAGAACAATATCGGACCTCTGAAAAGTACAAGCATGCATATGTACTCAGTACTTGGTTTGGGCCCCTTTTGCAGCACTTACTGCAATTACTTTTGCATGATATTCTAATTATTCGAGTTTCACCTGTATATGCACAGGTGAAAGGGTCTGTCCAATGTTTTTTGTAGATGTTTGAAAGATAAAGGACCACTCTACCTTTGGTACAAGTTGTCATTTAAAGAAGCTCTAAAGTCACAGCATATCCTATCCTATTATAACATCAGCATTGTAATAGGAATACATATTAGAGAGATGTGTTTCATAATGCAATCAAAGCTCACGTGAAAAAATCCCTTTTATGTAGTGATTTGTTTTCAACAACTTCCTGGATTCCCAGTGTGCTTTGCGTCTCCTACCCTGCTGCTTGATGTGATGCAATCTCCATGTCTCAAGACATGGAGATTGCCAGCAAGCAATGATAAAGTTGCATTGTTCAGACATTGAGTTGTAGTTAAGAAGGCAGGCTTTTAACCGTCCACCGTGTTACATAGTCGGGGCGATACCACGTTGGGTTAACAGACAGTGTGGTCTCTTGTTTGTTGGTAAAGCCTGATGAAAACATTTGCTTCTGAGGAGTGGCGACTCTAGGAACAATATA
Source organism: Nanorana parkeri (assembly GCF_000935625.1). Taxonomy (NCBI): domain Eukaryota; kingdom Metazoa; phylum Chordata; class Amphibia; order Anura; family Dicroglossidae; genus Nanorana; species Nanorana parkeri. The sequence goes on from NW_017306269.1 coordinate 1,996,419, forward strand.
TAGGGGGGGCACATAAGATACCACAGTCAAAACTGGGGGGGCACCAATAATTTTCACCACTAAATCATACCACTGAAAAAAACCGAATAAAGTAACTCACATGGGTATTGGCCGTACCCCCTGGTGGCAGACATGCCACCAACTCTCCCAGACGCTCCGGGAGTCTCCCGCTATTAGATAGCGGCTCCCGGGAGAGAAACATTTTCTCCCGGGAAAGGTTTACTCTGCTCGATCTAGCAGAGTAAACCTTTCCTTGCTCTGTTTTTTTTTTCTGACAAAAAAAAACAGCATAGGAAAACATAGCTAGATTCCTATTGGCTATTTCACTTTGCAACAGCCAATAGCAAACTAGCTATTGCACAAGATGAGAAGGGCACCTCCCTGAAATTGCTTTCTTCAGGTTGGGATCCCTGTGATGGTGGTGTTCTATTAAAGTTTGTAACTACGTTAGAGTATGTCAACGGTGTCAACGGTGACGTGGTCACATATTTTAATGTAATCCCGCCCAGTTTTTGGCTTTCTCAGCTGTTCCAGGGCAGAACGGCATCGCAAATCGTATGTTCAAAAGACCTGATGTGGCTGGAACAGCTGATCGGTCCTGAAATGTCACTTCTATCCGACTTTGTGAGTGCGGTGGAATGTGAGATCACAGTCACATGACTCACTTCTCTTCTCCTCTCCCGCCGCCTGTAACTAGGGACACGGTCGGGAGAGGAGAGCCCGCCCCCTTACTGAGTCGGCAGTGTCGGACCCGGGACCCTGCACTGCCCCATAGTCCACGGGGTTGTTACGCCACTGCATCGGGCATAGCGGCCGTGCGGGCTGAACACAATCAGGCTGATTGTGGTCGGCCCGACATGCCCTATGGCCAGTCCGGCCCTGGCGGGGGGGCGCACGGGGGGGGCAAGCATTAACCTAGGGGGGCAATTGCCCCCCCCTTGCCCCCCTCTAGTGATGCCACTGCTTCTGAGTACATATATCCCTTGTTTTATTTATCTTAATAAACGATTTTACAAACGGAGGTGGCGCTCCGTTCCCTTTTGTTTTCTGTGAGAGTGGTGACATACTCACAAGGCTGAGTGAAATTGTGTCAGTGCATTGAGGTAATACATCCTATGGGCATCTTCAATAAGTAAGTTTACTAACTTCTAGATCGATATTATTAGGAGTGGAATAGAACTTATGGAAATACAGATTCATTGTTAGATACCCTTTAATAAATGCAGCCCACCTGCTGAGTGCAGCCCACCTGATCCGGTACTCACCTTTGTCATCGATCCAGCAATCTTCACTGTGCGGCCCCGCCAGGATATGCACAGCCTTGTTTCTGAAGCAGTCTTCAGCAGAGGTGAGCAACTTTAGCCCTCCAGCTGTGCTTTAAATACCAATCCCAACATACCTCTCGGAGTCATGCCTGTAACTGTCAGTCTTGCAATGCCTCATGGGACTTCTTGTTCCACAACAGATGGAGGGTCGGAGTTGCCCACCCCTGGTCTTCAGCCATTTATTACTATATACAGAGCTGTACTGCGCAGGACCACTGGAGGCTGCCATGAGTATGGCTCCCCATAGGATTGCATGGGACTGCAGCATGCATGTGCAGACTGACGAGGTTCTGCAAGGACACTTTCTGAAGCAAGGTGAGCAGCAGACCGGGTGGGCTGCACTCAGCAGGAGGGGTTCTGTTTCTACCAAAGATGCAGTTGTCCTATAAATCAACAAATGGTTTGTTGTGTCTGTGAATGTGTCGTGGTGGTGAGTTCTCCGTGATCCGATACTCTTTATATATTACAAGTATTTATATAGCACTGATAATTTACACAGTGCTGTACATAGTGCACATTCACATCAGTCCCTGCCCTCAAGGGGCTTACAATCTAAGGCCCCTATCACACATGCATACATACAAGGGCCAATTTAGACAGGAGCCAATTAACCTACCAGCATGTCTTTGGAGTATGGAAGGAAACCAGAGTACCCGGAGAAAAACCAGCACAGGGAGGACATGAAAACTCCATGCAGATAATGTGGAAAAACAATAATTGTAAAGTAAAAGGAGAAAAATATGTTTGTTTGACTAATGAATGTAAGATGATTTCATATCAGCATGCAGAGCTGCATGCTGATGTGATTTTTAGTGAAAGGGGGTAAAGGTCTGCTTTAAGGAAGGGTCAAGTGAGGCGACCCACAACTGTTGCCTTTTGTAATGCTGTAACAATAGTGCTACATTGAAATAAGGAAGATTAAGGTCCGCTTTAAACTCTCCAGCTCTTTTTCATGTTAAATCCAGGTCACACAAACATACATTGCCCAGCAAAGTATTTCTTTACGTTTTTGCCTGAGCACTCACAGTCATCATAGTTACATAGTTACATAGTATTTGAGGTTGAATAAAGACACAGGTCCATCAAGTTCAACCTATTGCGTGTATGCATGTGATTCTGCATGTGTATGCGTGTGTGTGGGTCTCTGTGTGATCTTGTTTTTAAGGGTACCTGTACCCCTGTGTGTTGCGGTCTCCGAGGAAAGTGTCCAAATGCTTTTTGAATGATTCAACACTCTTAGCTGAAAACAATTGCTTATGGCAGCGAGTTCCAGACCCCAACCGCTCTAACTGAGAAGAAGCCCCATACGCCCCTTGTGCTTAAATCTTTTCTCCACCAATTTTAGGTGGTGGCCTGTAGTCTTTGTTATGGAGTTTACCGTAAAACGTTTATTGCTGATGTTGCTATCACTATTGAACATCTTGTACATTTTGTTTCCAAACATCTCCAACTCTCTCAGCTCAGCTTCCCTGAACTTCCTGTCCAGTACAAGATCACAAGGGACGGAGCAGTCTCCAGCAGATGTCCATCTACTAAGGAGGATGGCTGAGTGGAGAGCAGGACAATGGCTTGCCTTGCTATGTATGTGTGTTTAGGGAGACACACACACAGTTTACTAGCACACACAAGGGTGACTCCATAGGACCCTGCAAAGAAAAGGGGCCACCCTAATACATGATATCAGGGCCAGTGGTCAGGAGTCCAGCTGATTCTACAGGAAACAGAAACGTTTAAACACGAAGGAGCAGCATCCATAGTAAGTAATTTCATCAGCATCTGAAATAGCTTAAAAACCTTTTGACTTTAATATCACTTTAACAACAACCATTACACTCCGGCCGCTTTGACACTTTTGCATTGTCTAAAAACATCATGCAATAGGCTGGGATTTCCGTTCATTAGATGCACAGCCGAAAACAGAAAACAAACCCAGCAAATTGCAGATTTGAGCCTTAAACCCGTGACTTGGACATAATGCTGCCCATGTAGACATTTGGTGGAGGAAACTTCCTGGGAATCCGGGGCACATATTAGAGTAAGTGCAGTCTAAGTCTGATAATGGACGCACACATCTGCCACGGGTGCTTGGCCCGAGACCACAGTATTAATTATATTGATGCACAAAGCTGCAAAGTGAGTTGACCGTTATTTATAGTGATCTTTGCTAAGTAAATCATTTAAAAAATGGCTTTCTAAATGTAACGCTTTGCCTCTTAAGAAGCCCTACAGAAATAAAAAAAAGAGAGAGAAGCTTTACAATGGAACATGAAACATATTGTGATAGGGGCCAGAAGCTGCCTTGATTAATGCCTGCGATTACCCGTGATGCAAATCACTTTCACTTATTAAGTCGCGTTTAATATCCTAATGAAGGCTTCCCGAGCAGATTTGGTAATTTCAGAGAAAGTGATGGTGAACCGGTGCCCTTTTAGCGTGTTCCGAGCGCGCCGCCATAGAAAGAAAACCTCATTTAGCCCAATAACAATTCGCATCAAACGTGTCGGCCTCTTTCTCAGTCGCGGTGGCACAGCGGGGCATCAATTAACCTTTTCAGGTCCACAAGTGATCCTCCATCAATTCCAGCTGTGAGGGGCCAATGTACCGTGTATAAATGAAGATTACCTCAAGCCCATTCTTCTAAACAAGCATTAGACACATGTTAAGGCCGTAATGAATGCCATAGATAACGGTGTGTGCGCACGGCAGGCTTGCGGTATCATTGTCGCAGGTTAACGCTTCGCGAGTTGGGTATGGTTGTTTTTTTCATATTAAGGAGAACGGGGGTTTGCTTCTTGATATTATGTACTTCTATTATTCCGTCTGAGGCGGATCAGTGGTATTCAGCACCCAGACCTAGCAGCATTGAGAGTGGGACTGGTAGCGTTTGGCGCTGATGCTCCAGGTGCCTGATGAGGTAAGGATGTTGCTGTAAGGGTTAATTTAGTGTTAGGTTATTGTAAGGACCAAGGGTTAGAGGGGATAAAGCTGAACTCCAGTCAAACAGTGAAATACACACATGAAATACATACAGGTGAAACTCGAATAATTAGAATATTGTGCAAAAGCAATTGCAGTAAGTGCTGCAAAAGGGGCCCAAACCAAGTACTGAGTACATATGCATGCTTGTACTTTTCAGAGGTCCGATATTGTTCTATGTACAATCCTTGTTTTATTGATTGCATGTAATAATCTACTTTTTTGAGGTTGTGGATTTGGGGTTCTTGCGGTTTTCATGAGCTGTAAGCCATAATCATCACAATTATGACAAATCACGGCTTGAACTATCTTGCTTTGCATGTAATGAGTCTATCTCATATATTAGTTTCACCTTTTAAGTTGCATTAGTGAAATAAATTAACTTTGCACGATATTCTAATTATTCGAGTTTCACCTGTCTATAGGAGCTGTTTTTTCTGCCTGTGACTGCCTCTTCCTCAGCCTGTGACTGGACAGTGAAAGAAGATGCACTTCATCAAAGAAGATGAAGCTAATTTCTCTGTCACCCTGCTCTCCCTTCCTATCAGAATGCTCAGTGCACTGCAGCCTGGCTGCTTTTGCTGCTTCTTCCTAGCTCAGTCTGAACTTCGCTTTAATGGAACTACAAGAGGCTGATACTAAGCCAAATTCAGGTAGCTAAACTGCTTGCATTAAAATTTGATTTAAAGCCCAGCTCCAGGGGCTGCCCCTGCAATGCAAGGGTTAACTGCTTGTTTATGCCTAGGGGACAGGGAAAAGCAGATTTACTTACCTAATCTCCACTACTCTAGGCAGTCAGCACTCCCTTCTTCTCCCGCTCTGCTCCAGGTGTGGACTGTCCCTCTACATCATCACATACAATGCAGGGCAATTGAGTCTGCATTGTGCTTGATGGTGTCAACGGTCCTTAGACCACACGTAGAATGCAGGGCTATGAAGCCTGCATTGTGCTTGATGATGTCATCAGTCCTTAGACTCCATGTACAATGTGGGGTTATGGAGCCTGCATTGTGCTTGATGATGTCATCAGTCCTTAGACCACACGTACAATGTAGGGCTATGGAGCCTGCATTGTGCTTGATGATGTCAGTGGTCCTTAGATCACTGGAACATAGTTCAGAAGAGTATTTCTTTCCTATGGTCCTCAGCTCCATCCATTGGCCATATTGCGGTATTACATTACATTTGACCTGAAAAAAATATGCTAAAAACTTTTGTTTTTGCCTCTATTTGCACAGAACAAATGTTCACAGAGCTTTGCAGCGTGAATGGCCCTACTGTTTATAAATAGACCTCCTGGAGTCTTTTAGTTCACTTCCTGTGAGCACACGGCGTCAAGGCTCCACCCTCCCATTCTGGACTCAGATGAGGAACACAGCAGGGAGTGACACCATGTCATTACAAAACACCTCACTCTGCAGAATTTTGGAACCAGGGGTTGAAAAGGACCTCTGATGGCCGAAGATGCCTCAGTAACAAAAATGTACATAGATTTGTGTTGGAGGTTCTTTAAGGGGCTTGAGGTGCCGGGGGGAGGGGGTTACAAAGAGGCAAGTGTAAGGAAAGTCAAATGCATTCCAGAAGACCAGTGCAGGTTCAAGCACGCGCACATGCTATTGCCCATGGTGCTATGCATAGAATTGCAGGCAAACATGCATCAGTGTGCAGGTGTGCACTGATTAGTGTGCAGGCGTGCTGTAGTGTGCAGGCACATGCACTATACTATGCACGCCAAACGGCCTATAAAAATAGGCATGTGATATGGACAAATTCCTGAGTGGTCCTTAGCTTGTTGCAGACTACCTGTGACCTGATCTGTTATCATGCTTACATGTAAATGATACCGACCTGCCTTCTGACTTCTCTCTGGATCTCTGCCTGTCCATTGTGACCTAAGCCTGCTCTGAACTCTGCGTTTGGCTCTGTGCCTCCTTGAATGGCTGTCACTGACTCTGTCTTGTGTCCCCGACTCTTCTCCTGGTTCCTGATTTGGTAGTCTTCTACTCAGCAGTTACCAACCTTGGCTTGTTTCTGGCTATGCTCCTGTCACACGACCTTTTTGCAGATCCAGTCCAACCTGTAACACCGGCACTTGTTCCACTCTGCATCCTCACACTTCCTGCCGCCACTTCCTGGAGTCTCGATTGAAAGGTGCAAGGGAAGTCCCCTCATCAGATTATGATGCTGAGTCTTGTACAATAATGAAAAGAAAACCAGCACACCAAGAAGTAGATTCCGAAGCATGATTTATTGAAGTCCTATGTCAGCAGGTTACACAAACGTTTGGAGAGCATGGTGGACCTCTTTTTAAGGTAACAAATAGAGAATTGCCCTTGAAAGTTGATTTAACTTTTTGCTGATATTAGACTTCAATAAATCCTGCATCAGCATCTACTTCTTGGTGTGCTGGTTTTGTCTACATTATTGGGCTTTGCATGGTACCACCATAAAGCCATGAACCCACCATTCACAAGGGTTATGTGAGGTATGGTTTGATGTATTGTGAGACTTGTACAAGACAGAACCCTTTATATACAATCGTAAGCAGACAATATGCAATTAACAAATATCTTAGTTCACGTAAATAAAAAATTTATTTTAATAAAAAGCAAGGATGTATAGGCTGTAAAGACACAATCATCAAAAATCTTAACAAAAGTTGTCATGAATGTTGAACACCAATGTGTGTGTTTAACAATAATGAGTGAAACTACCTTGAACTACTATGTCATTGCCTCATTGGCACTCCAAAAAATACTATATATCTCATTACATTTGACATCTGTGTTGGCACAGGACGGAATGACCTTCTGGCCTCATATTTTATTCAAACTTCAGGGCCACAACATCTTATGAAACTGATAAGGGAGGAAGGGCTAAGTGTCTTAACGCCACATGGTGAATGTTCATTGGCTAACTTTCCCTTATAATGTGTCAGTTTGGGGGCACAGACGTCGCACAAACTAATTACTGTATTTTAGAGTCTTCTTAGCTCTTGTCCAAGGACAAGAGATAACATAAAAGAGAACAAGGCAAGGATATCTGTGAAGCTGATAAGAAACCTGTTGCTTTAAAATGTTTATTGTCTTACTCTGTAAAGGAAATTAAGTCACATTTAATATTATAGGAAGGGAATGCAAAAATAAAATTTGTTTTGCATTATATTAAAGCAGAACTAGTTTTTTTTTAATAGAATGCAAGCAGGTAGGCTTTTGTTGTAGGGGAGACTCTGTATGTCTCTTCTGCCATGAAAGCTTCTGCTTTGCATGCTAGCAATTTTCTGCTGCTTGCAATGCATGTCTGCCTCATCATGTATGCTTCACCAGTGGCAAGCCTGCTTAATTATGTATGCTTTATCAGTTGCATACCTGTCTCATTGTGTATTTTCAGTGGCATGCCTGCTTTGTCACTTATGCTCCCCCAGTGGTGTGCCTACTTCATCATGTATGCTTTACCAGTCGCCTGCCTGCTTCATCATGTATGCTTTATCAGTGGTGTGCCTACTTCATCTTGTATGCTTTGTGAGTGGCCTGCCTGCTTCATCACATATGCTTCCCAGTGGCGTGCAAACCTCATCATGCATGCTTCACCAGTGACCTGCCTGCTTCATCATGTATGCTTCACAAGTGGCACATCAGCTTCAATATGTATGCTTCATCAGTGCAACCATGTACGCGTTGCCAGTGGCATACTTGCTTCACTATATATGCTTCACCAGTGGCGCATAAGCTTCGCTATGCATGCCTCATTAGTGGCATTCCTACTTCATCATGTATGCTTCACAAGTGGCACATCAGCGTCACTATATATGCTTCACCAGTGGCACATAAGCTTTGCCATGTATGTCTCATTAGTGGCATTCCTACTTCATCATGTATGCTTCACAAGTGGCACATCAGCGTCACTATATATGCTTCACCAGTGGCACATAAGCTTTGCCATGTATGCCTCATTAGTGGCATTCCTACTTCATCATGTACCATTCATCAGGATGTTTTTCAGAAAGGGACCCTGAATAGCAGATGTTCATGTTTGCTCCTTTCCCTTGAAATCTCACAGCACATGTTCTCCATAGAATCTTGAATCTTGGCACTCAAAAAAACATGGGTCTGGCAGCACCAGTTTGCATTTTTTATTGAACAAGTGGCACATCACAAGTGGCACATCAGCGTCACTATATATGCTTCACCAGTGGCACATAAGCTTTGCCATGTATGCCTCATTAGTGGCATTCCTACTTCATCATGTACCATTCATCAGGATGTTTTTCAGAAAGGGACCCTGAATAGCAGATGTTCATGTTTGCTCCTTTCCCTTGAAATCTCACAGCACATGTTCTCCATAGAATCTTGAATCTTGGCACTCAAAAAAACATGGGTCTGGCAGCACCAGTTTGCATTTTGTATTGAATACAAGCATTTAAGTCCGTTGAATGATGATGCTCAAATCATCCCTAACAAGCAACTTTCATCTAACGTCTTTGGAAAGCTTTACCCCAGCCTCAACAAAATGTAATTAACCGTCTTTGACTGAGACGGCCCCTCTAATTTGTCTTAACACAGAACCTATATTGAAAGACACACAACAATGCCTTTTGATGAAAAATGTTCATTTCTTATCTTGATTATCCTCAGCTAGCTTGTGTAGCACAAGATTTACCGGTGGATTTGTTTAAAAGCAAGTAATCTCCCGGGAAGAATAGACACTGAAAGGAGGTAAAAGAAACAGTTAGGAGTAAGATAAAAGTCTCTCATTTTTCTTGTGTTAAAGAATAAAAAAAGCCATTCTTTAAAGACTCCCCCTGCTCCTCTTTAATTGGAAGCATCTCGACATGACGCGGGACTTTGTAAAAGGAGTACATAATATTATTCTCTTGCATATCACAAGTGTGAAGATGAAAGGGATAGTATAGAAGATCCGTGACAATTGAGTGGTGGGAAGTTTTGATGTATATCACAGGACAGGCACAGAAAGTGACAGCTGACGCAGACAATTTCGAAGCCATTTGTCTCCTAATTACTGCCAGCTTGCCACCTTATATCATCCACATCCGTCTTATGTAATCTTCCACAATAGCACATTTAGAGGGGTGCACAGTGCAATCTGTAATACAGCGTGGATCATAGTTACATAGTTACATAGTATTTGAGGTTGAATAAAGACATTAGTCCAAATCTGTCTACCAAAGACTCATATTTCATTAACGAGTGGAAACTAATAACCTACTGGCTTCTTGTGTCTTCTGGAGAGAGATGCTCCTGCCCATGTTCTAAATGGCTCCTCTGCTATGCAGTCTAGTCGTTGAAAAATACACGAGGAATACAACAAAAAGAACGAGACCCACTTGTAATGGTTGCTTAATATAGGCGGAACTGGCAACCTAGGGTCAGAAATCTTATCACTGATAGCCTATGTTGGAAGGCAAAGGTTATTCAACTTGTTGGCATCTAAGGAATTATCAGCTTTTGGTTTACTGAAATTTTAAGTGCCTGGTGCCCAACTTGGGGCCTGAGGGTACTTCATGTGTGGCAGACCCCAGCAGTCAGTAGTTGGATCAATGGTTTGTAAAGGGGCTGTTATAAAAGTGATCCTTAACAAATGTCCCCAATCTCTAACTGTTTCCTGTAGCATTTCTCCAGTCTCTAACCACACCTGTAGCATATCCGCAGTCTCTAACTCTCTCCCGTTCCAGTGTTCATACTCTAACAGTCTTCTGTAGCATTATATATTACTGAATATTATGTGTGGCCCCTTGGTAATGTCAGGGGTCCACATGAGTTTCTCCTATACCTTGCAATTTGACCACCACTAATTTAAGTACTATGATACTTACTGTAAGTAAACCTTACTTCATTGCAGGCCTTGCTGGGACATAATATATTAACTTTGGTTATAGCGCACCCACACGTTTCACAGAACTATTTATATGGGCAGCACAGGGTGTAGTGGTTAGCGCTTTTGCCTTGCAGCACTGGGATTCCGTGGTTTGAATTCTGGCCAGGTCACTATCTGCAAAGGAGTTTGCATGTTCTCCCTGTGCTGGTGTGGGTTTCCTCCAGGTACTCCGGTTTCCTCCCACACTTGAAAGACATGCTGGTAGGTTAATTGGCTCCTGTCTAAATTGGCCCTGTATGTGAGATGGGGACCTTAGATTATAAGCTCCTTGAGGGCAGGGACTGATGTGAATGTGCAACTATGTAAAGCTCTGCGTAAATTGTCGGCACTATATAAATACCCGTAATAAATAAATACATTTGTTTGAGTATCTGCCCCTAAGGAGCTTATACTGTAATCTGCTACCTCTATCATAAGGTTGTCATTTGTCCCCATTTGCTTTGGAGAGCCCCCATTTTGAGGGACGCAGCATGTTCCTGACGGCATTGGCGTACATCAAAGCCATGCTGGTGTCCAGGGGAGAAGCTCCCTAGCAGCAGTAGTGGGTATGGAGCAGGCATAGAGAGGCATGCTCTGACATTCATTGTATACAGAACTCACTTTATAGCACCCTCTAGTGTCCCAGCACAATTCAGTGCTTTTTTTGCATGTTGGTGGCCACTTTCCTAGAGACTCAGTTTCCCCAGTGAAGACACTAATGCCTTCTCTGTGGAGGAGGAAGTGTAGAAAGTGAGCTATGAGGAATGGCTGGTGTGTGTATGTAATTTCTTCTATCTGTTAATTATTAGCAGCAGTTGGTAGCTCTGAATTTGGACATCCAACATTTTAGATTTGGATAAAAATGGGGAAAGGCTCAGAAGCTCTGTCAGGTTATTTTTTACTATAATTTGGCGAGGAAAGAGACAGACATTTTTATTACTCTACAGGATTTATATAACGGCAACAGTTTGTGCAGCACAGTATATCACAGAGACAGTACAGTTACAATAAAACACCATACAAAAGGATTAGACGGTCCCTGGAATAAGCTTTACTGAAGAGGTGCATTTTCAGGGAGTGCCTAAAGGCAGACAGAGTGGGAGATAGTCGATAGGTTCTGGTAGGAAGCTCCAGAGGATGGTAGGAAGTGGTGAGGGAGCTAGAGAGCAGAAAGTCTTGGGAGGGGTGGGAAAGATGGTATGTGTGATATTTTGAGATTAAGGTGGTGATGTTGCCGAGTGCAGAGTTGTGGATGGCTTTGTATGTTGTTGTTAGTATTTAGAATTTTAGGCAATGGGCTATTGGAAGTCAGTGGAAAGATTAGCAGAGAGGGGTGAAACTGAATGGTGGGTGAGGTGGAAGAGTCTAGCTAGCAGCAGCATTCATGGTAGACTGAAAGAATGGGGGGGGGGGGAGCCTGTGTGTTTGTAGAGATAGGCCAACAAGAAGGGAGTCACAGTAGTCAAGGCGAAAGATGAGAGAGTGAGTAACTTTGTGGTGTCATTTGTTAAGAGGGAAATGTTACAGAGATTCAGACGGCAAGATTTGCTCAGTGATTGGTTACAAGGCCTGAAAGGGAGATGAGAGTCAAGAATGACCAGAACCTTAGCATGTGTGGAGGGGCTGATAATTGTGTTATTGATCTCAATGGAGAAGTCAGGGGAGGGTGCATGTTTGTAAACTCTAGAAGCTGTCATTTTTAAGCGTTAAGTTCACTAAAAAGCCATTGGACCTTGGTGGTTCAGATGATCCGCCTTTTACCAGGCCTGGAAGAGAATACAGATACAGGACTATTTAACAGTGGAGAGAGTAAAAGGGAATTTTGAAGGTTTGTGGTCAGAAGGATCTGCTCCAGACGCTGCTACCTAACTGGTGTCTGGAGCAGATCTTCTTCAGGATGAAATGACGAGGCTGCAGATCTTCTTCAATGTGGATCCTTTCCTTTTGGCTGACTTCATGTGACAGGCCTCAGCATATACTCATGTGACTGCAACTAAAGAGATTTTAGAGGAATGGTTTCTCCGGGCTAGATAAGATTATTAAGGGCGGACTAAAGAATGAGGGAGTTGGTTATTCGATTTTAGCGTATATTAGGTGGATTTGATATAGCATTTGCAACACTTTTCTCTCAGTTTAGTCCCTTTAAAAAGTCCTGCAAACTTTGCAACAGTTTCAGTCAGCATTCCAACACGTGCAACAGATTCAAGCAATTCTTTCTTGCAACACTTTTACATTGTGTCGTTATGGCTGCTAAAATTTAGAACAGAATTACTGCCAGCCTGTAGGTATGGAAACTTGAGGTAATTAAGTCTAAGTTGGTATACAGAGACAGGCCAAAGTGCAAAGTGAAGGAAGGAGGGCTGTGACTGTGTTTGTGGAGAGCTCCATAGGACCCTGTTAGGGTAACGAGCCACACTAATACAGGATATCATGCCCAGGGCTCAGGGGACCAGTTGATTCTGCAGGAAACTAAAACTTTAAAACATCAAGAAGCAGCATTCATTGTAAGTGATTTAATCAGCATCTGAAATAGCTTAAAACATAGACATGTCAGGTGTAAAATACTATGATTGTGAAATACTTACACTTGCAGAGCATCCACTTCCTGCTTTGAAAGGCCAAAATGATTTCAGTTTGCCAACGCAATGCACACTGGGATTGCCTTGTCATGAGCAGATCATTGCTAGGAAATCTCATCTGTAATCTCACCAGATCTCAGGGAAAGTCATTTTCCTCCCCTGAGATGATGTGCATGGTCACATGTCCTAGTCACATGTCTAGTCACATGTGCCAGAAACCCGGGAAACAAAAGGAGAGCTAGTAATCTGCCCTTAGTAAACATCCCCACTGTCAGAAGACTGGGGAAGAAAAGGGAGATAAGGTATTCAAAGAATACAAAGCCGGCAATTATCTAGAAGTATGTGGTTGTAGATTGTCATTACTAAACATTTCTAAAGGTGTGTTTATTGTTATTCTAAAGATATGGGTAAAGGTCCACTTTAAAAAACATTTGACTTTAATATCACTTTGAGTTTGAACCTTGCTATGAGAATTGCTGGTAGGTATTGCTATGCTGTCTTAGTCTGATTATAAAGTAACAGAAAAGTTGTGTTTTCTCTGACCTTTGTATATATATATGGTCAGGCAGTCCTCTAAAGTGTGGGGAAATATTTATATTGAACAATTCATGTCTGTATATGGCTGCTTTTAAACACAGGTACAACTAAATTTCTAATATTTGGCTTAAAAAGAGCTAGCAATCTAAAGGTGTTTTGGGCCAGGTCTCACATACAGCGTGTAAAACAGGCCTCTGTTTTCGATGGGAATGTTTTCATTTTGTTCTTCTTTCATTTTGTGTTAGTCCCACTGTCAGAAAAGAAATTCTATCTCCTTCTTGTATACACAACATGCCGTACTTACTGGCAAAACAAAGGTTTAACAAGGTCTCAAGATGATTGAAGATTTCACTTTGCTGTAAAAAAGATCTGCTTGGGGAATTTAAGAATAATGTGTAAAGCGATAAGAGCATTATTTGCACGTTTTAAAAAGATTAGATCGCTGCAGAGAATTCTCTAAAACAATGGTAATAGTTTCAAAGTAATCTGCCCCTTCGTCCACAATGGGTCCTCCCCGTCCATTAGGAAACCCTATATCTAGTTTGTCTCATAATTTATTTTGAAATAATGACAAAAAGAACCACCCCCCCCCCCCACCATTAGACTGCAATAACGTTGTACACAATTTCCCCCAATCAAGTAATTGGACGATTGAATTTCAGCTCAGAAAAAGCTTTCAGGATACAAGGTGAAAGACAGATTAAAAAAATATAATATTATTGGAGCAACAATGAACTCTAGGGAGCATATTATTACTCTCAAATTGAACATTGATTTCCTGCTTCTCGTCACATCTGACAAACGTAATTGTGTGATTTCAATGCCCTGTTGTGCTTCAGTATATTGTGGCCGGACACAATAGGAAGCGTTATCAATAGTGAGGACACGCCGTGCTGTAGAACGAATCCACGCCCCCAGCAGGTCAGGTTCCTGAAGATGCAAGTCGCTCTAAGATGCGTTGGCGTTTCTTAAACATCCCCCTTGTCGCTTTCATCTGACGGGCCTCTGAAACAAATGTAAAAATAAAATCAAGGGCTCGTGTTTTTTTTTGCGCTTGCCGGCAAAAGAGGGGCCTTTTAAAGTTAAACAGTAGGTCAGGGGATGTTTAGAATTGGAGACGTTGGCCTTTTGTGTGCTGTGCTCTTTGAATTCTCACATGTGTCCGCAACGTAGGGGCTTGCTCTGTCCATTCTGTTGGGGGGCCATCAAAGCCTTCTCCTCTTTAATTGGTGAACCTGTTGAACGATAAGTGCAGGAGAATGGCCTTAAGAAGCCGGCATGGTCATCTCCTTTACCGGGAGACCTTTCATATAAATTCAGCCACACGTGGCTACCAAAATCCTCTAACCTTTTAGAATGTGGCCATTGCAACCAAGCTCATCATAAGATGTACAAAGGATAAGAGTCGTTTTAAGAACAGAAGAGTGTTGGGTTTGATCATTGACGTTTTTGACTATTTTGTATTATTTACACACAAAAAAATCAAAACCTCTAGATCTTATTACAAAAAAAGTTTAGTGGAGTTGTGCTTCCTTTATAATAACTATTATGTCATTTAATTAGTGACACCTACATAGACTGCGACTCAGCTGTTAATGCGTGTTTGATAATTGCAGCGTGCTGTTTTGTAGAAGGTAATACACTTTACAGGAAGCTTTGGCTTTTATATCCAGCTAATGTTCTGATCCCAATTATTGACCACAAGGAGTTTTAAACATTACACTTTTCTTCTTTGAAAACTGAATGTATCATTGTGTATTAAAGAGTAACTCCAGGCAAAAAGCTGAAGCCAATATCAGTGCTATCTGGGAAACATAAGAGAGGTTGAAGGTTGAGACATGTAGGGGTCGGATAGCAGTAATCAAGTTGTTGAAGGAGAGAGGAGTCTGCACAATCTGGATTATCACACGTATACATTGGTTTAGTGGAAAGTCTCTTTCACAATCATCATAACATTCTTGGAACTTCACCAAAGCAGGGGCATTCTCTCTATAGGCCATTGACTCTGTCAAAGACAAGAAACGTTTCCACCTTGTCACAACTTCATATAGAAGAAAGAACTTAAGGGGAGCACAGGCAATTAATCTATACTTCAGGTGGGGGACACTGAACAATGCCTACAATGCAACTTCTCATTACAAATCTCCACCAAGAGCTCAGAGAGACATCCCCTCACTCCTGCAGACACTGCCACACCATGCATGCTGGTATGCTTTCACTTAACTGTGAAAAATCCACCAAACACAGCAAGAACAAGCTGCACAGGGAACTCCTTAAAGGAGATGAATGACCTGTATTTAAAAAAAGTGAAGACTTGCTGTTTTATAGGAAACATCTAGAAATATGTACCCTTTGTCTTGAATTACACCTTAACAATAGCAGTATGAGAGGTATGGCTCACTGTTCTCATTGCTGAAGAGGAAGCTGTACCTGAAGGCCTGCAGTGTAATGCTTGTCCTGCTTCTGCTTCATTCATTCTAAGGATCTGTGCTTCCTTCACCTCTCCTGCTGCTTCTTGATCAGTACCAACCCATCGTCAGATCACCAACTCTGACATGAGGAAGCAAAGCCCTGCCTCTACCAGGATAGCCAAACCCCCGCACAGACACAGTACAGAACAAGGCATGGTAAGTCAGTATTTGGTTGCAGGTAGCAGCAGGGAGACTACAGGTAAAACTGGTGACTAATCCTTTGACTTTTTCTTGCCCTTTTTGGGCACAACTTTCACAGTACAGATTTTGAAGACCCCCAAAAAGGCAGTCAGTTAGGGCGCAGACTGCCCTGTCTGACATACAAATAGACACTAGAGGGCACATAAAATTTTGTTTATGATATGGACAGAAAAATATGGCAGAGCAAGTGGTCCTTCCTTAGTTCATGTTCACAATCATCTTATCGCAAGATTTAGGCTACTCGACATTTCCCGGGACCAAGCTGGAAGGATGTGGGCATCAACTTTACCAGGGAGCTGTGGGTGGAAGCTGAGGGAAAGGTGAGTTTTTATCTAACTTTTTTCTTCTAAAGGATTTTTTTCTGCAGTATTTTAGCAAGGGGGAGGGGCACTCTAAATGGGCAGACATAGCTATTGATGTGCAAGGTTTGCTTTAAACATATGGTTGGTTGCCTTTTTTCAGTAAAAAAAATTGTCTATTGAATATTATGTAGTGTTTGTAGTGTTGGATTATTTTTCACATATTTTGTTCTGTATAACATGTGCTGTAAAATTGTTTACAGAGAATAACAGCTCAAGGTGAAATTTACACACAGGTAAATAACCCATCATGGTGACTCCTATAGGATGGCTCAGTCTCAAGCTTCAGCAAGGTAAATTTAGCATGAAAGTGTTATGGACGGTAGTCTGTATGCACTAGGAACAGTGCTGATGAAGAATCAAAGGACTGGACCTGGGACTGCGCAGAGACACGGAGCTTAGAGGAGACACCAAGAGGTATAGATGCCACATACAATGTTGTTTTAACACCTCTCCCTGGGCAGGTTATTGACACCTCCTAGACTCCGATTATGCAAATGCATTTAACACCTGTTTGTGACTAACAGATTGTGTGAATTGGAGCAACAACTTTCACCATAATTTTTCCAGGAGAATTTTTGTACAAGTCATTCTGAATTGAGAAAGCTGGTTGGATGACCAGTGAAACATCTTCAAGAAAAATACAGCAAGTCCAGTTGCCCTGACTAATTTATAGATAACACATGAGATAGCCCTTTAAACCAATGCCTGGCTGTGGAATGGCTGCAATGTTGGTGGCCTCTGATTGGCTACATGCTATCAGTCCTGTGCAAGGTAAAGACCCAGCACTGGAATGAGGCCAAGGTTAGTGTGAAGAGAATTACTGCTGCGCTCTTTAGCCAACCCATCCTGCTCTTTGAATCCTCTCACGTGATACATCCATTTGTAAAACAAATCATATACTGTATATACAGTATATTATATGGTTTTCCCTCAAGCTGATATAGATATATATATCTATATATATTGTAACATGGTGCCAGTAAAACCTGCCAGGTTGGCAGGAAAAGTGATAGATGGTAGATACATTTCTCCACGGATCCTTAGATTCATCATGTAAGGTAATGCCAGCATAGAATTGGAGGTAAAGAAAAATAGCTCTTTACCTTGTATTGGTAAAACAAATCCTGGGGCTGGTGTTACTAGGAGTCTGATAGAGCTCTGGGTGGGACAGACTCCTAGTTCCATGGACCGTAGTTTAGTGAAGACTGCACAGGACTTCATTAGTGTGCAGCTGCACCTAGCTTGGGGGAAGTGTGTGTCTCAGTGCAAGGAGAGACAGTGTGCTGAATGCAGCAAGTTATGTGTTTGGAGCCAGGCCTGTCAGCAGGACAGGGTTCTGTGGATTGACTGTAACTGTTCCCATAAAGGAAACAGACCCAGCTCAGTGGACTATCGCTAATACCAAATGGAAGAGTTAATCCAACAGCTAGTGCAGTCAAATGCCTCCCTTTAGGCTGCACAACAGCAAGCAACTTCTGCGCAACAGCAAGCAACTTCTGCGCAACAGCAAGCGCACGCAGATCAACAGGAAACAAATCGTTTGCTGGCAGCTGCTACCCAGGCAGCTATAACAGAGCAAAACGAGTCTAGTTTGCTCTTACACAACCAGATACAGTCTCTGGCATGAAAAAACCCAACCGCCCATCAGAGATGCGACAGGACTATGACCTTACAAAAGGGTACTGGCAAATACTCCTATCTGGTTGGGCTAAAGAGAAAACAGCATTTTCTACTGCAGAAGGTCATTGGCAGTATAAAAGGATGCAGATTGGGAGAGCCACTTGCCCAAAGTACAGGCTGTCATTAACATTAGCGCCCTCGGCAATGCTGGACTGACAGCCAATCCCAAGAAGTGTGCAGTGGGTTTGGAGGAAGCCCGCTATTTGGGATACATTATTGGAAGGGGAGTAGTGAAGCCCCAGGTCACCAAAATCCAAGCTATCCAGAATTGGCCAAGACCCCTGAATAAAAAACAGGTGAGAGCCTTTTTGGGTTTGATAGGCTATTACAGAAAATTTGTCCCCAATTTTTCCACTAGGGCAGCTCCTCTCACAGATCTTAGAAAGGGAGGAAAGTCTTCGGCTATAACTTGGACCCCGGAAGCGGAGATGGCTTTCCAGGACCTCAAGACAGCCCTGTGTGTCTCAGTGCAAGGAGAGACAGTGTGCTGAATGCAGCAAGTTATGTGTTTGGAGCCAAGCCTGTCAGCAGGACAGGGTTCTGTGGATGGACTGTAACTGTTCCCATAAAGGAAACAGACCCAGCTCAGCGGACTATCGCTAATACCCAGTAAGGCTCAGTGGAGCGGACTTTTATTTGTTTATGACAATTTACATTTGGGGGCTGGATGCCTACCTTTGTTATTTGTCAACTGATTGCTGTCTGGAATTAAAGCTGGCATTTTTGTTGAAGAGACTGCGAGTTTGCCTCTACATTGAGACTGGTTCCCTACAATATATATATATCTGTATAGATATATATATACATACACTGGCATATATAGATATATATCTATATATATCTATATGCATATAGATATATATAGATATATATCAGGTGTGAAATTGACCCAAACCAATTTCCTTTTAAGAGGTAATGGAAGCTTCCCTTCCAGTGTTTACATTTTTTGCATGTTTACCTCCTTACCACCTGCAGTTTAATGCCTCCCATGCCATGGCTCCCTCTGAGATTTTATTAAGACAGAGTGAGCCTCAAGACAGGTGGGCACTGCTGTGCTGTCTGTTTAGATAACCCATAGTGCTGTGGAAAACCTTTGTCATGCATTAAACATTTCTTTGAAAAACAAAGTAAAAATACAAACATATAACAGTTTAAAAGCATTCACTTAAAAAAAAATAGGACCCAAAGCTATTATAATTTCACTTTAACACACGGATACAATTTGTTGGTGGCATTTAACATATCCTTTCTCAATTATACGTTATACATACCCCACTAGTATGTAGAAGATAAGTCAGTTTGTGATTCATTGAACCACAGTTGCCAATTTTCCAATTTCTATGAGTGTGAGAGCATTTATATAATTTGATTTTCCACTGAAAGTGATTTTGTAAAAATACACTGTAACTCAAGAAGTGATCTGAATTCATTCCGCTACTGGACACAAATGAGTTTCATCCAATGTGTGGTTATGGTGAGAGTGCTGCAGATGTGATCTAGAGTTAGATGCTTTTTATTGAGAGAGGGGTGAGAATTTTGTGCTATAAGATGACTTCTAGTTCACAACATTTATTGATCTCAAGATTATATCTCAGTCAAATTCCATTATTGTTGTATGAGTCGTCAATGGGCCATGGAATCAAATACAGATAATCGTACAGCTTTGTGTAAAAAAAACACCACGGTCAGTTTTAGTTCAGCACTTTTATGCTTAAAGCTGAACTCCAGGATTAAAACAAAAAAAATACTCTTACAGTGCGCCACACTCCGGCACTGCAATCATTAAATGCTCGTTAATTCTAGGGGTAGGTGGTAGAAGAAAAGACTGTTCTACTTACCTTTTTCCTCTCTCCTGTGGCAGCATGGATGACGGCTTCAGGAGCAAGAAATATTGTAAGTATTACAGCATATCTTAGTTACACTAGAAAGTCCCCTATGCACCGAAATCCCTAGTTGGAGCTGATCTAATAAACAGGTTTACACATATGGAGTATGTATAAGTATCACAATTTAATAGTAACAGAATAAACACATTGAAACACCTTCAACAAGACATTTAAAAACACTTAAAAATGACTTCCCACAGGATAACCCGATAAGTATAGTAGCCTGAGCGGCAGATAGTCACTGGTGCAAGTGCAGTGGCCACAATCCAATGTGGATACTTGGTATCTAGGCTTACTCACGTCACTTAAGACTCAAAGTGGTGGACAATCCTCATAGAATCCCGTTCTAATATGTAGTTTGCCGTGGAACGAAACTGCTCAGTGGCATTTCCAGAAAATCCGACTTCGTTAGGTAAAGAACGGCTCTTGGGGTTGCCTCTCCACCCACTGATCGGTGCTCACACTTGCCCACAGAGTTTAGCTTCCAAACCGTGACGGGAACAATCAACGAGATTCCAAGCTTGTGCGGCCGCGCAGCTGAATGAAATATGCTGGAGTCCTCACAGCGGTGAGCCCGTGATGTAATAAAGCCCAAAGTCGAACGAGATCGAGTGGCAGTGACTCGCTCGCACTTCTCAATTTTCAGTCTGGAATGTGCAGGCTGTGCAGGCTGATCAGCTGCTGCACATCGGACAGTGTCCCGGTAGTTTAAGTTCCATCCCTTAGTTTAAGAAACAGTGCAGTTTAGCTAGCCGCATATGGGTCTGCTACGGGTATCCAGGGAAGCTTTCACAAACACGTTGCCCTAACGCGTTTCCCCCGATCACACGGGGCTTCCTCAGAGGGTATTACAGCATATCCCTATACTCCCAGGAATGGAATGGAATGAAAAAGATATAACAGATTCCCCCATCTCCTGAATCTCCCTCTGTGTGCTTTGTATTCTGACCGCGGGAGGGGGGTGCTGCTGTTAGAATTTCCTGAACAGTGACGACAGGTGACTGGCCATCATCACTGTTCACCCGAAGATTTTCCATCTGGCTCCTTCAGTCTTCTGATTAAAGGATGCTGGACAAAAGGGTGGCAACTGGGCCACCCAGTGTGTGAATTTTGGCTGGTTTATCAAGAAACGGACAAAATTCCTACAGTGTGTAGCCAGTTTAAGAGGACCATCTTTGTACATTTGTTAGTGGGGTGCATGGTGTAGAGAGCTCTACACCCAGTGCAAGGAAATAGGTAAAAGAGTTAGCTGATTATATTTTGTTACTTTAACAGATCCTCATTTTAAATCAATAAGAAATGAGGTAAAAGTGTTAAAAGCTATTAAAATGGATTTATGTAAGTTTCCATATGTGGGGACTGGTGATCCTTCAAAGCAATCCGTGACCATGCTGGCTGGTCCCCTCCTTGTTATGTCTTAATGCTGGGCACTCAGGTAGTGATGTAGACACCTCAAGAAGGACCCTCCACCTCTGCAGCAAAGAAGACAGAAGACCTGGAACTTAAGCATCATATAGATTTACGTAAATATTTAGGGCTTTTAGGTAGTGTTTTTTTTACTTTTAATTGTAAGGCAGCGGTGTGTTAGGATGGATGGGGTACGTGACTGGAAAGGAGGGGAGCTGCCCGGAGATCATCTTTAAATGGTTATATCATGTGACTTCATCAGATCCTTATTTTAAAGTGACCCAAAAAGGTTAACTAAAAAGAGAGCAAACTGATTTTTCCCGGAGTGTGGATCTTATTGGACCCCTGCTGCACCAAATGGTTCCTTCCACCAACCTTCACACTTTTACTCCAGTGATGAAGATCAGTGGAGGAACCACTGAGCACAGGAGGGGACCAAAGAGATCAACACTACTGCTATTGTTGGTAGGCATGTGCACCGGCAAAAAATGTGTTTAGTTTCGTTTAGTTCTGAATCGGATTTTGTGTTATTACATTTTTTGGGATTCGGGTCCGAAAGTCAATTCGTGGCGGGATTCGCAGACGAAATACGTTAGCAGTAGTCTGTACGAATTGTCGTCTAGTTTTCGTTTCCTTCGTTCGTTGCAGCAAAGTGCCATTTAAAAAAAATAACATTTTAAGTCACTTCGCTGCAACGAAAATTCGCCAACAAACAAAAATGCGAGCAGACTACCGCAAACGAATTTCGTCCGAAATGTCGTTTGCGGAAATTCGGATTCGTTTTAATTCGTCATTTCTATTATTCAGAAAATTCGAATACATCCGAATCTCCGAATAATGAAAATTTGTCAGAAAAACAAATGTTTCCGAAACGAATCGCACATGTCTAATTGTTGGTTTCTCAGCAGGATTCAGAGGAAGATTCCTCTTCAACTGAGCCATGTTCAGTGGCTTGACCAGCAGAAGTCCACATTTTTTTTTTTTAAGTAGACCATTTTTTTCCCCCTAACAGGGTCACTTTAAAACAATTTCCCACTATTGACATAGACCAGCATCCTCCTTTATTAATAAAGAAACAAAAACAACAACAACACATTATCCTGCATTTGCCAGCAGTTAATATTTCCCGAGCAGTTGATGATTTGGTGCGGTTCCTGTTGTCTCTTTCATCGGTAGCCTCTTAAATATTTATGTTTTATCTTTATCTGTGCAAGGATGGAGCTGTATGTGTGTGCAGGCTGTAAAAACAGTTTGAAGACAAACATACTTCCAGCTGGTTTCCTCCTGTTTTCCATCTGCTCCCTTTCTGCATCTTTGCGCTGTGATTGTTACTTACCATCGGAAGCTAATTCTCCATATGAAGCAGAACCACTGCCTGGGTCAAGTGGGCACTTATGTCATTTAGCCATGAAAGTGCTTGTGTGCGGTATCGTCAGCGTATTTCCCAACCACCGATGACTGCGAAAGGTATGAAAAGATACTAATAGCATTCAGTGCTATTACTTCTTGTTAACCAGACAGGGACTGTATAGACTGAAGCTGGCTGTAGACTTACAGTCAATGTCTAGCCCAGGGGTGGGCAACTCCGACCCTGCTTTAACTACAAATCCCAACGTGTGTCTGCCTCTGGGAGTCATGCCTGCAACTGTCAGTCTTGCAATGCCTCATGGGACCTGTAGTTCCATAACAGCTGGAGGGCCGGAGTTGCCCACCCCTGGTCTAGCCACAACATTTTAAAGTTTTTGACAGAGTGGGGAAGGATAAGAACTCTTGTCAGTTTTTTATTGCTCCACATGTACAAAGTGAGAGCATCAAATCAAAGATCTAATATGCTGCCAGAATCAGCCATTAAACCACTGATTTATTCTGCCAATCTTTTATATATATCAAACCAAAATCCGAGTCTTGTTTTCAAGATCCCCAAATATTTTACGCTCCGATGAAGGGGGAGTGTTAATGTCCTCGAAATGCATTGGCTAGGGGCGTCCGGAGGTCGGGTAACACCCGGAGCGGGTACCGGGGTGACACCTTGCCATGACGTCATCATGCATGCGTGACAATCTTGGTGATGGACGCTGGCAGAGAGAGGAGGGGACGTTCACCCGGCAGGATAAGGTATGCCACCAGGTTCCTTCCTCTCTCCTGCAACTGTCGGGCCCTCGGTCCATGACCGAGTGTCTGACTTTCAGAGGGGGTTACACCAAAATGTCTGTCATTCATTTTGGTGTCACCTCTCCAATGGTGTCTCCTGAGTGGCACCCCACCCTAGTGACGCCACTGGCATTGGCTGTTCTATGTTTCCTTGTTTTGAGAAAACGCTAGTATTAAAAGATTTTGGACTTTCAGAGTTCTGGTTGGGCGCTCTCATTAGACATTTTACATAAGGGGCACCCTGTTTTTGGTGACAGCGGCCTCACAGCCTCATGGGAACTTCTGTGCTCTGTATAAACTCGATTGACTATCTACAACCATGAACTATTGATAAGCCTTCCAGTATACATGTTCTGAGCTTTTTATTGCCGCCTGTGTCCCTGCTGTGTAGATTCCCTCTATTTGCTAGACATGTAAGCTGGCAAAAAATGTGTTATGTATCATTAAGTTAACCTTCCTGGTGGTAATCCCGAGTGTGGCTCGGGGTTAATTTTCAGTACCAAAAGCGGTAACCCCGAGCCACACTCAGGATTACACTGTAGCATCACTTACCTTGTCCCTACGAGCCCCGCTGTGTCCTCCGGCCGATGCCGGCATTCATCTTCCGGGTTCCTTCCCTGCGAGCGACGGCGTCGCAGGGGGGCGGAACCGGCGGGAAATGTAAAAGTGAAAAATAGGAAAAAAAAAAGAAAAAATACTGACGTAATCAGACCGCCAGGGAGGTTAAGCATTTTTCGTTATTTTGTTTTTTGGGGATTTGGGTCCGAAAGTCAATTCTGTTTGGGATTCGGATGAATATTCGTTGCAGCAAAGTGACAGAGAAAATGAAAACAAAGGACATTTTTTTTTTACAGTCCACAGAAAGGAAAATCTGATTTGAAGTTCATACGCATTTTTGGAGATTTGTACATTCAGAAGCATTCAAAATTTTCCTTATTTCTGTCATTTGGAAATCTGGATTCATCCGAATGTACGAATGTACGAGAATTCATATGAATGTCAATTCGGAATGAAACAAATCACACATGTCTACTATTTGCCCTGCTTACTTTTGTCACAGAGAATGAAAGTGACAGGAAGTACACATTTTATTCAGTTGACACCAGAAAATGAAGCGAGGGAAAATCTTCCAATGGGGGCACTTGTTCTATCTAGGTGGCTGCAAAATCAGCTGCTGAAGATCTCTATGATTCTCACACACTGGCCAATTGGATTCCACTTTCAAGCCATTGCAGTCCTGATATAGGTTCTCCTTTGCTAAGCCCTGATAAAGGGATATTTTTATGAGCCCCTTAAATGCGTTAGATGCTTCTATACTGTCCCCTCCACCCTTTATAGAATGAAGTTGTTTCTGTAGTGTTAAACGGAGCGCAGTGCTTCAATTTACAACCCTGCAACTACCTCCCACTTTCTGTTACATATCCGGGACAAGAAGTAAAGGGAAATCTCACCATTGATGCAAAAAAACATAAAAAATAAACTGACAGGAGAGTAGGAAAGCCTGCTTATAGCAGACTGAGACTCATTAAATTCATCCATGTCTTGAGTTAGAACTACAGAACTCCCCTTACTTTTTGTTTGTCTCCATAACACTGAGGGAACGTGTTCTGTAGTCCTAGCACACTTCCTGACCCTTCCAATGTTTGCGATAACACCACAGAGGGCACAGGACAGCACTGGATTCAAAGAATGCTATTGTTATGGCTTACATATGCTTGAACAAATGCTAATGCATTTCAAATCAGCGTCCTTAGCTAAAGTATACTTATGCGTCATCAATAAAAAGAGCAATGAGGTGCTAATTGTGGCTAGCCACGGCCATACATCAGTTCTCCAGGCTCTTGAGGTCAGATGTCCCTGTTGCAGTTCTGGCACGGTTTCCACCAACCTTGGAGTATTAGGGAGTTTCCATCTACCATTTGGCGTTAATATTATTTATCCGGCATTCTCAACACAGATACTTTGTATTCTGCAAGTGGTAATAGAAATGTAATAGAAAAGGTTTGCAGAGAGAGGGATAGAGACGGGGAGGGAGAAATAGATAATAGACAGATAGATAGATAGATAGATAGATAGATAGATAGATAGATATGGGGGGAGAGAGGGGGAGATGGAGGGGGAGATTGAGAGAGATGGGCGGTAGAGAGGAGAGAGGGTATGCGAGACAGAAAGAGAGAGAGAGAGATGGGGAGAGAGAGAAAGCACGAGTTGGGGTAGAGAGGGAGCTGGATAGAAGGAGACAGAGAGAGAAAGAGAGAGAGAGAGAGAGAGAGAGAGGGATTGAGAGAGATGGGGACAGAGAAGGAGAAAGGGAATGTCAGAGAGAGAAGGACAGAGAGAGGTGGAGAGAGAAAGAAATGGAAGAGAGAGAGTGATAGAGAGGGGGAGAAAGTGAGAGAGATGAGGGAGAGAGAGAGAGAGAGAGAGATGGGAAAAGAAAGAGAGAATGGTGGAGAGAAAGATGGGGTGGGGCTGGGGGCGGAGAGGGAAGGAGATGGGAATGGAGAGATGAGAGGCAAAATAGAGAGAGTGATGGGGAGAGAGAAAGATGTGGAGAGAGATATAGAGATGGAGAGAGGAAGGGAGACAGAGAGAGAGGGACAGAGTGAGAGGATCAGTATTATTTTTATTCCATGTGTAAAGTGACATCACCCCAAGTGTAGCAATGTTTTGAAATGCGTCCGGTTCCTTCATCACTTTGTTTTGCTTGATGAAGGAACCGGATGCGTTCTGAGACATTGCTACACGTGGTGGTGTAACTTTACACATGGAATAAAAAGAACTTTGTTTGGAAAATCTTAGGACTAATGTTGTGCATTAATCGCATGGCTCGTATGTTATTTGCACGGTACCATGCAGTGCACCTACCGTGCGTCACAGTGTGGCAGGTGCGTTGCCATTCATTTGAATGGCGACCCAAATAGACCATCCAGCCGGAATGTGGTGGACTTTGCTGTAACACGCAGTACAGCAATACCGTTCATTGTGGTGCATTTGAAAAACGTGTATGCGCTATTTTTTAGGTAGTGTGTAGGTGCGTTGCGCGGTACTCTGCGTTATTCACACGGCATTGGTGTGAACAGGCCCAGAGAGATGAGAAGAGAGAGTTGATGGCGAGAGAGATAGAATGAAAAGAAAAAGAGAGAGATTAGTTGAAAAAAGAGAAAAGAAGCATAAGCTGCTTTTTAAAAAAATTTTTTTTGCAATGCTCAGCAATTTGATATTTTTTTAGCTGGAGTGGAGCTTTAAGAGTCACCACTCTCACGTTATACCTGTTCAAACCTGTTACCCTCTAAAATCTAGATGTAAATCTTAACTAAATCACATATTTTAGCTAAAGTACTGGGTATCATAAACCTTTGCCATTTGTTTTAATTCTGTCTTTAACTTTTTGACAATTTATTTCCATTTCAGCACTGCTGATCTCCTCCAGCCTCTTTAAGTCACTTTATGTCTGCATATGCCAACAATACTGTTAATTCTGTCTTTACCTTTTTGACAATTTATTTCCATTTCAGCACTGCTGATCTCCTCCAGCCTCTTTAAGTCACTTTATGTCTACGGATGCCAACAATACTGTCAAGACCGACCCAGCTGGCTGATTGACAGCTGGCACGGCCTATGTAGAGGCAGAGCCAGCTTTGCCCACCCCGTCCTCCGCCCATTCCTCCAGTCAGCGCTGGGGGATCGGAAAGGGGAGGGGGAATCCCTGCAGGGAGATAATCCAGAAGTGAATGAGTGAAAATCACTCACCTCATAGTTCTCCTAGCACACACAAGGATGACTCCACAGGTCCCTGCAAAGTAAAGGCGCCACCCTAAAACAGGATATCAGGGCCAGTGCTCAGGGGACCAGCTGATTCTGCAGGAAGCTAAAACTTTTAAACATGAAGGAGCAGCATCCATAGTAACAATTTAATCAGCATTTAAAATAGCTTAATAACCCTTTGACTTTAATATCACTTTAAGGCTAAGCAAACACAACCAGATTGGCAGATATGATGCTATGATGCCATGCCCTTCACCTCCATTCCCTTCCCTTATTTTCTCCTTACCTGCATACCAGTCTTATACATAACTCTCTTTTTTCTTCCCTTTCCATTTCCCCCCTACCTTTCTGTTTATATTCTCTGCACCCTCCCTTCCTCTTCACTACTTTTTGATAATTTTCAATGCTGAATTTTATTCTAGGCAGATTCTAATCAATTTAAACATGTCAAAGATGTAGAATTGAAAAAAAACTTATTGTTACTATTATACTGTACAAGTATCCCACCTACTGGCACCATTCTGTTCACTATTGTAACATACATTTCTATGAGATTTTATTGCAGTGTTTTTCCTCTGGCACCCCCCCCCCTCCCCTCTTCATCTTAAATATGTAAATCCTCCATTTATCTGGAATTACTTAGCCAAATACTGATGTGTGAGTGTGCAAGATTATCATATTCCATCACCACCTCTGATCCTCTTTACCCCCTTTCCTTTTCTCTATCGTAGATAAAATATAATAATAATATAGATCACGTGCTGTCAGAAGATATTATTTTGAGAGTGACTTAAAACAATTGAT
Organism: Nanorana parkeri; assembly: GCF_000935625.1. NCBI lineage: Eukaryota > Metazoa > Chordata > Amphibia > Anura > Dicroglossidae > Nanorana > Nanorana parkeri. The sequence continues at coordinate 2,024,440 of NW_017306269.1, forward strand.
TTTCCTTGATGAGAAATGAAAAATCTTCCTCTAACCTAAGCGGTGACTTGGTAATCCCGTCACTGGACATCAGAAAGCTTTTCCCTCTTTAGCAGGAACATGAGACTATTTCTGAGAAGGAATTAATTTTTCAGATGCGCCGGGAAGGATGGCTCAAGGACTTAGCTGGTCTGTCCTCATCCAGAACACACATCTCCTCTGATTAGAACAAGGTTGCAATACTTTTTTTTTTTTTTTTAGGGTTAGCGAGTTTTAGATGAACTTGGGGATTTGTACTGGGTGATGAAATTGATCTTATAATTTTATGGAGTTACTTAAGCCTTAATCCCTACATTTATTTTTCCAAATGGAATTTAAAGGTTTAATAAGAAGAAAAGATTCAGTCATTTGTAAGTATTGAGGTTCTGGTTATTTTTTTAAGGAGGATATAAGAAGTAATCAAATAATTCCATTGAAGAAGCTAGGTTAATTAAGTTAAAGGAAAACTCTAATTACAGGGTTATTCACAAAAGGGTGAAGAGTTTGGAGAAGGCAGGAGAAGTGAACAATCTAGGACAACATAGCCGATTTGGAAAAATTCTCCAATTCAGGTCACTTTTCAGTTCAGCTCTGTTATCCTAGATCGTTCACTTCTCCAAATTCTTCACCCTTTTGTGAATAACACTGTAAGTTTTAGTAAAACCTTTGTTGAATATGTAGTGCACCCCTGAACCCCAAAGGCACAGGGAGAGCCCCAGAACCAGGGAGGGCTAACATTCCACTCTCCGGAATGGATCCTTAGCTGGGTTGTGGGATGTGAACAGTAAATTGGGCTCCAGTCACTTTAAGTTTTTTTTTCAATGCTTTATTGTAAAACAGCCAAAACTAGGAGAGAGGGTATAAGGGCTACAGAGATCCATGGGCACAAAAGAGACTCCAGACTCACCAATTCCTTCCATCTTCAACAGTGCAGGAATAATTTAGTTGAACATAAGGTGACACTGTGTAACAGAACCACAGCTGGATAGAGGGTATTCTTGAGATCTTCCCTGGGAGAGACACCAGACTTGTTCCTGAGGTCCATACCATCCTGTCCTTCCTGGCACCTCTAGCAGTGATAGGGCTCCTCTGGTTCTCCTTCCCAGGTAGTTCCAGACCCCTTCTGGGTCCACATGTGGCCTCCTACAGACTTTTGGCCTAGTCTGCTTCTCCAACTGTGTACATGCTACCCACTGGCTAAGCCCGGGGGTGGACAACCCTGAGCACATGGCCATTCCTGAGAATTTATGCACTTCCCCAGCATGTACCACTGGCCATAAAACTACTAGTGATTGGCTGAAGAGACATAAACACTCCCAATGTTCTCCCATTGGCTGCCCCAATCTGTGGCAGGATCACACCCCACTTCAGGTAGGTGCAATGAATAGCAAAACCACTAGGAATGACCACAGACTACACATCAGTCAGACTGTTTACAGTACTAGCAACTCTAAATTTAAAGAGCCACTCCACTTGGGATGCAGGGGCTACAAATATATGACTGAAGCTGTACTCTATGCAGATTACTAGTACATCAATATATGTATTTTTTGTTAGCTTTCCTATTCATATTCTCATGGAGATTTGTGCCTCTGTGCTGTGCACAGAAATACAGTATATATCTTCTTCCCCCCAGACAGTGTATTGTGTGTAAGGGCAGAGTGTTTACTGATCATGTTACAATGGGTGACAGGGAGGGGGGCAGCTGATTACAGTTTCATACCCTGGTGTCTGACTAAATTTCCTGTGGAAAAATGTTTGAATTTTTAGGCTCGGGTCCCCCATTCACACCACATCCAGATCATCTCCAGACCAGACCAGATTGTTTCCAGACCCAAAATGCATGCTAATGTATCCTATGCTCAGGGGTGTTACGCAGATCATGGGGCCCCATAGCACAATATATTATATATTAAATTCAGGTAGCAGGAGAACTGTCTGCATAGTCCCCCCCCCCCGCAGATCTGATGTCAGCTCTTCTTGAATAATAATGTCAGTGTCAGCAGCAACTTCTGCAATCCTTACTGGTGCCCCCTTCCACTCCCAGGCCCCATAACAGCCGCATGGGCTGCTAGGGCTATTGTTATGCCACTGCCTATGCTATTTCTGGCCTCTGTTCACAGCGGTTCCATAGAAAGCTGTATGGAAACCGCACTGATCAGCACGGGAAAAATAGTGCAGGGAGCAGTTCGGGCGGGGGGCAGTTCGGATCGCGTGGACCCGTGCGGTTGTATGCGATAGCAATGTATGGGATCGTTCATGTCGGCGGATCCGTGCGGCTGAACCGCCCCCATGTGAACTGGGTCTAAAATCGCGGCAAAAATGTGATGCACTGCATTCCATATCTGGTCCAGATCTGGTATGGGAAATGGTGTGAACCCAGCTAAGCCTAATAAAACTCTCATTAAAAAAATGAAGAAAGCCTGCAATGTAAGTCATGTGCTCATGTATATTTCCTCACTGCACCTCTTCATTACCACAATAAATGCAAATCACTTACAAAATAGGAAATGGATTTTAAACTCACATATGACTGTATGAACCACCAAGTTATTGTATCCTAGAATGAAATCCGAATGTAACAAACATCTGGTAATCCTGGTAATATGTTTAAACAGTTATTAATGGACCTTGTAGGTCATGCATGCATATATTCCTGCATCCAAACAAAGAGCCAGAAGTCCGATTGTCTATCCCATAACGTGAGCAGCTCTTGTAAATCACATAGAACTGGTAACAAAGAGCAATGATACAATGCTTAGCCCCCGCGTCAAGGGCATGCACATACCGCTACCAATGCCTTTTTACATTGTTAGAATATGGAAAGTCTCAATTGTATCAACCAACGCTGATACTTTACCATTGGTTGATACAATTGAGACTTTCCATTGTTACAATTCTAAGCATTGTATCATTGCTCTTTGTTACCAGTTCTATGTGAGGTGGATTTCCATAAGAGAACCTTTTTTGTCTTATACAGTTTTATGAGAACAGTCAATGAGAGTTAATTTGCCTGATGTTTGATGACTGTAGGAGTAAGTCCACAGAAATTCAGGAAGAATATGCAAACTCCATGCAGACAAAGTCCGTGGTGGGAATTGATCTTAGGACAACATGCTGCAATGTCAAATTGCTAAACACTAAATCCCCAGTGTAAAGCCCAATTTTAGTTCTCCCACTCTCTAAACCTCTACCCACCAACAACTTTTTTTTCTTTTATTATTATTATTAGTGACACACCAATACCAAGTACCGTACTCGGTACAAGTACAGATACTTTTCCAGCTCCAAGACTAGACTAGGGAAAAATTCAAAAGTTAGGAGGCAGCTGTCGTTTGTAAGGAGCACACGGAGCACCTGGGATTTGTGCATCTCTGTATTAATGTGTGATTTTTAAAAAATAAGTATATATAAGTGATGCACCAATACTATTTTTCCAAGTAAAAGTACTGATACTTGTCCAAGTACTCACAGATACAAGTACTGATACATTTTTGTTTATTGTCATGTGACAGTTTTTCTAAAACAATACCTACTAATGATTTCAGGACAGTGGTGGAGTGCCAGAGCTATGTCCCAGCTGCAACCACTGCAACCCTGGTAGTTCTCATTAAAATGCCAAGTATCGGCACTGGTATCGGTGCATCCCTAAATTATTATTATTATTATTATTATGCTATTGCGGATGCTATACAGATGTATACAAATTTGTTGGTACCCTTCCACAAAAAAAGAAGGACCCACAATTTTCTCTGAAATAACTTGAAACAAAAGTAATTGGCATCCATCACTGTTTATTACATATTTAATAAGATCTGATTTTGATTTTTGATTCAGAAAGAATATTTTAAACAGTAAAACAAATGAAATTAGCATGGAAAAAAATGATGGGACCCATAACCTAATATTTTGTTGCGCAGCCTTAAAGTAGAACTATGAGGTGAGTGATTTTCACTCAACCTCACAGTGCGAGCAGACGTGTGACAATGAAACTGTCACACGACGGCTCAATAGATGGGGAAGTGAGCGAACACATACCGTCGATCGCTCACTTCTCCATCATGTCCCTCCAGAGAGCCGTGAATGTCACTCACGGCTCCCTGCAGGGATTTCCCCTCCCCGCTCTGATCCTTCAGCGCAAACTGGAGGAACGGATGGGGGAGGGGGCAGGTACAGCTGGCTCTGCCTCTAGATAGGCAGAGCCAGCTGTCAATCACGCAGCTGGGTGGATCTCGACAGTAATGTCCGGATCCGTCCCGGCTGCGGTGGTCTCAGTAGACTGCGAGCTGTAGCTCACGGTATACTGAGCTTTGGGTGACGGGAGGACGCTAGTTTGTGTTCTCCCGTGACCCTTAGGAGAACTATGGGGAAAAGCACAAACAAGCAATGTCTGTAGCTCGCACTGAGACTTCTCCACCTGCCAGTGGGTAGTTTGGCACTCTTCCCCGAGCCACTCCAGCTGTCTCAGGTCTGAATGATGCTTTCTCCAGATTGTATGTTTCAGTTCTTTCCATAGGCATTCAGTAGTATTCAGATCAGGGAACAAAGAAGGCCACTTCAGAATAGTCCAATGTTTTCTTCTTAGCTATCTTTGGGTGTTTTTAGCTGTGTGTACTGGTTCTTAATCCTGTTGGAGGATCCATGACCTGCATCTGACACAGAGCTTCAGATGTAAATAGATGTCACCAGCACACCGGAATCGTCTCAAAATCACCAAGTGTCCATTTATTGAAACATCTTGTCACCAGAACAAGCACTTTCGGGGCCACACAGGGTCCCCTTCATCAGGCTCAGACTGCTAAACCTGATGAAGGGGTCCCTGTGTGGCCCGAAAGCGCTTGTTCTGGTGACATGATGTTTCAATAAATGGACACTTGGTGATTTTAAAATGATTCCGGTGTACTGTTGACAACTATCTACAGCTATTGTCTGACAGCGCCATTTGTAGTCACTACGAGCCCCCCCCTACCTACCTTGACCGTGGAGTTCACCTTGTATCTCTTATGGAATGCAGTGCATCCTTGGCTCTTTGTCTACCATTTGCATTATCCTTCTGTTTAATCTGGGGTCAATTTTCCTATTGCGGCCACATCCAGGGAGGTTGGCTACATTCCCATGGACCTTCAACTTTTTAATAATGAACCCAGACAGTTTAATTCATTCCTAGTTAAAGTACAATTAAACTCTCTTTTTTTGCATATATCTACTGCTTGATAACAGTAGATATATGCAAAAACATAAAAAAGTAAAAAAGCTAAAAAAAAAGGTTTTACTTTCCTCTGTCTCCGCCGCTTACTCCTGTCCGAAGATCTGAAGATACTCGAGCGGCCGAGCAGCATGATGGGACAGGCGCATGTGCAGTAAAGATCTTCGGCCAGGAAAAGAAGAGAGACACAGTGTAAGTCAAAGCAGGCAGCCTGACAGCGTGCACCCGCACAGACACCGTGGGACACAGAAGGCACAGTAGTCAGCGCTGGATCAGAAACCGGCAGCAGTACTGGAGGGACTCCTAAAAACTACTGGAAAGAAGAAGATGATCGGATCAAGAGGCATAATTTAAGCAAAGTCCTCAAGCAGCATGGGGGGGGGCAGAAAAATATTTGAGACTGTAACGTCACTTTAAGTGATGAGCATGGTCCTCGTCTCCATCCCCAGCATCAGGTGGGTCCAGTTTTGTACAACAATGGCAGGGGAAAGCATGGAGAGAGTTGATAGAACATGGAGAAGGTTAATAGGTTAATAGTGCATTTTGACCTTTTTTTTTACACTAAAGGTAGATTTTTTGTTCTTAAAGGAGAATTATGAGGCGAGTGATTTTCACTCAGCCTCATAATCTGAGCCGACCTGTGACAATGAAACTGTCACACGTTGGCTCAGTAGATCGGGAAGTGAGCGAACACATACCGTCGCTTGCTCACTTCTCGATTTATCCCTTCAGAGAGCCGTGACTGTCACTCACAGCTCCCTGCAGGGATTCCCCCCTCCCCTGTCCGATCCTCCAGTGCTGACTGGCGGAACAGACGGGGGAGGGGGCGGGTACAGCTGGCTCTGGCTCTAGATAGACAGAGCCAGCTGTCACTCACGCAGCTGGGTGGATCCAGACAGAATTGTCGGGATCCGTTCCAGCTGCGGTGGTCTCAGTATACTGCGAGCTGTAGCTCGCGGTATACTGAGCTTTGGGTGACGAGAGGACGCTAGTTTGTGTCCTCCCATTACCCTTAGGAGAACTATGGGGAAAAGCCCTAAACCCCATAGTTCTCCGTTAAGTCAAAGGTGTCTGTAAAGGCTCTCATTTATCCAGCTCATGGTATATCTGTAAATAAATAAGTCAACGCAACCGGACTTGCTGTATTTAACTTGAAGACGTTTCACTGGTCATCAATTCAGAATGACTTGTACAAAAATTCTCTGGGAATAAATTTAATAAATGTATACACTTATAGTCAATAAATTTAGGTCAAAGCTGGAGTTTGGCTTTATGATACAATGTATATCACATACCAGAAAAATCAATCTGCATGTGTTGCATATATATATATATTAGGTATAATACCATTTCCTTCTGTATCCAGAAATATCTAAGCCGGTCATCTGCTTGATGCTTAAATGCCAAAAGCCTTCTAGAGTGACGCGTCGGCTTGAGCACATGTGTAAACTTGGCACCATTCCTTATCCTGCAGATGTATTAATTTAGTATTCATCATCCAACTTCTCTGATTAAACCTGCCATTAGTTGATAAATACACCGTGAGCCTCCGCTGAAATGGAATCAATAATACATCGTTAAGTGGGCAGTCTCCAAGGGGAGCATTGTTGTGTTAAATGATATATTTACTGCACGATATTAAAAATGATTAACAAAAATGATTAACAAAAATGATTAACGGGAGGGCTTAGATGTAATGTTAAGACTAAGGCTGAATCCGAATGATATCTCAGTGTAAATAAATACTGGAAGGTCAAATCACACACACTCTTCTGTGGCGCAATCCCCTACACCCGTGTTCTCAGCTCCGCCCACCTGCCTGTAGGATCTAGCTTTCTCTTTTGGATGAAATCATTTATTATTAAGTGCAGTGAATCCAGCATGTGGAGGACGACTCCCTTGCCCCACTGAAAGGGGTAGTACAGTCAAAATGTTTTTAGGCTACTTCGAATGCTGATTATATCACTTACAATGGACACTGCTCCTTGGTGTTTGAAAATTATAGCTTCCTGTAGAATCAGCTGGTTCCCTGAATACTAGCCCTGCTATCCTTTTTTCGTATAGCTCCTTTCCCTTGCAGGGTCCCATGGAGCCACCCTTGTGTGTGCTAGTAAGCTGTGTCCCCCCACAAACATACAAGTCAGAAAGGTATCCTGCCTTGGGTTGGGTGTGAAAATGACTGCGGATGGTGCCAGTCAGATCATTGACAAGATGTCACCAGCACACTGAAGATATATGTCAAAGCAAATATCCTTTATTGATGCATATTGTCACATAGAGGGCAGCGTTTCAGGGCCACACCGGGTCCCTTCATCAGGGAGATGCACTATTAACCTTCTCCATGCTCTAGCATTGTCCTCTGCATGAACCTGGTTGTCGTTCCCCTTCCTGGTTGAGTGATGTCCATATTCATCCAACCTTTTCCTGTGAGCTTAGGCTGTCAATGACACACCCTGGGCTCAGTGTCATCATGCAGGGAGGCAGGTCAAAAAGTAATTTCTCTTTTTCCAATAAAGAAAATCTAACTCCTAAAGGGTTATTCACAAAGAGGTTAATCACGAATGACCTGAAGGATCCAGCTTCGGCTGATCCTTCGGCCCTCTTTGGCCGCTGGAGCCCTTCGGTTCAGTCGAACCAAAGGGCTGCTGTACGGGCTATTTGCTATAGCCCATACAGCAGCCAAAGGCGGCCGAGCCGTAGACATATGCTTCGGCTCGTCGGAGCCGAAGTGACACCAAAAGCAAGGCAAATGGCCTGCCGAAGGGCCAGCCGTAAGCTCTGCAAATGACAGCTGGGCAGAGCCAGCCATGATCTCACGTCTGGCTTCACCCAGTTGTAATGACAGATCAGCATCCCCAAATGAACTGGGGACGCTGGTCTGTCATTAAACAATAACAAAGTTGTTATTCATTGGCCCGGGACCTGCTAGAAGACTCTAGCAGGTGCCGGCTAATAGGAAACAGTTGGGCGGAGCAAGCTGTGACTGCTATCTCCGCCCAATTGTATTTTTTATTTTAGTTTTTAAAAAAATCTTAATTTTTTAAAATTTTATATTTATTTACATTTGAAAAAATATTTTTTCAACTTTTTTTTTAATACTTTTTTCAATATTTTCTATTCTGCTCGGTACCACGGAGGCATTCAGCGGTATTTGACTATTGAACTATGTGTATAGGGGCGAACGGCAGCGAGTAAGCTGCCGGAGGTTCGGCCTGATCAAGATGTTGGATCGGCTGAGTCGAAGTCCTTCTGCTCTTTAGCTCAGCCGAACATGAAGAGCATGTACAGATGTACGGCTGATCTCAGCCTTACTGAGCCGTAGTGAATAGCCAAACGGCTCACTTCACTTCGGCTCGGTTATCCACTCGGCTGCCTTCGGCAGCTTTGTGAATAAGTCCCCTGGTGATTTTTTATTGCAGGACTTTAGCTGTATTTTAACAACTGCAGATAAAAGATGTCAGCCACACTGCCACACCAATGGAGTGCATTGTTTTCAGTGACTAGGCTGACGGCATTGTAAGAATAAACAGTAGAGCACAACCTCTGTGTAGCACTGCAAATCAGGAAGCATAACCTGCATATGTAATGATTAAATATGCCTTGCCCATGTACATATGTATTTATAAATTACACATTCAACAAGAATGTTACAAAAATTAGAACATTTTGTTAAATTATTACCCTGTGACCTAACTTTATGGCATTAAGCAACTTTTCCTAACCATGTCACCAGCCGTGTGGTTCACAAACTTAACGGCAGAGTTAAAAAAAACAAAAAACTTTCAGGCATACAGTATATGTCTTTTGTTAACTTCAATCCGAACTTGTAATAAAAGCTTTGAGAAGACATTTTTTATGTGTTCCAACTTGGTGAGGAAAAGGTCAGCACCTGAACTTTTTACAGGTCTATCCCTTTTACTTGGACTTCGTTCTCAGGTCAGTTCTTGATAGCGTTGTGGTGTGACCTGAAGATGGGGAGAAAGATAAAGTCGACTACTTTTGATTTTGATACTTTACAACCAGAAATCAAAACGTCTCTCCTGCGATTGATCCTGGCCTTTGCAGCAAATGGAAGTGTATGTGACCTTTGCCATGCTTTGCTGGGACCTTCAGTTAATTGTAAATCCGGCGCAGCCACAAGTGTTCCCAACGGACGGTGTATCCGACCCATCTAGCTTTGCCATTGATGTTCTTGAGTCTCAAAAACAGTGACAGTAGCGGTAGAGTAGTGCTGATTTACTGCATTGTGCAACAAAGTCTTCCCTCACAATTAAAGTTTACATATAACCAAAACTTATTTTTTAGTTTTGGATAGTGTGAGAAAGTTTTCAAATATCTGTGTCCATACATGGGAGATTCATCCCTCTCTATCTGTTGTGCTACCACCATTTCCAGTACACAAATAAAAGCAATTGGCGCTGCGAAACTCTGTGAACGTTGGTTTTGTGTGAATGGATGCAGAAAATGAAAGTTCTTGTATTTGTTTTTTTTATCATTCAAAAGTATTTTCGAATGTCATCTTGTAGTATTGCATTATGGCCACTAGATGGAGCAAATAAATACTTATTTCCTATGGTTCTCAGCTTCATCTAGTGGCCATAATGCAGTATTACAAGATGACATTTAAAAATGCATTTAACCTATAAAGAAAATATAATAAGAACATTTTTTTTGTGCATCCATTTTGCAGTATGAACATTCACATAGATTTGCAGGGACAATTACTCATAAATTGTTTATAAATAGTCCCTAAGGTGAGTGAAAATAAAGATTTTGAGCAGTCACCAGAACTGGAATGTAGACAAAAATGTTCACTAGGGAACCTGGTTCGGGTGACAATTGTCAAATAAGGGATTCCCCCCTAACTTTGGAGAGATTTCCTCTCCTTTCCTGCTGGTTCTCGAGGACAGGAGGTCACTGTATGGATTTATTCACTTGTGTGGGCAAATTTTGGATTGGGCTTTGTGGACCATTGGCTTTTTTAATTGAGGAGCTACAGAGAGCAGATGTTCTGCATATAAAAACACATAAGGGTCTATTTATACACAGTAAAGCTGTTTACCCTGCGAATCTCAGGGAATGCTCGTTCTGTGCGAATAGAGGCAAAAACGAACGTTCTTTGTAAATTTTAGGTCAAAGGTAATGTAATACTGCATGATGGCCAGTAGATGGAGCTGAGCAGCAAAGGAAATAAAGGAAGAACAGGAGAAAGGCTCGATCTTGGGATGAATGAGCTTCCCTTTTACCAATAGTGGTTGGAGGTACTGTAGCTTCATATGCAGAAAGAAATAAAAATAGACCTGGGGAGGCTGTATACTGAAGTGGGTCAAACACACCAACCTTCCCCAAGGATCCATCCCATACCTTCACACTGAACTTCCCACCGCTCACACACCAACCTGGGCACAGCCATTCCCGTCTGTATTCATGAGATACCACTGAATTAAGGTTCTGCATCCAGCACTTCCGGGTGTGTCAGATGTCCCTGCTGGACTCCTCGATTCCTTCCCCAGCCTTTACATTGCTTTGCAGGGGTAGGCAACCTCAGCACGCCGGCTGTGATGAAACTACGAATCCCATTATGCCTATGGCTATCAGAGTCTTGCAATACCCCATAGGACTTGTACTTCCACAACAGGTGGGGTCCTGAGGTTGCCTTCTCCTGCTTTAGTGAGGTAGGGATCGGAGGGAAGAACCAGAGGGAACAGGCATCTGAAACTATCAGTGAAACTGCCTGCCGTCGCTGGCATACATGTAGACAATTAATGGCTGCAAATAGGCTGCAGGATATCAGTAGCACATGCAACAGAGGATGAAAAAGAGTAAATAATGAAAGTATTTTATTCAATAAAAGACCATTGCTTATGATGCGCAATTCTTAGATTAGGTTACATATAGGGGTGATTTGGGCCGTGTTAGGGGTTCCTTTTTTATGCTTACTTTAAAGAAATGTTTGGTCTTTTCAATGATTTTATGTATAAACATATAAAAGAGATCAGTTAAAAATAAATGTTTTTAGGTATAGTATATTCATATTGTATATGTACACGGGGCCAGCCATGCTTACTGTTACATAAGCTTCTCATCCTCTGATCTGATCGATATGGTTTTGCCTACTTAAAGGACATCTCCGGGCAAAGAAAAAAAATTACCCTTGGAGTGGGGTTACCCTGCAGGGCTCATTTATGTGTAGGGGACACTATTCAGGCTGCCAGGCTGGTCCCTGCAGCCTCTTCTCTACTGGGCTCTCATGGTCTAAGGACTGCTGACGTCAAACAGCTTTATTTGAGTCCCCTAGAAAAACGCAAGCACTTAACCTTTACTTGCGGGGGTAGCCCCTCGGCAAGGGTAGGTATTTTTCTTTGCCGGGAGATGACCTTTAAAAACTATGTCATGTCTGATGACGTCAAACACCCACAATGATCCTGGCTGCCAGTGACTACATCATCTTCGCCTGGGCTGTAGGTGACACAATGAAGCTAAGTGCTTTGTTTTTTTTATGTCATAAATATAGGTTACAATTCTGTGCTTTGGAAATGCTGCCATGCCCCGTTGATTCAAGCGCGGCGTGATTTTTAATGATAGTTCCACTTTAAGTTCAGCATATCACTTCCCTGACTTGGAAACACTACCACTAGGTGTCAGGCAGACATCTCTGCATGCGTACTTGTAGGGCAGAGAGAATGTAGATAATGTACAGCCGTTCCCAAGCTGAACTTACCGAAGTGATATCACACAATGCGCTGAACCCATTCCATGATTAACCCCTTCTGAGACATCATGTCATCATGCCCTATCTTCCAGCAGCAGTTAAGGGGTGCACAATTAATGCTTGTTGAAGGTCCATTTAAAGCACCTATTTATAATATCTACCATTCTGCTTTCCAAGATGAATTCTAATTACATTTATACAACGCGGGCTAATTCAGAAAAGACAAAGGAAATACATAAAAGCAATAAAAACATGGAGGCAAAAGTGGTGAGCACAATAGTGTAAAATGATGCAAAACTTGTAAAGCAAGGACATCTGCAATACCTTTGATACCTACAAAGTTAAAGAAACCTGCCGTATTGTTTTTTTTAAATCTTGTAGTTCATTGTCTTCATTTATATAGCATTGACGGTTTTTATATAGTTTATAGATAAATTAACAACAGACCGTGTACAGCCAATGAACTTCACCAGGTGCCGCCAAAGGTGAAGACCCAGGAGCAACTCTCGTCCTGGGAAAGACACATCACCGAGGTTCACTCTGACCCACCGCTAGCACCACCAATGAGAATTAGGGAAGGCAGCCTCTAACATTTATTGAATGCCTTGAGTCAAGTAACAAGTAGTGTTACAGGTTCTCATAAATAAAGCGCTGCACAACCTGTTGGCGCTATATAAATCCTGAATAGTAATAATTAGGGATGCACCGATATATCGGCCGAAAATGGCACTCTTGGCATTATGCCAAAAGTGGCATTTTCTGGCCGATACAGCGGTGCATCCATTCTTTCTCTCCTCCCCGCTGGGCGCTGCTCTGTGTTCCAGCGGGGAGGAGAGAGACTGTGACAGGCGGCTGAGCGCTGCGGGAGGAGATCGCTGTGAGCAGCCGCGTCTCTCCTCCCGCACCGCTCAGCCTACTGTTACAGATAGGGAGAGCAGTGTGGGCGGAGACAGCTTGCAGTGCTGTCACAGCAGGCTGAGCTCCGCTCGCTGAGCCTCTTGTGACAGCGTGTCAGGAAGGAGAGCGGGTACAAACAATCAGTGATCAGTGATCACTGAGTCTTTGTACATACTTGAGGACATGGTATGGCTACTATATCCTCAATTATGAATGAATGGGAAGTGTTCTACATCACCTCCTGTTCATTCATAATTGTGGTTATAGTAAACAAACAATGTACTCATGTTATCAATGAACAGGAACACTCAGTATAGAGGATTCCTGTTCATTGATAACAGGGGCTGCAGAAAAAGAGATTGAGGACTCTGTGTCCTCAATCTCTTTTTCTATTTTAAAAGGGAAATATCAGAGGTCTGTTTGGACCACCAATATTTCCCTGAAGCCCCTAAATGAATTAATACAATAATACAAATAAATATAAAAAAAAAAAGTTTATAAAAATTAGGGTTGCACAGATACCAAGTACAGTACTCGATACAAGTACGAGTACAAGTAAAGCATCCCTAATAAAAATATATAAAAAATTTGAAAAAGTTAAAATAAAATAAAATGTCGGTTTCGGTCTGACATTTTTTTTTATTTCGGTTTCGTTTTTGAAATTTTCATTTCGGTGCACCTCTAGATACAATAATAATAATGATAGAAAAAAAAAATCTTTACTCTATATTAACCTTAGCAGAGCAGACAAGATATCTGCTATTACCTTTGTTAGCCAGAAAGGACTATTCCGTGCCCCTGTCTGATGTAGTTTCACTTTGTTGCTGTCTTTATGGCTAAAGGTCCAGTAATGGCCCCTTACTAAGCACTAAATCTCATTGGACAGTGGCATGATAATTGGCAGGGCTCAGCTGTGAAGTTAGGGGGGATCTGGCCCCTTAACAAAGTAAAAATAAATCGGAGAGAGGGATATAAATGTTTATGGCTAATAAAGGTAATAGCAGGAATCTGGAGTCTCCTCATAGGCGGGACTTTTACTTTTAAAAGTTGAGAATGGTGCACAGGTTCACTTTATAGTTTTTTTTAAGAGGGGGGGGGGTGACACCAAAATGTCAGTCATTTTGGTGTCACCCCTCCAATGGTGTCACCCGGGTGCAGGCCCCCGCACCCCCTCCCCGTGACGCCACTGCCTATATGCAGCCTGAGGTAGCCCCACTGCAAAGGTAGTTTTTATCCCCCCAGATAAAAGGTGAAAAACATGTTTTTTGTCACAGTGCCCTCTGCTGTGATGCTCATACAGTTCCCGACAACTAGGGATAAAACAATTAAAGGAAAGGCTGCACGAGCACATACTTCATTACAACCATGTTCTTGTGAACCGAGGCTGTAATAGTGCTGGACAAAAACTATTAGCAATAAACCTTTCCATTTTCTGTGACTGCTGTGGACCTTTCTCCTTCAATGTTCCGTCTCTCCCCCTCTAGCACTCCCGGCGCTCCCAAGGAGGTCGCACATTACAAATATACTCACACCGCTAGGTTAATTAATGGCTCAGTTATTTGCCCTTGTGCTAATACGATCACAGCTACCTGACATTAAGCAAAGCTATCTTGGGAACTTGACCAGTTGACGAGCCTGAGAATTTAAAGGTATGAAAAGTTGATAAAACCAGCTCTGAGGGAGTCCGATAGACTCGGCCTTTCTCTCAGTTTATTGGCTGAAAAGAAATAGCATTTTGGTGATAGTGAAGATAATATAATAATGACAAAACGGGGGGGGGCGCACATTACTACTACCCTTTTTAGATAGGTTTCTGGATATTTAGGGTTTTAAAAGGCAACAAGGGAGTTCAACGGATGTTTTTTTATGTTTCTGGCTTAAACATAAAGTTTGTTGTCACCCCATCACAGGAATCTGTAATGAAGAGGAACTTTACCCTTATCTTATGTTACCTAACAAAGGCACCTTTAGAAATGTTTAATGGCGGCAATCTACGAACAGATACTTATAGATAATTGCTGGCTGCTTATTCTTTGCATTCCTTATTTTTCTTTTCCTCCCCATTCTTCTCACAGTGGCCATTTTTTACTAAGGAGAGATTAATCTATCTCCCTTTACTTCCCAGAACTCGAGCACATGTAGACATGTGCACTGCCAAAAAATTCGTTTCGTTTTAAATTCGGATTTGTGTTATTTCGTTTTTCGGGATTCGGGTGTGAAAGTCAATTCGGATTCGGAATTCGGATTCGGACGAAATTCGGTAGCGTTAGTACGAACGTTCGTTTCGTTTTCTGTTCTTATTCGTTTCTTATTCGTTTCTTATTCGTTTCGTTCGTTTGCAGCAAAAGTGACATTTGAGGGGGAAAAAATATTTTTCTCCTTCTCTAATGTCACTTTGCTCCAACGAACGAAACGAATAAGAACAGAAAACGAAACGAACGTTCGTGCGAACGCTACCGAATTTCGGAAATGGAAATTCGGATTCATTTGCATTCGTTATGTCTGTAATTCGGAATTCGGATACATCCGAAATGTCCGAATTTACGAAAATTCGTCCGAATTTCGATTCGGAACGAAACGAATCGCACATGTCTAAGCACATGTGACTGGGACATGTTACCATGCACATCATCTGAGAGGAAATGCTTTTCCCTGAGATCTCCTGAGATTACAGATGAGATTTCCTCTGCTGATGTAACTTTTCCAGGATGATTTCTTAAGCATGGGCTACATCACTAATGCCTAAGAGGACCAGGAAGTGGAAAAACAGAAATAGTAAGTGAAAGAAAAATATGTTTATTTAACTAATTAATGTAAGTCAGGTTCAACAGGTATTTGCAGGGGAAAAATACAGAAATGTAAATGCAGATTCACTTATAAGTAAATGCACCACATATTTTATTAGTTCTACCTTAATCTCATTTCATCTAGCATTGCCTAGTGTAAATGCGCCAGGCTCCGCACAGCCAACTTCTCTTCTTATGCCATCAGAGGGCTGGCTGTCTCTTACTGGTTCTTGCGGCTGCCCCTGATGATGTGCTGCGGTGTATGCTCACTGTGATGTGGATTGCCTGGCACAAATGCGCCGTGTGGCATATTTCGCCCCAAGGCCTACAGGGATATGTAACATGAGTGTCCCAGGAAGCTGCTGGTGGCTGGAGCTACATCATTATCCCCTATTTAAAAAAAAATGTGATTAGGCACTGCAAATGTGAGGTTATTTGTGTCACTTTTATTAGTTTAAAATGGAGTACAGGTACACTTTACAGGAGATGGGTATGTATAGCCAGTAGCTCATCCCAATGCCTCCTGGGGGCCTCCACGTCAGGAAGCTGCTGGTAGCTGGGGCTATGTCATTCTTCCCTATTTAAAAATAAGGCCCTCTTTAAAAGTCATTAAAATTGTGATTAGAAACTGCAAAACTTAGGTTATTTGTGTCACTTTAATAGTTTGAAATGGAATACAGGTGCACTTTATGGGTGATGGGTATGTACAGCCCATTTTTTTTTTACATTTATGAAAAGGATTACAACTCAAATGTCAAATGTTTATTGTTGCCTGTGCCTCCAGTGGGGAGATTCACCATCTCTATTTGTCCTGATGGCCATTGTCTCTAGTACAGAAAGTGATGTGACCCGGAAATCTGACAGTTGTCGCCCAAGCAGTAGATGAGAGTTAATCTTTCACCTCTTCTGCAGACCGTTCACACTTAAGCTTCACATTGAGCATTTTTTTAGCAAGCTTTTACTGCACTTTTTATTGCATTATGCATTTATGTTTCTTCTAATGAAGGTGATATAAAGTATAGGTTGCTGAGGGGCGGGGGCTTTTTGTTATGCGCTAAATGCTAAACTGCATGCGTTTTTTATTAGTTTACATCTAGGGAGCTAAAAGTGCACACAGAACGAAGCACCTGCACCATTTTAAAAGTTGCACGGAAGAGCGCTCCATAGGTATAAAGAGGCCCCATAGAAAATAATGGATTCCTTTTGTTGTTTATTGCCGAAAAGCTTCTAATTACGCAGATGTGAACTGAAGTCCCTGTTCACACCTACGTGTAGCGAAAACATGAGTCACATTTGCATGTGTTTATGTGCAGTCGCACGCGTTTGTTTCTCACGTTTTCCGTGCGTCACCCATTGATTTCAATGGGTTCCTGCACGTGCTACAGATGCAGGAAAGCAGTGCATGTAGCGAATTCTGCTACAGGCAACCCACATTTTTTTTTAAACGTTTAGCATTTTAACTTGCACGGATGAGAGCAATAAATTCATTTTTGCCTGGCATTGTTTGGGGTGCCATTAACTAGTAATAGCAACACAAGCACGTTACATGTTTTTGATGTGTTCCTTGAACATGCGGCAAGTGCACGTGTTTGTTAAAGGGGGAATGAATTTGACTTTGTAGAAAATTCCCTTCCTGGTGCCTACATGGCAGCTACACATGCTGCCATGGATGGGCCCTAAGAAAGGAAACTTATGGTAGGTATTGATACATTTTTCCATCTTCACTTCCTGTTGTTCTATGTCGCAGGAAGTGAAGGGAGATGTCTTCAGGCCCGGTGCAGACCTCTGCGATCCGTGATCACACGTGCTGGGACCGCGCGGTCCGGCACAATGCAGGCAGCGATTGCCGCGGGGCCCCATTGATTTCATTTGGGTGACATCCACGCTGCAATCGCAGCTTTTTCTGTGATACATGACGTGCAGCTGTTCCGTGTTCCGGAGCATGGTGCGGAATCGCAGCGGGAAACCACGCAATCCGCCCGGTGAGACTGGGGTGCCATTAGTAAATAATGGCACCCACAGCGCGGTCGGTGCACACCTAGGCGACTCCGTACCGTGCGGAATCATGCACGATTGCCGCGCGGTGAGGTGTCGCCTAGGTGTCCTCAAAAGGACACAGAGCAAGGAAAATAAATTGAGGGGTGTTTTACCCTTCTCTGCTCTATCCAATTCTATAAAGAAAGTTTTTATCTACACATACACTTTAAGACCCAGAACTATCTACCTCTGAATAGAAATCCCCTTCTTTAAAAAGAAAAGGTGAACAAAATTGATGACTAATCCCACGGGAAGTATCTGAACAAATAATCTCTTGTAAACCGCTAAGAATTTACAGAGTTTACCCACAGGCGTTGCAGTTAAGCCCTTCCTAATAATGACATGCATGAGTGTGCGTATCCAAAAAATCCTAACTCACTCACCTGGAAAATGTCATCACATGACCCGGCCTCACTTCGGAAAAATACACACAGGGTCCTTCTAGACCCAGTGAATAGGGAGATGCTGCTGGGATAATACATCTGCTGTGTCAGTAGCCTGCCGAACAAAAGCAGGCTAATAGAGTTTTATGGGTTTTCTATATTTTATAAACGCCACAAGTGCTCTGCAGTTTTTCCTATACAATGGTGCCCGTTGGTGCACGTGAAGGCATTTAAGCCGTCATAATGAAAATGCTAGTGCTTTTCTTTTTCTTTTATATTTCTAGGTGTCTTCAGCTTATTGTCTGTCAAAAAGAAAAAAAAAATTCACAATGAAAAAAAAACAAATGCCACAAATGTGCAATGGAATAAAAACAACGTTCTATACCATTGTGACACAAGACAGAAGTGCATACCACATGTATGGTACATGTACATCGCTGGGAACGATACATAGGAGTCTACAAATTACTATAGGGGAAAAAAATGCAAAGTTTAATAAAATAACAGAATAAAAATACAATAAAAACAGAGCAAAGAAAGAGACAGTGTGTGATTGAATTAACAGATGGGAATAATGTAATAATGTAGAATACGTGTTTTGCAGGGTAGAGGAGGATGGATTGCTTAGGCTACTTAATAGATTGTTTACGACAACTTCTGGCTGCGAGTTAAATCATTCGACCTGAACTCCAGGATTAGCATATATTGTCTAGATAAAAGATCCATGTGAACTTTTCAGTCTTGGTGAGCTTTGTGTATTCTTCCAGATCTGTGCAGTTACCCAGTGTGGAATTTTACCTCTGTGCAGGAGCTTCCTGTACTGGTCACAGCTGCTCTCACTCCTTGTGCAGGCTGACTGGTCTTGTTTCCGCCCCTCCTGTAGTTTTGTGCAGGAAGCCTGTAGTGGGTGGGGCCTGCTGGCCCCTCCCACTGCCTTGCTCTCTGCACATGCTATATTCAGCATGGTGATGATATAATTGCTACTTTTTCAACATAATATATGGGTTTGCAAAGGCATTTGGTGGATTTATATTGTGGCTATTGAAGTTTGCTAAGTTTTTGTGCCTGGAGTTCAGCTTTTAGTGTTAGCTAGCACAGCTCGTGCTAGCTAACACTTCAGTTGGGTTGCGCTGAGTTTAAGTATATGCTCAGCGGCTACTTTACATTACACCTGCTCCATGAATACTCAACCGGTGAATCATGCAGCCGCCACTCAATGCATAAAGCATGCAAACATGGTCAAGTCATCAAGGAACAAAAGGGCTCCTGGGATCTGTGATGAAGGTGGAAGCTGACCGTTGTGCCCAACTCAGAGCTCAGGGAAAAAGGGGTGGTGTAGCAGGCACATCAGTAAAAACACACCTATATACTGTATATACTGTATATAATAAGGTATTTGCCATGCTTTTTTATATTGTTTTATTTGTTTTTTATATTGTTTATATTGTTTTATTTTTTACTTTGATTGTTTGCTACAGCTCTACTGACTGGTATTCCTTTTTTAAAACACAAAGGGTTACCATAAGCTTTTGGCCAGGTTCACACCAAAGCAACTGAGCTGGTGAGCTGTTTTCACGCAGTTGTCACACGTTTTTGTTTTGCGCGATTGTGCTTTGAAAACGGTGCAGTTGTCGCACGGATTTCCATGCATGGAGATGTCTATGGGACCCAAACCGTACAACAACCGCCCAAAAATAGGTCCTGCACCTTATTGTGCGACCGGCAATTTCGCCCCCGTGCGTCAAAATGCAAAGGTGTGAACAGCCTCCCCTGACTTTAATGTAAATCAGTGTTTTGCGTGATATTGTGTGGCTCAATATGCTAAATAAATCGCCTAGGTGTGCACCAGCCCTCAAAGTGTATCTAAAGCTAGAAGAACCTTTTAAAAAAAATGATTTTGCATAGAACTGTGAAGGGTTAGAACTTGTGTCGGATTTTAATTGTTGTCTGTGTCCACGCTGAAAAGAGTCACCTGCACTATATTTAATGGGGACCATTGCTGGTGATGTGATGGGAAAACCCAACATTTTGAGTTGTCATCATAACAGGAATAGAGATAAAATCTTTTATTGGGAGAATGGGGCTGCAGTGAGCATGTTTGGGAATTTCTTTCTTGCATCATTAGCAGGGGTTCTCAGATCTCCAGATTACAGGCAAAACGGAATGAGTTGAACTGGTGGAATTCTTCAAAATCTGAATGAAAAACATATGGACTGAACAAATAGGATTTGCTAACTAGGCCTTTCAAGGTTTCATTTTCAATTTAGACTTGGGAGTATCTTTAAAGCAGAACTCCTCTATGCACTAAGCCCTATCTGCTTCCCCAACAAACACCCTTTGCCCACCCCTCCAACTAATCAATATGTCACTTAAATAATAAAAAACCCTACGTTAAAAGCCCCCATTAGTTACCTAATTCTGTGGTCATGTGACATACCAGGCCCTGAGTCTTCTATGCTTTTCACTGCAGTATCTACATTGCGCCTATTGCTGTCCAGTAGCTGGGTCTTCTCAGGCTTCACAAGACTGCACAGTGTAATGACATCACCAAGAGGCAACAGGTCGGAACAGGCACTGAATGCAGCTCTGGATCATTACTCATGGAGTGCTGATCGTTACTCATAGAAGATGGCAGAGTTAAGTGAGTTTAGCAGAGCTTCAGAAGGTTTTATTTTTAACTGGTGATAGAATTTAAATGGCATTGAGTGATAGAATTTAAATGGCATTGAGCAAGCCATATTTAAATATATATATATATAAAAAACCCCTAAACAATACCATTAAATCTTATTAGTGTCATCACTACGGTTGCGCTGAAGGTCCTTGAAGCCTCTTCTTTCCATAGTTATGAAAGGCGAGTGAGCGTAGATCACCTATGTAGATAAATCTGACAACACCACATGTGAAGTTCATCTGTGTTTGCAAAATAACTCTACATTACAGTTGTTTCTGTTTTAACAAACTAAATGCAAACAGATGGGCCTAAGTGCTTCATTATTATTTGGCAGAAATATGCTCCCTGCTTAACAGGTCTCGTGGAGACATCGGTTAAAGAAGAGATCTAGAAGGTCACTGCAAAAATGTTAGAACATTTTTAATTACAGTTTTAAAAGTGAAACTATCATCAAGCAAACGTGGATACTTTTTCCCCAGAATATCTATATTTAAAAAATTATATAATTATATTTTATATATAAATACTTATTTTTTTATGTTTGTAGACTGCAATGTGCATGCCCAGGAAATGTTAAACGTCTATCAAATTTCATATTATGGGGGATACAACAGAAGAGACAAAGGTGGGTATGAACACCTAAAACAGTGTAATATCCAGCAAGCTTATGTGTGTGGATCTCAGCTGCGGAGTGACTCTGTGGATGGCTCAGGTAGAGGGTTCACTGTCGCACTCTGTATTGAATGAGTGAGGTCGGAACCCCTAGCACATCATACACCACCACAGGATTGTGAACACAATAGTCGGTAAGATGAGAAGACCAATAGGCCCTCAATTGTCATTCATTGGGGCCGTTTCGGGACTTGTAGTTACACTAGTTAACTTCACTAATGCAAGGCAATACAATGATGGTACTGTTAAGTGGTACGATAATGATGCACGGTTCAGGTAATCAGGATAGCAGTAATATATATATATATATATAGGGGTAAGTGAGCTGCAGGCATTCAATAGAGTACTGTCACTTCAAGCCAATGGAGGATATGCAATCTTGTATCAGACTGAGAATACAGGTGGTACTTGCGATTTGGTGTAAACAGTCCAGATTCCCCGAGCCACTGGTTGAGGAAGCTTCATGGCTGTGAATCCTCTGGAGGAGGACAGCAACGTTCAGGATGGTGGAGGTGAATGCCCTAGCAAGTTGCTTGACGTTCTACCTCGCTAGAACGCTGAGCAAGTGAGCCTTGTTAGCTCTTGTAGGAGAGGCAGGTGTGTGTGGGTGGAGCCGTCAGCAGTGGCCCTCCCGACCGTCTCCTAGTAACGGAAATGCTGTGTGAAGGCCTGTCTACTCTGCCTGTCACTCAGACACTGTATGTGTCTGAGAGCGGCGTCTGAGAGTAGAAGCCCTGGAGGGAACGCGACCGGCAGGTCGCCTAGCAACCAGACGCCAGCGCGGCTGACCCAGGGGACGGAACCCGATTCCCTGACAAACAGGAAGATATGGCAAGGAGATCTTACTGTTGGAGAAAGACATATAAGAAGCCAGGGTGGGTCAGCACATTTGGTCCACCAAATTTTTATTATGGGGATGCAAAAGAATAAGCAAAGGTGGGTAGGAATATCCAAACAGGAAGGTATAGCATGGATATCTTACTGTTGGAGAAAGAAATATAAGAAGCCAGGGTGAGACAATCCCCCAGGTCCAACAAATTTTACATTATGGGGGATGCACAAGAACAAGCAAAGGAGATATGGTATGTGGATCTTGTTGGAGTATGTAAGGCATGTACACTTACCCATTCTAATATTACATTGGACCACCTTTAGCTTTGATTGTGGCACGTATTCGCGGTTGCATCATTTTGATAAGCTTATGCAATGTGACAACATTTATTTCCATCCAGAGTTGCATTCATTTTTCACCGAGATCTCTCACTTGAGAGTCCGACTACTGCATAAAATCTTCTCCAGCACATTCCAAAGATTCTCAATGGGGTTAAGGTCTGGACTATGTGGTGGCCAATCCATGTGTGAAAATGATGTCTCATGGTACCTGCTCATGAAGAGTCATGCTTTATGCTTTAAGGATTAATCAAATTTTTAGTTAATTTATCTGTAGGGAATCAGTCAAAACGAAAAAACATAAGCGCACAACTGATAATTGGTTACTGGAAAAAACACGGGCTATGAATTATGGTGTGCAGGCTCTCACTAGCAGGGAGAGGACCCTGCAAATTCGAATGGTAAAGGGAATCAGTGATGATGTTTCACAGTGGTGCTGGGCTCTAGGGCCCCTCCACATTATCAGCAAGAATTTTGTGTATTCTTCTTTGGAGCTCTAATTTCTTTCTACAATACAAAAACAAAAAATACCAGTAGGTTAAATGTCTTCCACCCGAACTGGCTGTACATACTGAAAATAGGTTTTGTATCTGGCCTCTCTCTGACTCGTTGAATGTGAGTGCAGAGCGCTGTGTTGATGCTTCATCGAGTGACTGGTCCATGATGCCCTACACTCATGGGATGTCTTCAAACTTCTGGGTTGAGGACATCTAGTTGTAGAAAGAAATTACTGTGGGGGTCAGTACCACAAAAGGAGGTGGATATTGCAGCCCAGGCTATTTTTTTGTTTTTCTAAACTGCTGTGGCACTATTGAAAACATTGCCCGTGGTTGGAGTTAAGGAAGGGAAAAAGTTAATGTTATTTTACAACATGACAACTCTAAGCTGCACGCTTCATGTGCCATTAGGGAAGCAGTTAAGAGGCTGATTCTCACCACTTTACAACATCCATCATGCCGTCCAATGTTGGTGCCGTGTAATTTCCATTGTTTTCCAAAATTAGAAGAAGACCTTCTTGAACATCACTACACAGACATTGAAGAAAACCCTCAGTACATGTGGACTTAAACTATTATTATTATTATACAGGATTTATATAGCGCCAGCAGTTTGTGTAACACTTTACAATATAAGGAAGACATTACAGTCACAATACAATTCAAGACAAGATGGTAAGGAGGGCCCTGCCCCTGAAGGATTACAATCTAAAGGGAGGGGCCAGTAATGACTGTGCTGTCTTCACACAACTTGTTTATCGTTGGCAAAAATTGAAACATTTATCTAGTGACTATGTAGGAAACTGAATATATGTAAATAAAAAGCATATCCTAAGGATTAGTAATAAGTTGAATTTATTAAAATATTTCCAAGTTATGAGTAATAGGCATCAAGGCATTACTTTTCATTCAACCCTTGTAATTACAGTTCGCCCATTCTGCTTCCATACACCTACTGAATTGGAGACAGTTTGCTCTAGTCTTCTATTTGCTAATGGTCTACTGATGCAGAGCGGGCAAACTGCCTTTAAACGCTTGATGTATCAAGTCAGTTCCAAGTTCTGTGGAGCTGCAGGAACACAACCACCGTCCAATGCAGACTCAAATTGTATTAGTGACACTTGAACAGAAAGAGTGGTAGTTACACAGCGCATATTTAAAAGGCCGACCTGCCCAACTTACATGTGAGAATCTTCTTGGGATCATCTTTCTTAGTAACATGTCACCCAGTAGAAGATAAACTGAGTGTACTTAATCACAGCTGCAACGTTTTCTGGTAGATATTACCCATTGACTGTCTTCAACTGTTACTAGGAATTGTTTCTTAAAAGTGGCAGCTGCTTTAAAGTGTAGTCCAGGGAAAAAAAAAAAAAAATAATTCTCAAGTACATCTCTCCAATACATGAATTTCTGCCAGAAATCCGGTGTGCTTCTAATTTTCTGTTTGCCTTCTTTGCACTGAAACCACAAGCACTGTTGCCAGTCTTTCCTGCTGGATAACAGAACTCCACCTTTCCCCATCCCTCTCCACAAGCATTCATTGACTTCCAAGATCCTGTCCACATACTGTGTGTAGGGAAAGGGCTCTTGTTAGATGTATTTCTGGGGGGTGCGTACTGCATTGGGAACTAACTTTACAGCAGCTGCCCCTGTAAGACATTTACAAGTCTGGTGATGATGTTAGTGGGAGTAATAAAAGTTGTTTCTTGCTACAGGAACAAGGCAGAAGAAAAATTCCAGTTTTTGACTTAAAAATTACCGAAATACAACATTTCAGAGAGGAAGGATGTTAACAGTGTGTGCTGTTTCATCCTTAGATGTGGGGGTATTGTGCTATTTCTAGGATCTGGGGATTCAGTGAGTTAGTGAAGACAGTGAACATATTCCTGCCTTGCTGTTTGTCTTGTTAGCATATTCTTTGAAACAAAGCTGATTCATTCTTAGACAAGGCAGTGAGTGTGTCATTGTTCGACACCTGAATCTTTGTCATAGAACATTTACTGGGACTGTAGATTTAAGAACTTCTTCAAAAAAGATAAAAGACCATTCTGGGCACTTACCTCACCATAACAATACGCTGTTTGTGCTTGAAAAAAAGGAAAGTCTTGTTAAGGAGGAAGTATTACATTCACTTCCCTCTAAAAACCTTCCGCACAAGTCTTTACCTTACACAACATACTTCTTTAAAGTGAAAGTAGAATGTTGAAATTTGCTGCTGTTGTTATATTGTTTAATTATTTGTATAGAGTCCTCTGTTTTATGTGAACATTTAAAGTCTGTGTAAACTTGTATGCAAAATGTCAATACATTCTATAAAATGGTAAGCGAGTACAGTCTTACCATTTGGTTAGTTCGTAAAGCAGCCACATTCACAGTACAAGGGTCTAATCCCTTGCCAGTAGCGGACTTAACTTTATACACACTGATCTCTATATACAAAGTGGGGAGTATAGCACACATTGCTCTCTGTATACCTTATGATCTCTATGTACACAGAAATCTCTGAGCAGCGCTGGTTCTGATTGGTACCCCATACAGTCCAGATTCTATACTCAGATACATTGCCTCTCTCACCTGCTCTCTCCTTCCACCTCCTCCATTTCTAGCTCTCCTCTGGTTCACCCTGAGCCTGTGCACTGCCCCCCCGGCTCTCCCCTCTCCTCTCCTGCTGCCTGTTACTAGGGACGCAGCCTGGAGTCTGAGCAGGAACCCATTGGACCTCATCCCTCCACATAGAAGGCTGTCGGACACCCCCCTGGGCCCCAGGGACCCTGCACTGTCCTATATTCCACCAAAGGGGGGTTGCCCAGGACCAGATGTCACTGGGCCCCCCCAGCCTCGGCTGATGATGGATGCTGCACGGGCTGTAGGTCTGGCCCTGTTCCTTGCTGTCAGGCTAAAGAGGTCTGCTACTGTTTGAGGTCTCTCCACAGTGGCCAACACACCCCCTGTGAGTCAGAGCAGGAGCTCTCCAATCAGCAGGTAGCATGAGCTTTGCTGATTGGAGAGCTCTAGCCCTGACTCAGTTAGGGGAGTGTCAGTCCAATGCAGAGCGACTTCTACAGCCACACAGAGAGTGGCGGTCTTTCTCTGCAGCATGAGGACATGACTTTTAACTATGGCTTAGACCAGGGGTAGGCAACCTTGGTGCTACAGCTACAAATCGCATCATGTCTCTGCCTGTGGGAGTCATGCCTGTAGCTGCCGGAGTTTTGCAGTGCCTCATGGGACTTGTAGTTCCAAAACAGCTGGCGTGCCAAGGTTGTCTACCCCTGGGTTATACAAATTTACAGAGACAGTAAGACTGTGATCAATGCCATTTTACTGCATCTGCAAAAACCCAACACTGTCTGAATGTTTGGAATCACAGGTGCAGTGTTTCTATATCTGCTAGGAAACAGAGATGGGGGTTGTGTTGCCCTGATCTGTAACTTTGCAGCCTGTATAATCTGATCTCTCTGGCATTCAGGTCACAGCAACAAGTGAATGCTGCACTTTGAGCAACCCCACCTTTTTCACCCAGTAGGGTTGAGGTTAATTCACCCTGTAGGGTTGAGGTCAATTCACCCAGTAGGGTTGAGGTCAGGGCTCTGACAGGTGCAGCCCACAACCCATAGGAGTTCCTGCTCACCAAACTCATCCAACCATGTCTTTATAGAGCTGGCTTTGTGTACAGGGGCAGAGTCGTGCTGGAACAGGCCTTCCCCAAACGTTTGCCACTAGGTTGGAAGAACACAATTGTCTAAGGTGTCTTTGTATGTTGTAGCATTAACAGTACCCTTCAGTGGAAACATCTGAACTTATTATATGGAGGTGTCACATACTTTTGGCCATATCAGTAGGTGCGATTTCCAGATGTCCACTTACTATAGGCAATATAGTGCACATGCCTTGCTAGAAGTCATACAGTTGAGTTGGTTGACCTGTAACGGAGCGCTTGACCTATACAAGCACAATGTAGTGAAACATTTTAAACAGGCCCATGAGCACACATTAAGGAACATTACACTCAAACCTTTACCTGTTGCATTTAAACAAGAAATATAGAAAAAAAAATGATTTCCTTGTCATCGGAACGATTGAGAGTTCAAGGTCCCGGTAGCTGTCTAGGAGTTGACATGATCCAGACTATTGTGCTCATCTACATTATCCCGCGCAGAGAATAGAGATCAATTTATTTTTAATTGAATTAAATTGTTCACAAAGTACAGGAAAGATACCTTCATCAAAGATTCATGGCTTCATGTGGTAAGCAAAGGCGACCTCACAGCTCCCTTATCTCGAAGCTTTCATTGAACATGACCTGCACCGCTAACTTCTCCGCCATCCTAGCCTTGCCTAATGCTCTCCAGAAAGGGAAAGCTGTTTGTTCTTCGTTATCTGTGTCTGCAGAGGGAACAGAGAGTGGAGGGTTAGGGTTTCCAGTGAGTGCGATACAGGTCCTGATTTACACATCCCGCAATCTTATTAAGCTAATAGGCCTCCAAAGACCCTTAATGTATATTTCCTTTAAACTTTGAATGGGACATCCGGCAATTGGATGTATAATTACCAGAAAACAAACAAATCAATTTAGACCTAAAGGATAGCGGCACTAACACACCCTGGCACATTTCATATACTGTATATTAAGACAATGAGAACTTACCTCTACCTATTCTGAGCACATGCTACAAGAGCTGCCACCATAGGCCCATGCCAGTGTAAGCACTGCTTTGTTCATGTTGTCTCCAGTCTTAACTGTGCACTGTGTGCAGTATAGAAAGCACCAAGTCTGTGAAGATTTATAGGCATCAGGTCATGGTGTTTCTAGTATAATTTGTCACATGTAACTGAACTTATTTTGTAATGTTGAAAACATTTCAGTGCTTATCCAAGCAGCTGCTTCAGTTTCGTAGAATGGAAGAAGCTGCAGCAATATAGCTTTAACATTACAGAACATGTGGCTAGCTACTCTACTTGCTAGAGAGCATTATGGCTGCAGACTAGAACTAAAAATGGAAGGCATCAGGGCTGTGCACTTACAATTGGCTTTTTGTGATCACATGGAAATAGGTGATTGGCGTGGCTTAACCAACCGTATGCAAAGGCACTGTTTCAACACTTTGTGACCTGGTTACATGAGTTCAGTGCAATAAAGAAGTCATCATCTGTAATGCCCTGGTACTGAAGATATTAAACTTTTGTGTGTTATTCCTGGATCGATCTATCTATCTGTCTATCTATCTATCTATCTATCTATCTATCTATCTATCTATCTATCATCTATCTATCTATCTGTCTGTCTGTCTGTCTGTCTGTCTGTCTGTCTGTCTGTCTGTCTGTCTGTCGTCTGTCTGCCTGTCTAATTGACAAAACTTTAGCACAAGGATAAGGGTCTTTTTGTTTTTTAACAATGCTCCTTATCCTGGTTTGTTAGCTTTGTGAATTGAGGCCAATGTGTTTTAAAATCAAAGTTATGCCACTATTTGTATCTTAAATCCTATCTCTGGAAACAAAAGAAGAAGTGAGGCTACCCCCGTACTGCAAGAGTTAGCTACCTATTTTTGTCCATGGATATGGTGTAAAGCAGATTTCCTTACCTGGTAACCGTTCCCCTGGCAGTTAGCACTCACTTCGTCTCACCTACGCTCTGGTTTGAGGACTCTCCCTTGGCGTTTTTATGTATAATGAAGAGCTACGGACCCCGCTTTAGACATGATGACATCAGCAGGCCACCAACTGCCAGAGTGGAGGGGGGAAGAGGCTACAGGCACTAGTCTTGGAGCAAGTGGGAGCACGGTTCAGGTAAGTAAATGTCCTTTACAAGGTACCCCTAGAGAAAAATAAGCAGTTTACCCTTGCAGTGCAGGGGTAGCCCCACTGTAAAGGTAGTTTTTGCAACTGGAGATAGGCTGGAGATACCACATGCATTAACACAATCAAAATTTTCATTCTTTTTTTTAAAACAAACTTTACGTAACCCTGTTGGGGGATTTCATCTAATTTCTTTTTCTGCCTGACAATGATCTAATGGACAGGACATAGGTACAATTTCCCTCAATTCCTGTTTATTCAGTCACCCATCAAATAGAAAGGAAGCGGGGCGAGAAAAAGTCAAATCTTGAATGCAAGAAGCAATGAAAACCAAAAGGGGTCTTAACACTTACCCCCACTTGGTCCAAAACTAAAACTACGTTTTGTGTAATGCTAGTAAAGCACAGCTCATATAGAGAAGGATGTCAGCTGTGCTGCAGTGCTCATGTGCAGTGCTCACGTGATAATCAATCTGCTACTTCTCCTCTCAGTGTTCAATTACATGCTGAGGGAGGCCAAGACCTTTAAAGCAGAACTTCGGGCAAAACTGTTCTTTAACCTTGTAGTGGGGCTATCCCCGCACTGCAAGGGTTAAGTGATCATTTTTGTCTAGGTGCTAAAATAAAAAAGTTATACTCACCCGAACCGGGGAACCGGCTTGCTCTTAGACCAATCCCTGGGGCCTCTCTCACTCTCGGCTGCAGAGGTCTAAGGTCCCTGAGTCATCCCATCCTATACACAGTGTATAGGACGTGAGGACGCCAAGGGACATATCATTGCTGCAACGGAGAAGCAGACAGGCTGGAGGGAGTGTTGTGTCACCCAGCCTGGCTCTGTGGTTTGGTTGCTGTGGTAGCCCCACTGCAAGGGTTATGAACAGTTTTACCTAAAGGTCTGCTTTAAGCACAATTAGCCCATCACTTTTAATGCACCGCTCATCTGTTAACAAGCAACATGCTAATAGCAGGAGAGAACAGAGTGACAGAAAGACAACCGCATCAATCGGCTCCTTCTCCTTTCAGTGACCAATCACAGACTGGGGTTGGGACAATATCTGTTAGGGTTATTTAACTACTGCAAAGAAAAATCCGGTCTCCTTCCCTACCAGACAGGGCTGAGCTGTTTGCAGGTAAAACAGCTCTCTCATGTGTATTTCATGCGTGCGTTTAGCTATTTGCCTGGGGTTCAGCTTTGACACAGAAAAAAAAAAATATATCTATAAAACTGTAAAACGCTGTCGTTTTTCTTTCCAATCCTCTGAAGCTACATTTCAAATGGAGCTTAGGCCTAGAAAATTTATGGCCTTTTCCCATAAGTATAAAGGAATATCATATATCTAGAATGGCAACAAGTGAGCAAAAGATTGTGAAGTCTTATAGTGAATGACAGCCGGCTAACAAGCAGAACGCACAAGCGCAATAAGTCTTTTATTTCACAGCTTAGGGTTTTTGTTATTAAACTCGACCTAATCCCGCCGAAGTGCTTTTTATGTTCCAGACAACTTGAAACAAATGTGACCTTTGAGCGAATGCCTTCTATTCATGAACTTATCAACACAGATATATTTAAGGTACAATATAGCAGACGCCTATTGTAGTGCGGCCACTCATTAGGAATAGGCTCTTGTAGGCACAGTTGTTGTACGACATTGAGCCAGAGAATAGTAGATGGCATGCTAAAAGATTTGCTCTCATACCAGGCATTCCCAGTGTGCGCGGCTCCCTGATGAAGGAATGGTCAGGCCCTTTGGGGAATACGACTTGTGAGATGCATATGTTTCTTGTTAAGGCAGAAGGACAACATAAGATATTACAAGCATGTCGGCTAGAAGTGACGGGATTGCGATAACAAAGGGCTCGTTTGCAAGGAATGAGGGGACAAAAGGTCTTTCTTGCTATTGTTCTGGGACACTCATTGGCATGTGAGTGGCTATAATAACACTGAGGTCAAAGCCCCATCTAGGTTCTTTCAGTGCTACCGCCAAAATATCTGGTTTATGATTAACCCCTCAAAGCTCCTGATTATCTGTTTCAAAGTTCTTATCCTTGATATATTTGCTCTACATGCTTCATTACATTTAAAGCGGACCTTCTCCCCTTTCCTGACAGCCTTCTTTTTAAACATAATAAATATGCATAATAAAATCTTAATTTATCTATAAAGCCAAATAGACGTACCTACTGGGCCAGGACCACATATCCAAATCCCGATGCTCTGTCCATGCCATGCTCTACAATCCCGCACCAACATTTCCCCTTTTTTTGCACCATCGGTGGCCAGCTTCTCCTTCCCGTTTTCACTATTCAGCGGCACTCCGTCAATCCTTCTTTATTGACGTTAAAAGATCATTTAACAATGCAATACCTTTTAACGTCGACGAAGAAGGATTGACGGAGCAAGCATTGAAGTTCCACTGACTAAATCATTTACTTTGGATTGATTAGTGGTGCCATTCACAAGACCCACCCGTGAATTACAGGTAGATTTCGGTCAGGAGTGCGATGGGACCCACATATGTTTGCCCACCAATGACAAAGGTCCAAGATCTTGTGCATGCACCTCAGCAGACCTTTACCACTTCCTTCCTGTGGTATTGAGAAAAATATATATTTCTGGAGTGCCGTTTCCAAACGGCCCTACAGAAATAATCCATGGGAGGACATTGCATCCTCTAAATATGTACGATTGAGCCTTCATTAGACAGCCGTGATTACAGACAAATTGCACAAATGCTCTGTGCCTTGTGATTGCTGTAATGGGCAATCCCAGTCATCACAAATGTAAACGCTGCCTGCTTTATGTTCGAGAGCCTACCCTTTCTCCTCTGCTGCCAGGGCCGGATTTACTTCTCAGGAGCCTGTAGGCAGAGAAGTCTGAAAGGCCCCCCCCCGACTCAGGAATAATAAACCCAGCTCAAGAACCCTGCCCACAACCCTCCCCCCCATCTTTCCTGAGGTTGCGCGGCCCCGGTCAGGGAGAAGCAGAAAACCCCTGAGGTCAACTCTGTGCTCTCCCCTCCTATCATCCAGCTTTCTGCTCACTGTCCAGTATAGCAAAACCTAATTGACTTACAATGCCCTCCCATTCTGAATCCTGTTACAGAAGACTGCTTGAGGCTAATATAAATGCAGAATGATGTTGTTTTTTTCAATGAATACCTAACTGGGTAAAAATAAAGTATTTTTAGTCAACCTACATTTCACCTCAATCTTAAAGGAGAACAATGGGGTTAAGGCTTTTCCCCATAGTTCTCCTTAGGGTAACGGGAGGACACAAACTAGCGTCCTCCCGTCACCCTAGGCTCAGTATACCGCGAGCTGTAGCTCGCGGAATACTGAGACGCCGCAGCTGAAGCGGATCCCGGCAATTATGTCTGGATCCGCCCAGCTGCGTGACTGACAGCTGGCTCTGCCTATCTAGAGGCAGAGCCAGCTGTTCCTACCCCCTCCCCCATCCATTTCGCCAGTCAGCGCTGGCGGATCGGAGCGGGGAAGGGGTTATCCAGCCCCTCCCCTGTCACGGCAGAGAGCCGTGACAGGATCGAGAGGTGAGCGAACGCCGGTATGTGTTCGCTCACCTCCCGATCTACTGAGCCGACCTGTGACAGTCTCATTGTCACAGGTCGGCTAGAACTATGAGATGAGTGAAAAGCACTCACCTCATAGTTCTCCTTTAATGGATAGGTGGATTGGGATTCAGTGGATATGATTGTGGGAAGAAAATGAGTAAATTAGGGATAGGATTTTAATCATAGAATTTATTTAATTAACTTATTTTAATTTATTTTGAATGTTGAATTTATTGATTTTGGAAAAAAAAAATTCCAACACATAAAAACACATTTTAATAAAGTGGGAAAATGTTGACAATTTAATTATAAGTGCCAGTGCCCTCCAGTCCCTCCTGTCCTGTCACAGACCCAAAAAAAAGACCTGACAGGTAACTTCAAGTGACACTATACTCCAGAGTTAAATCTTAAAAATGCATTAGGAAAAATGCAGCTTATTTGTGTATCACTCGGCTGTAGATCCTCAAATCATTTCTGAATTGGTGCTGACACGGTCCTTCCTTCTGGAGGGTGGATACTTTTGTTCCCCATGGTCCCTGTGTGTGTTGTAAAGTAGTCGCCACTCCAAGTCCCCTCTGGTGATGGACTACAATCTCATGTCTAGTTTACTAATTTGTATTGAGATTGTAGTCCATCACAGGAGTGAGCTTGGAATGGTGACTACTTTACAAAATACACAGGGACCATGGGGAACAAAAGTAACCACCCTCCAGAAGGATGGACCGTGTCAGCACCAATTCAGAAATGATTTGAGCATCTACAACCAACTCCTGAGTTTAGTGTCACATTAACTCATCCCTACTCAATCCAGAAGCAAAAAAACTTGAAATTAGGCCTTATGAAGAAATTAGGGCTGATGCCAGTCATGTTTTTTACTTTTCGTCTACTCTCCCATGTGTATAAGCACAGGAAATTGTCTAACTCATGTGCCCCTATACAAACGACTACATGGCCTACAGGAAAACCCTGTTCTTCTTTTATAAAACTATCACTTTTAATGGTGGCTTTTTTACATGACATTCTATGAGTTATTTAAAAAATGTTTGATACGTTCAAGTACAAACAGAGTGATTTAACTTTAACTTGATTTTCCCATGTTTCCTCTCTTCCTCTTACTCATTAATGGCACTTATTGACGTTTTAAATAGTCAGGTTAAAATCTGTTATTAGGAAAATGATTTTTGCATTTCCATTCCCTGTAGAGGCTTTACAGATGAAGAAATAAAGGTAATTATTCTCCACGAGGGCCAAGTCATCCATTAGGTTACGCTAAGGGTGTTATTACATTCACCTACATGTGATCTTTTCTCTGCACCGATGACCTTAAGAAGGAGGAAATGATAGGCTGTGCACCTTTAAGAGCCTTCCAGCCTTAAGCAGTCATAAAAATAGGACAATGTTTGTGCCGCGGTTCATGGATTCATTAAGACTTGTCTTTCCTCTGCCTAGAAATCAGTCTTCATAATACTTAAAGTAAAGGTATAGGGTTTTCTAGACAATTTTATTTAAAGGCGATCTCACCCCTGCCATTCCTCTCTTTCCCCCATTATACATGAAAAAAACCTCTCTAACAGTGTTTTATATTCACCCAATTCCACTTACTATGTTCCTCACCGGCAATTTTTCTGAGATTGGGGACCAGTGATTCGGTGCTGGAGTCCAAGCACGCCGACCACCAGTCTTGTTACTGGGACTTTGTGTTGTCATCACGCTGCTGCAGTCCAAGGTGACCCTGCCACCAGGGCCGGATTTACTCTCTCTGTTGCCCCAAGGCCAAGATCCTCAATGCACCCCCCTACCCGCCAACTCCCCCCCCCCACATGTAGAATGGCAAACCTGCAGGCTGCATACAAGTGATCTCGTCGACATTTAGCCCTTGCTCAAAGCTGGGCTAAATGTATAAAACAACTACCTGCCGGCGCCCGGAACTGCATGTGCCAGGCATGGAGATAGGAGTGCTACACCCCTGCTGCCCCTCTACTCCCTGCTGCCCCTAGGTCGGGCCTTGGTTGGCCTTGAGGGAAATCCGGCCCTGCCTGCCACTGGACAGTTGATGGGAAGTGTCCACACCACCCAGACAGCAACATGGCCACCTGAAGAACCCTCCCATACTGTGAAAATAGACCCATTTATTCACCTAAATCTGAGGTCACGTGAACCTGGCACTTCACGTGACCACAGATTTAGGTGAATAAATGGGGCTTTCAGATTTTTTTTAAATCTAACCCAGGGATTAGTTAGAGGGGGTGGAGGCTATAGGACTGACGAGGGTATCAGCTTTAAAGTGTATCTATACCCTAAACTTTTTTTGGTTTTGGATAGAATGGGGAAAGGTTAGAACCCCTGTCAGGTTTTACTGCTATCTAAGGCTGTGTTAAAGAGATTTCTGGAGGCAACCTTTAACTGGACAGCAGAAAGCCAGAAGAAATCTGCACCAGTGAAATAGACAACAATAAAAAACTGCCAGGGATTCTAACATTTCTCTACTTAATGTAAGAGATTTCCCCTCACTTCCTGTCCTAGGAACAACCTTTTTACCAGACAGGAAGTGAAGGAATCTCTCCAAAGGAGCCTCTGCCAAAAGAAAAGGTCAAATCATTTTTCACTCTATCCATAATTTAAAATGGCTATACAGTATTTACACATTAAAGTCCAACTTTAGGCACAAAGTAAAAATAACCCCTGTGTTAGGACCAAGACAGTTTTTAAAGCCAGTATCAACTTTAATGCTCATTGTTGGTCCCTTTTGAAGCTCTTTTTTTACCAGACAGGAAGTGAAGGAATCTTTCCTAAAGAGCCTCAGATTGCAGTGAAAGTTCTAATCCTTTTCCACTCTATCAAAAATTGGGGGGAGGAAATGGCTACATTTACACTTTAATGTGCAACTTCAGGCACAAAGTAAAAATAACCCCTGTGTTAAGACCAAGACAGTTTTTTGATGCCAATATCAACTTTAATGCTCCTTGTTGACCATTTTGAAGTTCAGATAATGCTGGGCTAGTAGCGGGTCTCTCTAATAGCACAACATCTAAGTGCTGAAGTTACAATATAAAGCAGTATTGTGCAGTTAATTGAGTGGTTTAGTGGGTGCAGTTCAAGAACTTGTAATCTGTTCAATCCACACCAGAGCCACTGATGGTGAGGATGTTATGCTGCTAACACACCAAAACGCAGCACATGGCGTCATCTGGCCCAAATGATGCCAGTCCACTAGCAGGCAAAATAAGTTTGTAATAGTTGTAATGGAGACAGCCATGCAGGACATGGGGACACCCAGGAAAACCCCAAGCAGGTTTTCCTGCATTTCTATTTAGAAAGACAGTAAACACAGTTGAGTGCATCAGGGTTTAGTACATCAAATCCATAAAATAAAACACACAAAACATGTTCTCCTCTGAGCTATTAACTAAGCTTATGCCAGTTCCTGACTAACTGTAACCCCTAGTAGGTTCCCTGAAAGCAAATTTACATTTTTAGTGTTCTTTCAACAGTCGGCCTTTTCACCCAGCTGCATATCACCACTGCAGAGAGAATGAGAGAGAAAATCTAGCATAAGTCGGCTCTCACACATGAAGGCCTGTGGACAGCTGACTAATTAGTAAGGTCTGGATAACAAGTAAACTGCAGGATTGTGAATTGGAGCGCCACACTCTGTTATATAGCCCAGATACGCCTTCATTCAATGTAGGTTGAGAGGACAGTGTAGAAATAGCCAATGGGCTTTGTGGGCTCATACAGATACCCCCTT
This sequence comes from Nanorana parkeri, assembly GCF_000935625.1. Taxonomy (NCBI): domain Eukaryota; kingdom Metazoa; phylum Chordata; class Amphibia; order Anura; family Dicroglossidae; genus Nanorana; species Nanorana parkeri. The sequence continues at coordinate 2,060,604 of NW_017306269.1, forward strand.
CATCAGGGTTTATCACTTGTGTGAGGATGCATAGAGTTCTTCAGCAGCTGATTTGGCCTGAAAAACAGGTAAAGGACACAGGGGGCATCCCGAGGCCGAGTGTCCCCCGGAGCGGTGACCGTGTGCGATGACCTCATTGCGCATGGTCATCTGACTGACGTCTGAGAGGAGGGGACGTTCACCCGGCGGGCTGAGGTATGCCGCTAGGTCCCCTCCTCTCTCCTGACTCTGTCGGGCTCTCAGTCAATGACCGAGTGTCCGACTTTTCAGAGGGGGTGACACCAAAATGAATGTCAGTCATTTTGGTGTAACCCCTCCAATGGTGTCACCCAGGTGCAGGTCGCACCCCGTGCACCCCCCTTGTGACGCCACTGAAAGGACCTTGGACTGGAGGCTTTATCTTTTTCAAAGCTCTACAAAGCCTCCAGGCTTCAGGACCCAGGCTGGAACTTACTAAAATCGAAGGAAACAATAAAGTTTGTTTCCTCCATAACAGGCTCAAACCCTGGAGCCCCTCACCATTCCATGTACAGGTGAGAAGCTTTGATGACACAAATACAACATCCATAATTCTGCTAGCCAGTGAAAAATTCATTTTCAGTGTAGGTAGCATGGCAGTTTCCTAACACTCCCTGTAATTCTATGGACATTGTTATACTTGCGATACTATACGATTTATTTGCAGCAATCCTCTTTTTTTTTAACTTATTATTCACTAAGGAAATCATAGTTATTTTAATATGGAATTGCTAATTCGCTAATTTTAATAGCAATTTGTAGCTCAGTCAGCAACAAATCACTAGCGACTTTTACAATTAGGTGTCTAACTACAAATAGCTGGCATCGGTGACAAAATAGTCAGTCTGACCCAACCCTCACACTAACCCTTCCGGCAACTCTAACCCTCCCACCAACCCTTCCGGCAACTCTAACCCTCACACTAACTCTCCCTATTGCCTAACCCTACCCTAACTATCCCTGTAACCCTAACACTAACCCTCCCTATCTCTGATGCTCACACTAACCCTCCCTATCTCTGATGCTCACACTAACCCTCCCTATCTCTAACCCTCACACTAACCATCCCTGTATCATAACCCTATCACTAACTATTCCGGTAACCCTAACACTAATCCTCCATATCGCTAAATGAGAGATATGGAGGATTAGTGTTAAGGTTTCAGGGATAGTTACTGATAGGGTTATGAGATAGGGAGTGTCACAGTTCAGGTGCAGACTTACAGCTGAGCTGTTACTTGTAGTTCAAGTATATACATATCTTGTACCCCTGGTTCTGCAGGCATACAGGGCTGTGCTGGGGGTAGTCCTACAGGCATGTGCTCTAAACCTGACTCACACTTGCACCTGTCTGCAAGCTTTAGGCGTCGGCCGATCTCTCCTGCTGTTTCTTATGCAGCTTCTCGGCCAATCAGTGCAGTCCGCTTGTGGCCAATCCTGTGTATCCTCCCTGTCCCTGTCCCTGCGAACGGCACGCTGCCCGAGCAACGCTTTCCTAAGAAAGTTGCCGAGTCCCCCATTTGTGATTTACCCTGAATTCCTGGAGGTTTTCCCGTGTACTGAACCTTTGGCTTGTCCTAGGAAATCCCTGTCTACTGGCTGCCCTGTGCTTCCCTTTTGTCCTTGGAAATCCCTGTCTACAGGCTACGCTGTACTTGGCTTGGTCCCTGGAAGTCTTCAGCCTGTCCCTAACCTTTGATTTGTACCCTGTACCTGTTAGGTGAGTTGGGTGGACCTAGGGATTGTGACCTGGTGTCAGCACGCAGCCAAGCCCATCTCCACCATCAGGAGCTCTGGTGAATACCGGCTGGCTCTTAGAATCCACATCCTGGGGAACCCCTGCCACCTTCTCAGCATCCCATGACACCTACTCAGCATTGCAGCACCCTGCCTTGTATTTGAACTTCCAGCTTTAGCTGACTTCCACTGCCTCATTCAGTTCCTCTGCTTGTACTCCAGCTCTGGGAGTCTTCAGCCTACACTGCTTGGACCCTATTCTCTGAGGGTCCCTGCCAGTGTAGTGGAAAGGGTCCACATACCGGACTCCAGTTCATACCTGTGAGTCCCAATCCATGACAGGGAGGGTTAGTGTGAGGGTTACAGACTCTAACCCTCGCACTAACCCTCCTTATATCATAATCCTATCACTAACCAGCACTGTGACCCGAACACTAACCTTCTGTGCAATCCTAACACTAACTCTCGCTGGAACCCTAACACTAACCCTCCCACTAATCATCCCTGCACCCCTATTATTAACCCTTCCTGTACACAAACATTAACCAGTTGGTAACCTTTTCACTAAATGTCTTCTTTATCCCTAACACTAACATTTCCGCTTTCCTAACACTAGCCCTCTCTGTATCCTTAACACTAACCGTAATATCATCCCACCCAGAAAGCCTAACACTAACCCTCCCTGCAACCCTACGGCTATCCCTCCATTTTATGCTAACATTAACCCTCCCAGCAACCCTAACACTATCCCTCTCTGCAACCATAATACTAATCCTAACAATAAACCCCACTGCAACTATAACTCTGACACTAACCCTTACTACCTAAACTATAACCCAAATACTAACCTCCCCAAGCTTTATGCTAATCCACTTTGTTGTACCCTTAACACTTAAACTCCTTGTAACAATACACTGACTTTCACGCTAACCCTCTCTGTCATTGTGTCACCAACCGTCCCTATAATCCTAACATTACTCTTGTGTTTAACACTAAACTTTACACTAACTCTCCCTTGAGCCCTTGTTTGTATGCTCACCTTTCCTGCACTGGTGCTGAATCGCATTGCACTGAAAGATCCCAGTGTCTGCATCCTGGTGGATAAAACTATTGCTTACAGGTCAGCTTTCAGTGACATTTTGGATAGCCATATTCGGACAATTGTCTCACCGAAAGTGGCGGTTGGTAATACGGTGATATTGCCTGACTATAATAGTAAGCAACAGATGCAAACGGTCCATGTGTGTGGACAATCACATTCCCTTCTACAAGCAGATAAGGGAAAGATGTGTTCATCCACACTGAGATTTTCCTGAAAATGCATCTCTACGATGGGTTGATGGTCAGAGACCCGTGTTATTTTCTCCCCCTAGAGAAGCCCAACAAAGTCTGATCACTGGCCAACTGTCTATAAGCTTGGGCCAAGTGTAATTTATGAGCAACGTTATGGTACACCAAATTAATACTTGCTAAAAAAATATAACATGCATACTTCCTTTAAAATCTAAAATATGTCTTATATCATCAGAAAATATCATCTAATCCTCCACAAAAAGAAAAGCAGTCTCAAATAAAAGCTGCAGACCACGGGAGACAGTTTGTGAGCCCGGGCTAGCTAGACACAGAGAAATGTTTCCGAAATATTGCCGTATCCTCTCTCTCTGCCATTCTGGTTTCATTATACAGCTACAGAGGGAGGATGCGACGCTATGCTTGCCTTCACTCGCCGTCCTGTAACTTGGAACCCACGACATCTCATCAGCTTCCAGAGTGCCAGTCTTCTACTTCATTAGGCAGGCCCCCCGTTTAATGGTTTTCAGCAAAAGCCATCATTTTAGCCCAACTGCCTTGACTAAATTAAAAATTCCAATCTCTGTTTTAGTGTTCTGTAACTGATGTATACATAAGCAGAACTGGTCAACATCTGCCAGTGGGCTGGCCGCAAGTTCTGCAAAGATGTAGCCGTCAATTTCCGGAGGCCTCTTTAAAGCAGCGACGTCGCCGGCTCCCCTACCCCCCGGGGGGCCGTCCGCGATATCACTTCGCCATTTGCTCCGGCACACTTAAGCAGCGTACAAGCCATCGCGTTGATTCCCCCCTTGGTTGCCGTTTTTATCCGTAGTGTCATTTTGAGTAATTGGGGTATGGTCGCTGATCAACTTTCAGGTTCCTCATTGGTAAAGAGGGACTCTGTTGGCACCAAGACACCGCACCGCTCGTCCTTTCCGCGCCTAAGCAAGTGTCCCCCTTTTGCACTTGGCTGCTTTAGGCTGTTAGGAAATTAGCTTATTAGAGCAACTAGTGTAAAAAAAAAACTCCAAAAATATATATTTTCAATCATGAAAAATGGTAAAATGTCCATATTTAGCCAGTGATCTGTGAAAGTTTTTGAATTGGTTTTTAAAGCTTTGTTAAGACCAGGACGCACAGATGTTGAAAACAAGTTCAGATGTAGCGACAGATGGTATTTGATTATGAAGCAGACTGTTCCTATAATACAAAGATGCTGCTTCTGCCATACGCAAGTAACAGCGTAGAGTGCAATAGAAAATTTGGAAAGGAGGCTGTTCCAGAGGTTCTTTGTGCAGCAATAACTTTTACATTTTCCCAGCCGAGCCGAGATTGCATTTTTTCACTTCCTTTGCTGTTTTTTTTAAATAATCCTTTGTATTTTTTTGCTATACTTTTTCTCTCTCTCTCTCTCTCTTTCTCTCTCTCCTCTAGTTCCCAGTTCAACATCAGTTTGAGTCTCCTTTATTCCGGCGCTATTTGATGTACGTTAAAATGCGTGTTTGTTATTAAACCTCTTGATGTTCCGTTCTTTGAAGGCCCCATTCATGTTGCCGTAAAATAGGGTCAACATTCAATAGGCACAAAACTTTATTTGTATTGATCACTTCGGCAGATCAAAGTGACATCATCGGATCGGTCTCTTTTCTGTATCAAAAGGAGACGCAACGCTGGCATTTAAAAATCAGCATATTTACTTGTTGTGGGCTGCGAGAGAACACGGCAAATGTTTTATGTAGATTTTGATCAGCGAAGAGTATTGCTTTTTAATGGGGCAGCGCAAACTGGGATGAATTTCAAAGGGTGAAAAGATCTTTCAGAGAGAAGTACAAAAATTAAAGATTCATTATGTGGCTTGGTTTTAAATGCTTATGTTAATATTATTATTATTTTTTTAAAAATATGCTTTAGGCTATATGCGCTCGGGCTCGCTTTTTTCAGGTGGTTTATTTAAATGCCGGTAAACATAAAATAAAAGTTAAAGCCACACTCCAGTCGAAAGTTGACGTTTTGCATTTAAAATCACCCAAGGGGGGGACGCGGTTTACCTGCTGCGCGATTCTAATTTCCATCCTGGAATTCATCCTGGGCAGCTGTCCTGCCTGTTAAATAATTGCGTCTGCTGCTATCCTTATTTTCAGAGTGATTCCTGATACGAGCTGGCACAAAATGGAGGCAACATACACAGCCCTCTGTAGTGCTCAGACAGAGGGTAACAGAGGGTACAGCAATAACACACAGTCATGTGATAACAGGGTGCAGCAACTTCTAGAAGCGCTGTGAAAAGCCTGCTGATATTGATATTCAAAAAATGTATATATTTTTAAAATATTTTAATGCATATATTCAATATATACAAGTATAAAATGTATTAATATTAAAGTTAAACAATTAGCAAAAAAGAGCATTTTCAATTAGCACATATTTTAGTTATTTTCAGAATTATTTTATTATTATTATTTTTTTCATTTTTTTTTTAATGTTAATTATTTATTGTGACTTTCATATTTATACAGGCTTGCGCCTCCGTATTTTTGTAAATATATATATACACACGGTATATCTTCTCTGTCCGCTGACACTTGCCATGCTAGCCTTGGGCCCGCAGGAGGGCCAGCGGTGCCCGGGAAACACGGTGGCCGGTGTTGGGCTGTGCAGGGTGCACATGCGGGGAATGTAGAAGTGGTTGGGTGATATGAAAGCCGACAGCAGGTTCGGGGAGTGCTATATCAGCTAGGAGTGTGGTGCCACGGATATAGTACCTTGGCTGCAAAAGGGCACAATAACCCTTTATGCACAATAAAGGGTTATTGTGCATTTCAACTGTTACATTCAATTTGAGGAATCCCCCTCTATATGTACGCATCATACCGAAAAATAATTGAAGAAAAAAATCTTACCTTTTAGATGTCTCGGTAGCCGGCCTTTGCAAGCTTTCAGTAACAGCAAACAGTGACTGTCCCCATAGAAAGAATGGGAAGGGACACTCTGAGCTTCCTCTCATTAGAATACAATGCTTCTCAACCTTTAACCTCTTGTTAGGGCAGACAATGTTCAAAGCTAGCGTATAACTGATAATGAGATCTGGCAAGGGCCGTCCTAATAATGAGACAGACTAAGACAATTGTTTCAAGCGGCATCTCATTGGGTCACACAGGGGGGGGCAGGTGAGCCTGCCCCCCCCCCCCTTCCCTACCAGAGCATCCTAGGTTACTATCAGCTAGCAATCTATGATACTCAGTCCTGCCCAGCTCACCGATGTCACTGGTTGCCTGGAGCTGAGCAGGACACGGCAACCAGTGATGTCAGTCAGCTGGGCAGGACGTAGGACAGAGGTATTGTGCACCCCCTTTCTCCACCCACCCAGTAACTTGCTCCACCAACAACAGCCCCGCCCCCCAGGTAGGGTGAACCACCAGTCCCTTCCCCTTCCTGCCTCAGGCTCTGAAAATTGTAGGGACGCGCCTGGATCTGCCAGAACAGTACAGGAAGGGTAAACATTATGGAAAACATTAACTCCCCAGCACCCTCCTAACATTATATAGCAGGAGGAATCTTCAGTTTTAGAGTTTTCAGAAAAGTGTAAGTAATACAGAAGTAGCCATTTTTACAATGAGTTGTAGGTGATGTGATGGGAATAGAGAGAAGTAGCAAATACAAAATAGACGTTATCCCAATTTGTCTCCCAAAGTGGAAATACACTTTAAAGTATATTATGTAACCCAATGTACTGTGTATGTATGTGTGTAAATTATATATAATATCTTTTTTTTTTCAAAACCAAGAATAGCTCCTGTGTCGTGCCGCTAGCAACCGATCAGCTTCCTGCTATCATTTTGTCCAGTGCAAGCTTCAGAATGAAAGAAAAAAGACTGATTGCTATATAAATTATGTCTTTTTACCTTTATTGAACAGATGACTATTCTTCTGGAGAAGGATCAGTAAGAAGGACTCCAGGCAGATATAACAGATTAAAATTATTGCAGCCCCGCATTCAATAATAGATCATTATATTATTTTTTTCTTTTTATGCATGCAGTGTAAAGTACCTGAATTTTACCTGGTATCAGCTTCTTCCAGTCCCTGTACAGCAGAGTCCAGACTAGGGGAGGGAGAAACGGTACAAGGTGCCAATCAGTTGAGCTGCAGTGCTCAGATGCTAACAAAGAACATGCTAATAGAAGGAGAGAACAGAGTGATAGAGAGGTAGACTTATCGGTATGGTTCTTCTCCTTTTACTGTCCAGTCACAGGCTGGGACAAAACCTGTATGTGTTACTTCATTGCAGCTGATAGAAGGAGAGAGCAGAGTGATAGAGATGTAAGCTCATCAGTATGGTGCTTCTCCTTGTACTGCCAAGTAACAGGCTGGGACAAAACCTTTATGTGTTACTTAATTGCAGCTGATAGAAGGAGAGAACAAAGTGATGGAGATGTAAGCTCATCAGTATGGTGCTTCTCCTTTTACTGTCCAGTCACAGGCTGGGGGAGGGACAAAACCTTTATGTGCTACTTAATTGCAGCTGATAGAAGGAGAGAGCAGAGTGATAGAGATGTAAGCTCAACAGTATGGTGCTTCTCCTTTTACCAAAACCTGTATGTGTTACTTAATTGCAGCAGAGAGAAAGTAGGCTGCCTGCCCTGCCAGACAAAGCTGTGCTGTGTGGCAGAGCTGTGTAAACCTCAGTGATGGATGGAGTGGAATACAAATGATTGGCAGCTTAAACAGCTCCCATATACATATTCTTTCTGTATGTTTAGCTGTTTGCCGGTATTATATGGACATCATATCAGAGCTCTTTTTTCCTGTCTGATGGGTGATTTCCAGGGTATTCGACAATGAAAGGAACGCGGTTCTGTCATCGCAAAGCGATCTTTTAAATTCCGCCATAGGAAAAGCCATCATGATAATCGCTGCCCGCTCTGTACTCTGTACTTTTTTTAGGCAAAAATATTATCACTTGTTATTCTGATGGGCAATTTTTGTCTCCATAATTTCAGCTCGTGGAGCACAATACCGGATTTGAAGTGTCAGCGACAGGCAGACGCGGAGCCGCCGCATTGCACTGCGTAGGTATCTCCCTGCAGCCGGCGTGGAGCACATCGTGAGAAAATTGTATAGCAGAAAAGGCCATTTTTTGACAAAAGAACTTATTGAAATGATAGGCATACAAACAGCCTACCAAGCTATTTGATGGTAAGATTACTTGAGTCTGGCCCTCCCGTGCAGAAGTTAATTGTGAAATAACTAGCGCATTATACAAGACAACGGCCGTTTTATCCTCTTCGTTAAGCCGTTAGTTATCATAATTAAGAACGTCCTAATCAAAATGTTGGTGATTATTGAACTGCGGATGCTGTGACACTTATCTCGATCATCTATTTAAACTCCTCACTTAACTTCCTTCGAAGTTCAGGCTGGCGATTATTGGTCATAAATCCATAATTATGAACGTTTCATTAAGGGGGCCATTAAAAAAAAATGGTGTTAACCTGTTCACAGCCAAGGGGCAGCCTGGAATGCGGACGAGAGCGCAAGGGCTCGACGACCCCCAACACAGGCTGAAACAAAGGGTCACGCTTCCAACTGTAATGTATTTGTGGGTTTTTCTCATCGCACACACAAATACTCGCACAATCATCTAGTGCTAATTTATCTTATAGCTTCATTGTTTCAAGGTGATTTGTAGGGAGGGGAACCATTAATTGCCTTTCCGTGGTAATGGAAAAGTCTTACTTAATGAGATAATGCGATATGTGAATGACAATGTACAATGTATACACTTAAAGGGCTCATTGTGTTCTCCAGCATTTGCGTACAAATCTGCTGCCTCTAAAACAGATCTATTTAGCCACTTCTTTCCATGTGCATCTAAAGTGTCATGCTGAACTCCTGGAAGACCTGGGTTTGGGGGTTGGGTTAGGTTAAGGGGTTTCTCTGCAAAGGAAATCTATTTGGAGTTAGTTGGAGGTTGACGCTAAACTCCAGGCAAACAGCTAAATGCACAGATGAGATGCAACACATGGATTAAACACATAAAACTCACACATACAGAGGTTGAGCTTTATGCATTTTTTTCAACCTTATCTACTATGTAACTAAATTGGTATAGGTGTCCACATTGGATAGAGACCGAGATCTGACTGATCAGCTGCCATGTGATCGGTCAGTTCTTAGGCCTGGTTCACACCTGGGCGTTTTACAGCGCGTTCCTACGCGCTGTCAAACGGTCAACATGTGAAAAACAATAATTGCCTATGGGCATGGTTCCCACCTGGGCGTTTTACAGCGCCTAGGAACGCGCTGAAAAACGCCCTATGCCCAAAGAAGTACAGGAGCTTCTTTGGGGCGTTATTCCGCGCGTTTCCATTGGTATTCCCGAGTGTGGATCGGGGTTAACAAAGCGGTAACCCCGAGCCACACTCAGGTCTTACCTTGTCCGCGATCCGTCCCTTGCGAGCGGCCACGTCGCAGGGGGGCGCAGCCGGCTGGAAGTTTGAAAGTTAATTTTTTTTTTAAATAGAGAAAATAAGGAAAAAAAAAAATCAAACCGCCAGTCAAACGCGCGTTTCACTGAACTGAAAAATGTGCTAAGAAACGCAAAAAAAACGAGCTGAAAAACAAGCAGAAAAAATACGCTCAGGTGTGAACCCAGCCTTAGAGCCGGCAGGGACAGCTGTAGTGTCCTTCACTGGCCCTAAGCATGGGGGAGGGTCCACAATACATCCATCAAAAATGAAGCCTACACCAGGCCACAGATTTGTCAAAGCAGAACTCCAGTTTTTGGAATGACATCAGCACCACTCTTTGTAGTATTGTACTGTGATCTCAAGCTGATGTGCTAATGCATCCTCCCGGGGGGTGTGTCCATGACAGCCTGTGCTCACAGGAACATGGAAGACGAAGATCACCAGCCATTAGCCAAAAGCATGGAATTCATCTGCTAGTTTATTGAAGTAACATTTAGCCAACGTTTTCAGGGTCCCTTCCTCAAGGTGACGTAGTGACCTAGTCTAGAAGATATGTTGTCCGCACACCATCTTTATTCGTATTCCTTTAGCATGACATGTCAATGCATTCACATGTCATGCTAAAGGAATACGAATAAAGATGATATTTCAAAGCAGAATGGTGTGCGAACAACATATCTTCTAAATTGTATACTGTGACACCATCCACCAGTTGTTCCAGCACCAGTTGGATTCGGGGGAACAATGGTATGGTGTGCGAAGGGGATATTACAAAGACATAGTGACATAGTCATCACTATGTCGCTCTGAGGAAAGGACCCTGCATGACCCCGAAATGTTGGCTAAATGACGCTTGGGACATGCTACTTCAATACACTAGCAGATGAATTCTATGCTTTTGGCTGACTGCTGGTGATCCAACAGAATCCAACTGGTGCTGGAACTACTGGTGAATGGTGCCACAGTATACAATGTAGAAGATATGTTGTCCGTTCACCATTCTGCTTCGGAATATCATCTTTATTTGTATTCCTTTAGCAGGACATGTCAATGCATTCACATGTCATGCTAAAGGAATACGAATAAAGATGATATTTCAAAGCAGAATGGTGTGCGAACAACATATCTTCTAGACTAGGTCACTATGTCGCCCTGAGGAAGGGACCTGCGTGGCCCCGAAACGTCGGCTTAATTACACTTGGGACATGTTACTTCAATAAACTAGCAGATGAATTCCATGCTTTTGGCTGAGTGCTGGTGATCTTCGTCTTCAATGATTCTGGGAAACATGGCGCCATCCGTGTTATCACTGTGAGCACCACGACTGTCAACTCAGGTCCAATGGCTGTATGCAGGGCCGGATTCACTCTCTCTGCTGCCCCAAGGCCAGGTTCCTCAATGTGCCCCCAACCTGCCAATCCCCCCCCCTTTCCCCATGGAGAATGGCAGACCTGCAGGCTGCATACAAGTGATCTCGGCGACATCACTGGGATTGCTTGTACAAAATAAGCAGCAACTTCCCCGCTGTACATTTAGCTCTGCTTGTCCAAAGCAAGGCTAAATGTAGAAAACAACTACCCGCCCGGCGCCCAGAACTACACCTCTACTCCCTGCTTCCCCGAGGCCAGGCCTTGGTTGGCCTTGTGGGAAATCCTGCTCTGGCTGTATGGAGTGCAGGTGATACATTACGATACTACGTGGGCTCACAGGAAGTCGGTTGAATGACACTGGCCATCATTCAACCTGGAAGAGGACTGGCAACCAGCGGTGGAACAGAGTTTCTGCATGGGACAGCACTAAGGACCAGGTGGGTATTGCAGAAAGAGCTGGGGTTTTTTTTCCCCCCACTAATGCCGAGGTAGCTTTATTTTTTCATGTTTATGCAAAACTGGTTTGCTGCTTTACCATTTCTAGACTAAATTTTATTAACCCCTCACTGTTTTGTCTATTGCCTCTGTAAAAATCCAGTCTGATGTGCCTAAAAGGGCACACTTTTGCAATTTGCATTAACCTGACCATTATATTCAAATAAATGGGCACGCATTAGCTATTTTTTTTTTAACAATAACTACCACGGTACAATTTCCATTTGTCTTTTTAGTTTGGCTAAGTCACTTCAAGGTGTTCCTGTTCTCGTGTTCGGGTTATAAATAAACATTCTGTGTGAGAGGTTTTCATTTTTCTTAAATTTACAAGAATGTTAATAGGAAAGAAAACTAGACAATAAAATGATCTGAAAGTCCTGAAGAATGTTTCAGCTCTGGATCAAGGACGGTGCCCTCTAAATAAAACACTAAAAACAAGAAGTAAACCCGTTTTCAAGTGCAAATGACATTTTTCACCATAACTGTGTTGTGCAACTTCACTAAATTTGTAAAGCCAGGCCTGGAGCAGCAGACAGAGGCGTGTATGTAAGGCCTGGATGACTGGGTCTTGGAGAAGCAAATTTGGTGTAGAGAGGGTTAAATTGCTATCAATCAGAGGAGGTTTGGGTGGGGTTGCTTACCTAATTGGTTAGGGTGCTGAGAGGAGGAGTATGGGTGGCTCCCTGGGAAATAAATTTCCAGTCTCAGTGGGGTCCTGCAGCGTATAAACTGCTTCCCGCCCTCCCACCCTGTTTGCCTGTATTTTTGTTTTTGGCTTTGTGGTTTCTCTTGTTTTTTCCCCCTTTTTGGCTACTTTGTCTTTTTTTCTTTCTGTTTTTTTTCCATCACTGCAGCCGGGCAGGGTATTAGGGTCCTTGAGGTGCAACCAGTGGTGTAATACTCACCATAGCGACCCAGGCGGCCATTCCCCTGAGACCGTGCAGGCTGGCTGGGTCACAATGTCATCTCAGGCTGCTGGCTGTTACTGGCGGCTGTGAGAAAGAATGTGTCACTGTTAGATCACTGACAAACTGTGTGTGTCAGTGACAGCCAGCAGCTGCGGCGGAGGATGCTGGGCCCAGCGTCGGTAGCAGAGGAGGAGGCAGGGTTCGATGATGTCAGAAGAGGAGGGGGGGCTCCGCGATGGAAGGGGAGACAGGGCCCGGCGATGGAAGAGGAGGTGAGGGCCTGTGCAGGTGGAGGCAGTGGATCGGGGCGGACAGGTAAGAGGTGTGCAGGGGTGCCCACCTGAGATCCTACAGAGCCCACCAAAGAATCTATGGCGGCCTCTGCAGGGTCACTCTCAGGTGAGCTGTTTAGGATCTTAGGTAGGTTTTTGCAAGGGACGTAACTAGAAATCACAGAGCCCTATACAAAATTTTGCTATGGGGCCCTGTGATTTCTATTTACACCCCTTTGTCCAATATATGCTGTTCATGTTTAAGTGAGAGTGGGGAGCCGTCTTTGGTATGGCATCCCTGTCTTAACAGGTCCATCATTAGTTACTTAGTATCTGCTATTAGATTGCAAAGTCCCAGAGGCGGTGTTGTGCAGCTGGGGGACGTGGGGGCAGACACTGTTTAGTTTGTTGTGGGTATCACATCAAGGACCTTAATTTTCACGGTCAATTAATTTGTTGAAGTTGTTAATTTGGTTTTGGTACTGAATAAAAATGGCTGCTGTGGCCACTAAAAATCCAAGACCAGTGGCATGTAATTTATTTAACAATGAGTTGTTCATTTGGTTTGAGTTGTTGGGGGTGGGGTGGGGGGGGGTTATTTAACCTTTAGGAGCCGTATACAATGCCCTTGTCAAGCTATTTTATTGTATATAAGTAAACCTGCACCATAAGCATGCAAGACAAGGAATGAAACACAACAGTTCTAAACACAAAAAAACACATTTGTTTCTTGTTATATGCCGTCTGCACAACTAAAAATAATCCACAATCTTATTGAAGGATACAAAAATATTTTATTATTGTAAGTGTTTCGATTGTAAGCCCTCAGAGGCAGGGCCCTCCTTACCATCTTCAAAAAACAGGATGTCTTGCTGCACTCCTTACCAAAATAACCCCAAGCTGGGTGGGTGCTTGTAGTGACCACGGAGGCACGGTGCAAATCACAGAAAAAAAGGAATAATGTCACCAGCACACCGGTTTTTGTTAATCAATGGATCATTGATTAACAAAAACCGGTTTGCTGGTGACATTATTCCTTTTTTTCTCCTTACCATCTTGTCTTGAATTGTATTGTGATTGTAATGTCTTCCTTATATTGTAAAGTGCTGCACAAGCTGTTGGCGCTATATCAATCCGGTATAATAATAATATATATCTATATTAAAATTGTAAAGCTTCATGTCTGCAAACATAAGTGGAGATTACCTGCCATTTGTGGCTGTTCTGACCATGCAGAAACCTCCAGCTTTGGTTGTGTGTAGCCAAAAAGAAATCTGAACAAAGATTTAAGTAAAAGTACACTTTATTGCATTAAAGGAGAACTATGAGGTTAAGGCTTTTCCCTATAGTTCTCCTTAGGGTAACGGGAGGACACAAACTGAAGTCACCATGGTTAGGATATATGAACATAACCTCTTCATCAGGGCAACAAATCAGGTATTTGGATTATTAAACTGGCTGTACAGAGACTGGCAGGTAAAACAGTTCCCATGTATGCATTTCAACCACCTAAAATTGTTGGAAAAAAAATTCCAGCACAAGGGGCGAAGGGGGTTCTTTACAGTAAGATCAGTTAGGGTCTGGAACTCACTGCCACAGGCGGTGATTTCAGAAAATAATGTGGAATTGTTCAAGAAACTTTTGGACGATTTCTTAAGGGACCGTAACATACAGGGGTACAGGTACTCCTAGAATGAGATCCTAATAGGTTGGACTTGATGGACTAATGTCTTTATTCAACATCAAATACTATGTAACTATGTAACAGCATATTTAGGTACTTGAGTTCAGCTTTACATATATAGCTAATCTAATTGTACTGGGGACCTGATGACATTAGAACACTGGCAATCCTCACTGGATAGTATTAACAGTTATCTGTTCACGTTTGCCATACACTATTCAGATGTCAAGCTTACACAAATAGTTACCCCTCATTATTATTCATCCATATAATATTAGGTTCCCTTCAAAGCATCCATTGGTAACCACAGTCCAGCTCAACAATTCATACAACCAGATCTAGGACAATGTCCTTCGGCTTTCATGCCAAGATGACAAAGGGGTCTAATCACCGAACCGAAGGGGCCCCAGGACCCCTTCGGTTCAGTAGAACCAAAGGGGTGCTGTACGGCAGGGGCGGATCCAGAGTCTAGTCTCGGGGGGGTACTGCCAGAAAATAAGCCCCCCCCATCTGGCTCTTCCACTGCTACTGTGCCACCCCTTTCCTCTCTCACTGTCACCAGTCAGCATGACCGGACTATCGGCCTTGCAATTTATGTTAACATTTTTTGGGGACAGATAGAGCTTTCTTTTGGAGGTATATAATCACCACGGGGGAAGGGGTGTTATTTTTTTTACTATATAATGAAAAAAGTACCGTAAATGTAAAAAAAAAAAAAGTTTCCCTACGTTCTGTTATAATATATTGTTAAAATGTGAATGAAGCTGGTAACATCTATTTGCAGGCTTAATATATACAGTAGCTGCTGTAAGCAATCCTGAAATATAGGAGGGAGCTGACTGCCAAAATGGCAAATGGACCCTGCATATTATATGAGAGAGTGGTGCCTAGGGTGAATAAATTGGCCTAAACTACAAAGACTGTTTGCTTTGCAGCTCTATGTGGTAAAGAAGTTAACAAAGTGGTGTGTGGCAAACAAAAAAAAAGCAGTATTTCAGTTGTCTCTCATTTTTGTTTGCTTCATACCACAGAGGACATTTTTCTACAACGTGAGTTGTCCCATTCTCCAATGCGTTTTGCATTTAGAGATGGCTGACACTCCATCATATAGGATGAACTTATAGGATGAACTATTCTATGTGAGAGGAAACTTCTATAGCCAGAGGTAAGCTACCTATTGCGAAACAGATTCAATGTTCCTCTGATGAAGTGGACATTGTTGCCGAATGTGTCTGTCAAAGTAATAAATAAGTCCACAATTCAATCAGTGACAGTGTTGCAGCACTCAATCTTCCTTATTTCAATGTAGAACTATTGTTACAGCATTACAAAAGGCAACAGTTTTGGGTCGCCTCACTTGACCCTTCATTAAAGCAGACCTTTACCCCCTTCCACTAAAAATCACCTCAGCATTCAGCTCTGCATGCTGATATGAAATCATCTTACATCCATTAGCTAAACAAACATTTTTCTTTTATTCACAGTTGCTGTTTATCTATTTCCTGGCACTCTTAGACCTTAGTGTTGTAGCCAGTGCCTAAGAGATGCATCCTGGTAAGGTTACACCAGCAGGGCATTGCTGGGAAATCTCATCTGTAATCTGATGAGATCTCAGGGTAAGGCATTTTTTCCCCCTGAGATGATGTGCATGGTCACATGTCCTAGAGTTCCAGGAAATAAAAGCAGATGTATTGATCCGCCCTTAGTAAATATGGCTACTGTGAGAAGACAGGGGAAGAAAAGAAAAATAAGGTATGCAAAGATTAAAAAGCCGGCAATTATCTATAAGCATCTGTTCATAGATTGTCATTAATAAACATTTCTAAAGGTGTCCTTGTTGTCACTTTAAAGATAATGGTAAAGTTCCTCTTTAAGCCATTAATCACATATCAACATAGTACCTTTTCTCAGTAATTGTAGTACAAGCTCCTCTTTAAATGACATCTCTTTCATTCAAACATTAACCCTTTTACACTAAACATACATTATATATTTTCTAATTGCCATGAAACATGGATAGGTGACACATTCCTAAACAGTATCCCAATCACACCATGTACCTGCAGAACACAATACATGACATTGAACAAACACACACACACACACATATATATATATATATATATATATATATATATATATATATATATATATATATATATATATATATATATATATATATATTGTATATACACTATATACCTCTCACAGAAATAGGTGTAAATCAAAATCTACATTAAAACACATTAGTTGTGATATTCAAGTTATTGATCCATTTCAACTCTCCCTCTCTTTTTGAACAACCATAATTCTGAGTTGAGAGACTGTATTCCTCTTCTCCACAAAATATCTGGCTAACGGCAGATCCATCTATGGTGATTGGTAATACTTTGACTATTAAGAATTTGGACTTGAGAGTTAGGAGTAAAACAGGTGATTCTACGTCCTTTGCTCCAGCAGTAGTTTTCATCATTTCCAATTCACTCCAAAATTTATCACTACGTAAAAGAAAAACTGCTTACACTCCTTTTCAGCAAGATGAGTTACTGTAGTCAAACCCGCTGATAAGGGTGGATCGATTGTTATCATCAATTGTCTACTACAAACAATTGTCAGATGCACATGTGTAAAGAAAATTGAGAACTAATCCAATTTCTGATATTCAAAAGAAGTATGAGCATGCGGTTGATGGTGCATATGTTGGTGGGGTTATCAATACTGGAACAAAGACTTTATCAATGAAAGAATTTAGTTTGCCCCTGTGAAATATGTACTTCCTAAGGTACACAAAGACCCGTTACGAGCCCCGGGTCAGCCTATTGTCACCAGCACTGACTCTGCTTTATACCCTTTAGACAGAATTATGACTTGTTCCTGATTGTTCCTGAGAGATAGGTGTGATTTGTTTAGTAAGACTCATGGAATACATGTTCCAGGAGGTGCAATTTTGGGACATATCTATCAAGTATACCTCAATAAGTCATGAGGTTAGAATAGGATCATCTAGGTTTTTTTGGAACAATCTGATTTATATTCTGATTTTCAGGTACAGTTTATAATTGAATTGCTTTCATTGAACTTAGAAAACATTTATTTGATGTTCAAAAACGATGATTATCTCCAGATTAGGGGACTCACAATGGGTTCTGGTGCGGCACCGTCTTATTCAAATCCATATTGCAATACATATGTGAATATAGGATTAAAGTAGGGGTGTTGCTAGGATTGTAAAAACTTGGGGCACCCCTGGGCACTCCAAATAGAAGAACGATGCTGTGCATATAGAGCGCTGTGGCGAACAGTGGTTGTGTCCATTCTGCACTCACTGATTTAAAGGAGAACTATGGGGTCAGTGTTTTTCCCCATAGTTCTCCTTAGGGTAACGGGAGGACACAAACTAGCGTCCTCCCGTTACCCTAAGCTCAGTATACCGCGAGCTACAGCACGCGGTATACTGAGACGCAGCAGCTGGAGCGGATCACGACTTACATGACGGGATCCGCCCAGCTGCGTGAGTGACAGCTGGCTCTGCCTATCTAGAGGCAGAGCCAGCTGTACCCGCCCCCTCCCCCGTCCGTTCCGCCAGTCAGCGCTGGCAGATCGGAGCGGGGAGAGGGGAATCCAGCCCCTCCCCCTGTCACGGCAGAGAGCCGTGACAGGATCGAGAGGCGAGCAAACCCGGTATGTGAACTCCCGATCTACTGAGCCGACCTGTGACAGTCTCATTGTCACAGGTCGGCTAGAACTATGAGGTGAGTGAAAAGCACTCGCCTCATAGTTCTCCTTTAAAGGAGCATGGTTCAATAGAAACTGAAGCTGCTTACTGTATACACAGTGAACATACCCCACATACACAAATAAACCTGAGCAAAAGAATTTCTAAAGTGTATGACCAGCAAAAGTGTGTACTTATTTGTTTTGGATGTGATGGGGAAGGTTTACAACCCCTGTTGAATTCTTACTGCTATCTATTGCCAGAAATGAAGGGAGAGGAAATCTGCAACAGCAACACAGACAGAGAAATCCTTGAGTTTTCTTAGTAGAGTAGGTTTATTTCTGTCTGTCTCCCTGTTACAGACCTTTCCCTCTCTTCCTGTCTCGTTAAACTATTGTCAGCAGGGCAGGAAGTAAGGCCAAATCTCCCTAACAGAGCCTAACAATGCCTGCATCCATTCAGATTGTTAAGGTATTTTGACAGCCAGCGGGGCCGACTAGCAAGATATTGAAGCTTGGCTCAGTGGGAGTTTCCTCCATCCACACAGTTTAACGTAGATGGAGGAATCTGTTACACTTTTTTCTATATGACCATAACAAATCTGCAGATAATCTATAGATGTATGGACAGCTTTAGTACAAATATCCCAAACCCCTTCCCCCTGCAAAAAAATGCCCCACTCAAGCAAACCCTGTTGGTAGCAAAGATCTTTCCCTTCAAGCTAAAACTCTAAACCCCCCGCGCCC
>NW_017306269.1:2079346-2087146 GCF_000935625.1 Nanorana parkeri
CTGCACCTTAACCCCTCCTTCTGCCGTCTCTGCACCCCAAACTCTCTCTTTCTACTCACCTCCCCCCCATGCCTCCTCTCTGTTAACTTCTGCACTACAACCCCCCCTCTCTTATCACCTTTGCACCCCAACCTCTCCTACTAACCTCTGCACCCCAATGCGTATCCTTTATATAATATGTGCTCCTCTTTAACCCTCTTTTTTCCCTAATCAGCCCTAATTAACTACTTCTTCCCCTTCTCCCCCAGACCATTATTTTCCTGATGATTTTTGTTATTATTGTTTTTCTAAGCATTAATAAATATGTAAACTTTTTTGGTGTCACATCAAAATTAAGCAAAATAAAAGTTACATTTTAATTAAAAATAATCTTGCAATGCTTTGTACCAGAGTTTTAGTGTAATTTTAAACAGGACAAATTATAGAATTATTTTTTCCTTTCTTATTTTACAGTAAGACTTTTTTTATACCTAACACTGATCAAAGCAGATTTTTTTTTAAATTTAGTTTTGTTACATTTTTGTCAATAGATTGCATAAAAAATAAAATATATTTTGCAAGATAATAATACCAATTGAAAGCCGTATTTGCCCTAAAATGATACACTTTTTACTTTGTTATCTGAAGTAATGACAAAGCTACTGACAAATAAAACGTCTTATAGCAGAAATATAATAATAGCTCTGCTCCATGTACAGGTGTGAGAGCTGAACTGGTTACATTTGCATGTGACGTTTAATATGTATCACTGCTAGGTTGCTTTGCTATTTCAAAATCACCTCTGATCTAGGAATTTTAACCATAACTAACAATATGAAAAAGTGCATTTTAGTAAATGTGTTTATGGTAACATGTGTGCCATATCCAGAAAACCCCATTTTTTTTTGTTAACTGCTATTTTTGGGATAAAGGCACATTAAAACAGACTTTCCATGGCAAATGTAAAGTATGCCATTCTGTCGGCCCCCTGCTCCCCAACAGAAATGGCTTTTAAAAAGCCATTGTGAACAGACTAATCGCCCATTCTCCTGGGTGGCATGGGTGACATCACAGAGCCCATTGCAAGAGTGCATTCTCCTGAGGTTTCCAGCTCCCAGCTCTACCGAGAGGCACAGTGATGTCACCCATTCCTGCTAAAAGCATAGGCCGAGTAATCTTTTTCTTGGCGGCAAATGGCTTGTTTACAAATGCTAGTACTGTTGGAGGGCAGGAGGTTGGCAAAATAGTGGAGCTTCTGTTTGCCATGGAAATTCTGCTGTAAGACAAATTACCCATTCAAGAGTATCTATAGAGCTATATTCCATTTTATTCCATTTGTTCTAAACATAAAAGCAGTCAGAGCCACCTCTTCCCCAGGGGTCAATGCACACTAGATCAGATGGAGACTTGTAATATTCCAATGTGCCACCAAAAAGCTGCTACTACTACAAATTGTTTGAAAAAGGGAGATATTCTCATATTATACTTTGGATTTTAATAAATGATATGTCTTGTAGAATACATGTAGAAAAATTTGACTTATTTAGGTATTCTATGACCAGCTTCTAGATTTGATCTGCCATTTTACATTCTGTCCAGTTGTCTGGATTCTCCTTGTTTCATGGGGTTGGGGATGCATCTGGTCAGTGGAGACCTGATTCAGCCCCTCATGTGGGTCTTCAACAACAAATCACTTCTAATAGCTTCAGATGTGGAGTTTTTTTAGAGGCTGTAGCTGTCCAGGAGCTGCCGGAGAGTTAAGTATGAACAGTCTTCTATTACATGGACCCTTTTTTTTTTTTTAGAAAAAAATATTCCCAGTGAGAGATTTACCTTAACATTGGCCTGGTAATCATGGTAAAAGTAGCCTAGAACTCCATCTGCTGGTTGGAATTAGGTCAATATGAAATATCCATATGCCATATTTCATATTTACCTGTCCAGGGCCAGGCTGAGGGGTAAGCAGAACAGGCGACCACCTTGGGTGCTTCAGCAGGAGGACTTGCAACTTATGTTGCTGTGGTCGTTCACTCTTCAGCCCATAGTCCCTAGCAGACTGCCTGCCCTCTTGCTATAGAGAAAGAACCCCCTGATTGCAAGCCATGAACATTTCTTGCTGTTATATAGCTGTTGATGACCAGACTGAGTGCACCGAGCATGTGGATCTCTGTGTTATAGAAGCTTAGCTCTCTAAATATGAATGGCTGCCAGGTGGGCTGGAAGGTGGCACAAGAGATATGCTTGCCTCCTCTCTTAGTCTACTGTTGCCTTTGCCCAGGAAGTCCAGTCTCTGCCAGCCAGATACCGGCCTGACTCATGATCCTACTGCAAAAACAGAAAAATGCAAACATGCGGTAAATTTATACATCTACACAAGGCTATATAATGTGTACTGGTGGCAGGGAAGAACGTCTGTAGGGAAATATATATACTAGGGGCTTCGTCTTAGGTGCTAAAGAACCATGTCCCTGGACTGTCCCTGATTATACATTTTGGTCAAAGAGGAAATATTTAGAACTGCTGTCATGTTTTTATTGCTGTCTGTGCCCTGTTCTGAAGATCTAACATCAGTATTTGTTATGAAGACCATTGCTACTGAAAGAGATATGTATACAAGAAGGATAAAGAAAAGCGGGGCTTTAAAAGTGTCCAAACCATACAAAACGTCCATCAAACATACATGGTTTTGTATAAAAATATATTTAATACATAAAGACTAGGTTGCAATTAAAAATGTAATTGACATGATACAGTGTTACATTGAAATCAAGCTACCTCTTTTTGGTGCCCATACATGTGTACATAATTTAATTCATATAATATAACATGGACTCCTTGAGTCCTAATTCCTGTAATAGTTGTATGATCTACTGTGGGCCCAATCTCCGACGCGTTTCGCAACTGTATGTGCTTCCTCAGGGAGGTTGGAGGTATTCTAAGACATTACATCAAAATAGGTTTAAGTATAATGATCACAAATACCAAATTCTTAATGAAAATAAAAAATAATAACAATACAAAACCCACTTCATGTTCACAAAGGTGGCTGGATCCTTGGTCCCACATGCTGTCTCGTAATCACCAAGCAGGTGAACAGGTGGGAGGTAACCAGGGATAAACAGGACTGAGAACATGAAAATGAAACAAGAGGTCATAAATTCCAGATTTTCCAAAGAATTTGTTCAGAGGTAGATTTATGCAAAAATATGCAGAGATATAAAATATCTATGTTAATAGAAGCAGTTGACGGTCAGTATATACTGACAGAGGACAACAGGATCACATGAAAATAATTTCATTGGATTGGATAATTTCATGGGATTTTCTGCAATAGGTAAAAACTAGTTCCAACTATATTTACTGCCCGTTTTTACTACTGATTAAGATGAACAATTGGATCGCTATTTAGATTATTGGAATCAAACTGATTTGGGTGGGAAGCGACCGTTTTGGAGGTGCTCCTCGAGGCTCTGAGTATATTTACCTGAAGCCATCATTCAGTATTAGTTATGCCCTACATTTAGAGTCAGGTTTATTTTTATTTTCATGTGATCCTGTTGTCCTCTGTCAGTATATACGGACCGTCAACTGCTTCTATTAACATAGATATTTTATATCTCTGCATATTTCTGCATAAATCTACCTCTGAACAAATTCTTTGGAAAATCTGGAATTTATGACCTCTTGTTTCATTTTCATGTTCTCAGTCCTGTTTATCCCCGGTTACCTCCCACCTGTTCACCTGCTTGGTGATTGCGAGACAGCATGTGGGACCAAGGATCCAGCCACCTTTGTGAACATGAAGTGGGTTTTGTATTGTTATTATTTTTTATTTTCATTAAGAATTTGGTATTTGTGATCATTATACTTAAACCTATTTTGATGTAATGTCTTAGAATACCTCCAACCTCCCTGAGGAAGCACATACAGTTGCGAAACGCGTCGGAGATTGGGCCCACAGTGGATCATACAACTATTACAGGAATTAGGACTCAAGGAGTCCATGTTATATTATATGAATTAAATTATGCACACATGTATGGGCACCAAAAAGAGGTAGCTTGATTTCAATGTAACACTGTATAATGTCAATGACATTTTTAATTGCAACCAAGTCTTTATGTATTAAATATATTTTTATACAAAACCATGTATGTTTGATGGACGTTTTGTATGGTTTGGACACTTTTAAAGCCCCGCTTTTCTTTATCCTTCTTGTATACAATTCTAATTGGGGGTGTGGTGCCTATCCCTAATGGTTCAATTCAATTTTTATGCTTTAAACTACTGAAAGAGATAGTGAAGGGAAATACAGCATGTTATGTCATGTCACCATAGTAGGATTGGCATAGATACAGAATATTCCAATGGTAGAAAGTAGCCAGCATTCCACAAGTAATTTCACTCTTTTACTTCATGTATAGCAGTTTCATGGTCATGCAGAATTCCATACCTAGTCATCAGGCATAAGGGGCCACCCCATAGCATTAACATGCCACAGTATGTCACTAGGCACAGACAATATGTTGTATCATCACACACCTCAATCCTCCTATTGGTGGCTCAGTTATTAAAGTGACACAAACTCAGGAGTTACATTTTAAAAATGTATTCCATTATCATAACTATTCACACAAATGTATCTTATTTGGGTATCACTGAGCTGTAGATCCTCAAATCATCTCTGAATTGGTACTGACACTGTCCTTCCTTCTGGAGGGTGGCTACTTTTGTTCTCCATGGTCCCTGAGTGTGTTGTAAAGTAGTAGTATACAAGCAGACCGCATTATCCAGAGAATTTCAATACTTCAGATTTTATTGAAATTCGCATTGACCTCTATGAATAAGCCTACGGGTGAAACATGTGAGAGGTTGCAGCTGGTTGGGTGCTTGCGGTGCTGGTATTTGCTGTTTTATACACCTTTATCCACTGTTACTCTAGATTTGCTGTGAATTTCAATAACGTCTGAAGTATTGGAATTCTCTGGAGAGTGCGGTCTGTTCGTATACTACTACATTCCAAGGTGGAGACGCACCTATTAGACCAGCACCCGGGGAGTCCTGATGGTGGTTAAGGAATTGGAGGGGTGAGATTTTCTTTGGCTCTACTAGTGTTGTAAAGTAGCCACCGCTCAAAGCACACTCCCGTGAGGGCCTACAATATCATGTTTAGCCGTCCAATCTGTATTGAGATTGTAGTCTATCCCGGGAGCGAGCTTGGAGGGTGACTACTTTACAACACACACAGGGACCATGGGGAACAAAAGTAGCCACCCTCCAGAAGGAGGTACCTGAATGTATTTTTAAGATTTAACTCCTGAGTTTAGTGTAACCTTAACATGCCTTGTTATGTCATTAGGCACAGACGAGGTGTGATGTCATCACATGCCTGACACGCTCCTGGTGGTGGCTCAGTTATTAGGCAACCAGATGCTTTATTCTGAGCCAAACAGCAATCTTCCAATGGTACCCTTGTTGTGGTAGCTGTGGGATTGCCTTTCATTTTGTAGAGATTTCCTCTTGTATCCTGTTGTCTCTCTGGAAACAAGAAGTGCAGGAAAATCTCCCTAATGGGTACAGGGACAACAATTAAAACCTGACTCAGATTCTCACACTTTGCACCAGTGACGTGCGGTACCTCTGGTTATGGGTGGGGCATTCCCCAGGCTCGCCCCCAGCACGTCCCGCCCTGCCGGCTGAAGCCCCGCCCCTACCCTGTCCCCAAGCTAATGTGAAGGAGGAAGGGAAGAGTCTCCCTCTCCCTCACTTGCTCGTCACTGTTGAGGCATCGAGATCGATGGCCTCAGTGGGTTTTTTTTTTTTTCTTCGATTGGACAGCTTGGATCAATAGCGCTTTGCCATTCGTCTAAGCCATCCACAGAGCTCACGCCTCTAACAAAGAGTAGAGGCTGTGACAGCTCTTCCCTCAATAGTTAGGTTACACAAGCAGTGGGGAAGCCCGTTGCTGTGTAACCTAACTACCTGTCAAAAGCCGGATGAATTGCTGCCTGTAATTAACAGGCAGCACTCCGTCCATGACAGGTTACACAGCGGGGTGGATTTCCCTGCTGTGTAACCTGATAGAAGCAGATCTGAATGGATAAAAAGCTGTCAGCTTCAAAATTTAAGCTGACAGCTTTTTCCTCCATAATACTAGGTGAGGCTCTGCCTCACCTGCCTCCCCTGACCGCACGTCCCTGCTTTGCACTCTATCCAAAACTATATACAAAAGTCTTTGCTCGTGGGCCCTGGGGCAGGGGCATCCTCTCAACTGACTTCAATATGGGAAATAATACCAAGGAAGCATTGACACAAAGCAGGAATAAATGTAAACAGATGCAATGAACTTGTAATTAATATTTTATTTTGCACAAGCTTGCATATATACTGCACATACATTCAGTTTAGAGAAGATGGAAGGCACACAAGGCAATTGAACTACTTAATCTTTTAAGTGGTACAAAGCGAAAAGGTTAAATCTGGAGAGTATACAAAAGCTTAAAACACACTAAATAAAATACCCTTAAACCCACCAACTGACCCCGACCCCCATCTCCTTTTTTTTTTTTTTTAAGTTGACAATGTATTAGCTGCCAAGCGTCAAATTTGGAAATCAACTGTCTACTGCAACCTTATTTTTATTCCTTCTATGGAATGGGCATTTTATTTGTTAATTGTGTAATCAAATATCATTCTTCATTACAGTACATCCTTGGCAATACAAATAATGTACACCTTCATCGTAATAAATTAGGATAAATTAAACCAATAAATTATGCAAAGTTTTCAGAACATTTGACAAAGAGAAAAAAAAAACAAAAAAACAATCCACAGTCGATAAATTGTGCCTAACAAAAAAAAAAAAAGAAAAAAAAACTTCATTTATTATACTATCTTAAAATTATATGATTTTCATTAAAAAAAAAGAACATAAGAATGCTATATACAACATATTGCTAAATAATATAAAGGCAGTGTTTCATCACAATTTATAATTATTTACACACACATAAAGACTCATTTTTTTAAATTTATCTATCAACTTTTCACTCATTTGAGTAATGCTAGTTTTATTCATTTATTTTTTTTCCTATCAAAACAGCAAGAGCAAGCAACTCATATCAAAAGTTGGTGTAAAATATACAGTACTTAGAAACGATTATAATATTGTAGCGGTTTTGGCTAGAATAAAAGGGGCGAAGATGTAGAAAGACCTTATTCATAAAATTCCACTCAAGGTCTTTTTTTTTTTTAACTGTTTTGTATGAAAAAACAGTTGGAGGGTTAGATTGCAAAAAGTTTACATCCGCAGAGTATTTTCCAGTTTACTTCAGTATTATGTAATATAAAAGTCAAAAGATTGTGCTAAGTGCAATAAGACAACTGCTATATCTTCAAAATGCAGCTTCTGTTTTTTTTTTTATGTTATACATAAAAGAAAATAGAAAAAAAAAACAGGGAAGCTAATACACAGCTAAAGCAGGAAAAAAGAGAACAATGGATACACAATGTCATATACTGTACTGAACATATAATACATAACAGTTAGCAAATAGTTTTTTTTTTTTTTTAACCTGGTCTATTCTCAAATACTTCCAAGCATTATAAAACTCCCATAGCATTGTATTGTACAACGTTGCTGGTGAAAATCTTTATTTGTTTTTTTATTTTAACAAAGTGAATTCATTTTAACAAAGTATTTATTTTCCAATATGCCTTAAGCTTTTTATAGCGTCGCGAGGGCCTTCAAGATCCCCCGAACACAGGTGTTAACAAATAGTTCATCTTGTATCATATATATTCTTTATATATATATATATT
>NW_017306269.1:2087903-2090468 GCF_000935625.1 Nanorana parkeri
CCCCACCACACCCTTATTTTGTACAATATAGTCTTTCACGCAACAAATGTTTCCACAGACGTAATAAACAAAGCAACCCAGAAGAAAAATTGTCTTCATTTAACAACAATATTTTAATGTTTTCACATATCTAGGAGTTACAGAGCGGGATATACGGCAAGATTCATTTAATGAATGAATCTTTAAAATTAAAGGTTCTGCGTTTTGTTAATGAATGAATATTAACTTTAAGACCAAGACAACAGGAACACATAAATAAAAATAGTATTCTTAGCAAAGGTTGTCGATGTGTCGTAACCAGAAAAAACAATTATTGCCCCAGCATATTATAGACTAAAAAACAGAATACTTTGATTATGCTGTTTAAAGTAAAGTAAAAAAAAAAAAAAAGATGTATTTCATGATATTAGAATGCTGTGTATTGTGAGGCAATCGTCCTTCTTGTAGCACGATGGTGAGGACCTTTCCTATTACAAAACTGACTAAAATAATCGCTATTTGTGGGATATTTTGCAAGGGACTAATATTGGGATCACTATTTTTCTTTCTGAAACTTTACTACAGGACCCTTCCCTATCTGTTGGCTGGATCAACAGGATATAAATCTATGTTACAGGAAAAAAATAAACACAAAAACTGCTGCCTTGCAGAGGAACGCCAGGAATCTAAAAATAATTAACCCTTGCAGTGAGGCTACCCCTTGGGTCTAGAGCAGGGGTGGGCAACTCCGGCCCTTCAGTTGTCATAGAATTACAAATCCCATGAGGACTTGCAAGATTCTCACAGGCATGTCTCTCAGAGACAGATGCATCATGGGATTTGTAATTTCACGGCAGCTGGAGGGATGGGTTTGCCCATTCCTGGTCTAAGGGCTCATATAAAAAAATTATACTTATCTGATCGCCAGTCCCGTCTGGCTGCCAGACCGGCCCCACAGCCTCTTCTCGTCAGTCCGGTCTGGCTGCTAGACCGGACCCACAACCTGTCATCTCATCTAATGCAGGTCCAATGAGGGACATGCCACAGCCGGGGTGGAGGATGAGAGAGGTGAGCGCTCACCGCTGCAGGACTGAGGATCAGGCTAATGTATCTTCTGAATTCCGGCCCCTAGACCAGAATGAGCAGTTAACCCTTGCAGTGCCAGAGTAACCCCACTGCAAGGGTTCATTTGTTTTCAAATAACTGGAGTCCCTTTTTGAATGCCTTTGATAAACTGCATCATAGATGACATTTTGCTTTTGTTTAGAGTTACACTTTAAGCAGATTTTATCCTTTATTTATAGACGCCGTGCAAGTTTGTATTCATTCCTACGGCGCAGACCCATTTCATGGCTTTTTACGGAGCACGCTGACCCAGTCGCTTCATTATTAAATATCCAGAAACTACAGCAGGCACAACTGATAGATTATAGCACATGCATGCCATTTGCTTTGTTCTAAGAGATAAGGCTGATCCATAAACAGGCAACATTCTGCTGTAAGAGAGAGTTGTATGATAAAAAAGAACAATCCTTCAGGTTCTTTCACATTAAAGTGTAATGACGGACTCATTGTGCCCTTCCAGCTGTGTTGTGGTATCATCAGGTGAAATGGGCTTATTTTGCCCCACACAAAGCTGCCGTTTGGAACAGCTTTGTGAATGGAGACAAATAAAGGGAACGACGATGCAGATATGATACAAAAGCACAGCAGAAAGTACACACAGAAATCATAAATGATAAAGGACGCATCTTAACAGATATATCAGCGAACAATCTATAGAGGTTCTGCTCAGCAACATACACCAGGCAGAGCATGCTGGGACATGTGGCTGTCAAATAGCTGGGCCCACTTACAGTCTGGGCCAATCACAGAACCATCTGACTATATTTTTTGCACAAATATTAAAAAATGCCACTGGGGCAGTGAGGGAAATCTCTTAATTGGAGCTCTGCATAGCAGGAAAAACCCAACAGAGGTTCTAAAACTAAAAAAAAAAATATTAAAAATCCCCTACATTTTGCAATCTCAAATTAAAAACAAAAAATATAATATATTGCCGTTTACCAGATCTGATGTGGTGGCTGCATTCGTTTTCTTTTTTCCACCTTTATTTTCAGGTGATCCTGAAAAATAACACACTTCCTGTCAAGGGTGACAACACTGACTTACCCTGCTGTATCTATGGAGGGAGCCATGGTTGTCACCCTAGACAAAGACAAACGTCTTTCTCTATTCATTTCCAGTACATGGCAGTGAGCCGTAGTTTACAGAAAAAAAGCTTAAGAGGAAAATAATATTGTTTGCGCCTTCGTTCAGCTCACATTAAGTGACAAGGGCACTTAGTTGCGGAAAAAAGCAGCAAATATTTTCTGTAATGGCTAAAAATATCTAGAAATCTAATGCAGTAACCCTATAAAAGGACTGGTAAGCTGCAATATACTGTATTACATTTTTCTTCTTAGGTTTAGTTTTCCTTTAATTTGTTTAGGTTTCCTTTAATTTGTTGGGTTTAGAGATCTTTTAACTTGTGAGTAACTTCCAGAAAATTGCATTGATGTTAATATATATTGTTTATATTTGACA
>NW_017306269.1:2090669-2093776 GCF_000935625.1 Nanorana parkeri
ATTTCTTAAGGGCCTGTTCACACCTGATGCGTTTGGACCGCACTGGGAAAAAACACCTAGCACAACCTGTTAGCAGTGGGCACAGTTTACACCACCAAATTGCAGTGGTGTGTGCTTAAAAACCCCCCCAGCATGCAGTATCTTATAAGTGCAGCGCAGTGAGTCGCGGTACAACCACATCGCACTGTGGTGTGTCCATAGAGCTTAATAAAATGTCACTTGTGACATTTCAATAACATTATAATACAAAAATAGCAGTGTGATGTGTTTCAATCAGGTGCATCCGCACTGTACTGGGCACACGCACCCAAGCAGCCGTGCGGTTGAGTGCGCCTGCTGGTGTGAACAAGCCCTTAAAGTCAAATAGACTTATTCAATAAGAGCATCCAGACTCACCTAGCAATGGTTAGAGAAGCGACAGGTTCTGATTGGCTGTAGAGTGTTTCCGAGCTTGGCTCATGGGCCTGAATCCCTATTTATTTTAATTTGTTATTTTAATGTTTATATAAATTAGCTGAACAGGAATTGTTTGCTTACTCTATGATAGTCAATAGGGCTGATTAAAGGAAAGAGACTTCATGGTGATGGAGACCGGGCTCTGATGCCTGTACGTCCCTCCATCTTGGAATCAGCTCAAACTGCTGGAAAGTTGCTGTGACACAGCGCAGTTTGGGTGCATTGTGTGCTTATTCCATTGACACTGTCAATGGCTGTATATAATGATAGACCGTCATAGGATTGTCCCGGGGTAGCTTGAAGTCAGCAGGTTTTTTTTTTTTTTCCTCTAAGGTTTTTGTGCTGACAATAATCGCTTTCATACATTTCAATCTCTCAGCAGAATTTGCTGTAAATGAAGTAAAATGGCATAGATCAGGTTAGCATTGTGTTCATGTGGATACGTTTTCACTCTTCAAAGTCAAAACG
Organism: Nanorana parkeri; assembly: GCF_000935625.1. Classification (NCBI taxonomy): domain Eukaryota; kingdom Metazoa; phylum Chordata; class Amphibia; order Anura; family Dicroglossidae; genus Nanorana; species Nanorana parkeri. The sequence goes on from NW_017306269.1 coordinate 2,091,594, forward strand.
GGAAATTGAAATCATTACGCTGAAAAAAAATAAATGTACCTGCCATCTGCACGCTGGAGGGGCAGGAATTTTCCAGGCTGAACGTGCAGAATATTAAGGGCACCGAGGGGTGAGGTACCAAAATGCCTCGTCTCTTATTGATTTTTAACAGTTTTGGGCAACATTGTTATTAAAGCGCAACTCCAAATGCACAGATGGAATACATCTAAGGGAGCTGTTTCTGTCAATCGTGTCCTGAGATTAAGGCGGCTCTGACACACAGCACAGGCAGAAGACTGATGAGCTCATCTATCTGTCGCTCTGCTTTCTCCGCCTATCAGCGTGCTCCTTATTAGCACATGAGCACAACTTCAGTTGCTCCTTGTGCTGCTGCTTCCCTTTCCCAGCCTGAGCTCTGCTCTACAGGGACTGCAAAAGGATGATATCAGGTCCAATTCGGGTACTGCAATGATATATTAATGACAACAGAATTCGTGCCTTTTATATCTACCTGGAGTTCAGCTTTAATGTCACCTTGACTGCAGCAACGTTCCTTATGGGAATGTCTTGGAGACAATAGGGAACGCGTCAATGTGTCTTTAGACACCAGAGAACTTTCACTGAACTGGGAAACATTTGCTTTCTCTGAAAGCAACTTTAGAACTTGAATAAAATCCTAAAAGGGACCATTTAATGCCGGGGTGGGCAACTCTGCCCCCCCCCAGCTGCGCTTTACAAATCCCAACAAGACTCTGCCTCTGGCAGTCATGCCTGTAACTCACAGTCTTCCAATGCCTCATGGGACTTGTAGTTTCACCACAGCTGGAGGTTTTCCTCTCTGAAGGACGCCTCATAGCATTACATGTTAGAGTTATAAGCGCCACTCTACCAATGTGCACTCTGTGCGCACATTTAAATAAAGTGCTCTGGTTCAAAATGTTCCAGTTAACCCCAAATCCGGCAACTCACATCAATAAATCCGTCTAGGTCCTGGCTTCATCCTCGGGAATATACTAGAAATGTTCTATACATGCTGATTTATTTTATGAAATTCACCCAATGTGGATTCCAAAGCAGGAACTATATGAATAAATATATGTTTAAGGCCTACGTGGGCCTGGGGAAATAAAACATTTTTAGGCGGGCCCATGTCTCAATTAGTAAGTAAGTAAGTACTATCCTTGTCGCACTCCTTACCGATATGTCCCTTGTAGTGGGGGGTGCTCGCAGTGACCGCGGATGGCGCCGCGAATGTCAGCAAAATTGTAGAAATGTCACCAGCACACCAATCCTTTTAAGATAGCAAAAGCTTCATTTATTGAAGTTTTTTGTCATATGACCAAACAAGCGCTTTTGGGACCGCGCAGGGTCCCTTCATCAGGCTTTAGCATGTCTCAATTAGGGCACCCATATCAAAGAACACAACACAACATCTCCCTTTTAACCCTTTTGCCCCATCATGTCATTGTTAGGGATGACTTGGGTCAAAATGGCACCCGGCCATACTGGTTGACATGAAACAATCATGAATTACCACTCTGAATTCTCTTTCACTGCCATGAAAACAAACAGGCCTCACCACATTTGTTCTCCTCTACATGGGAGGATGTGGCCATATTGTAAACCAAAGCAAGGCCTATCTAAAAATGAAGCCATGGGGGCGGTAGGCCCAGGCCACAAAACGAGCAAAGCCCTTTTTGTGGAACCACAATCTCCATTTTTATTCCTCTGAAGCATTTTCAGTAGGCATTTGGGCCCAATACTAACCTTTACCTGACAAACCCAAATAAAATCTGAGTGCTTATCAAATACTGCCCAGTCCTCCCAAAATATCCACCTCACTACTGAAGACCAAAGGCCATCTTCAACGCATCAAAGGAACTATGAGGAGAATTTATCAAAACCGGAGCAGACAAAATCAGGAGCAGCTGTGCATGGCAACCAATCAGCTTCTCTCTTTCATTTTCAAATCATAATTATACAAACTGAAGAGAGAAGCTGATTGGTTGCCATGGGCAACAGCTCCAGATTTGGCCTGCTCCAGTCTTGATAAATTCCCCTCTATGTGACCCTTTTTTACTGCACAACCCTTCTTCATTAAATCCTTATCATTATTGTTTCCAATTGTGAAATTGTTTAAATTAATTTATAACCCAGTATCAGTAATGTGCTTTTGGCTAACTCAAGCAATGGCTCAGTGCTCC
>NW_017306269.1:2093797-2112606 GCF_000935625.1 Nanorana parkeri
TTACTGAAACATCTTCAGTACAATGGTATATTTGTACGAAGATCTTGCAAAAGTAGATAGGGACGTTAATAATTACATGAGAGTCCAAGGCATTTTAGGACGAGACTACATAAGTGCCAGTGACATGGTCACTGTGAAGGACAGGCCGGGCTACAGGTATGTACTTTAAACTTTCATGTTGAAAGGCAGGAAAAAAAAACAACAGTCCTCCGCTTCCTTATTCCTGTCATAAATGTTCCCATTTCTAAAATCATTTTTGCCATTTTCATACGGTTTTGTTTGCCATCGTACTATAGCGTCCACATCAGTCTGGAGCCCACTACAGGCTTATTGAGTAGGTACAGTGCAGGTAACCCGCAGCAACTAATATAGAGATTTCATTTGGTCAGACCATTACAATATGAATTCTGATTGGCTGCTGAGGGTTATTGCACTTTCTCAAATTAAGTTGCCATTTGCCTTATTTAATAAGACAAATTCCATAATCAATAAAGGCCTACAAAGCTTTAAAGCCATACTAACAGAACATCCTAATAGATAAATAATGCTGGTAGCAATGCCCATTTTAGGGTCAGGGGGCTGGCGTTACTGGTTGCCAGGAGCTAGGCGGGACAGAGCCAGAGTGTCCCGCTCAGCTCCTGGCATCCAGTGATGTCAGTGAGCTGGGGGGTACGTCAGCCAGAGCGTCACAGGTACACCTGCCGCCCCTCCCCATGTGACCCAATGAGAAGTGACCTGAGGCAGCCAGCTCAGGCTGCCTCATTATAGCTTGTACCTACTGTGGGTCTACAGTATATCAGGATAGCAAGATCTGCCTCAGCACCACTGTAGCTTGTAGGGGACACACCTTTTCTTTCAACCCACCCAACAGAGTTTAGAAGTTTCAGAGACTGGCCCAAGGCTTGCTGGGATTTTTCACTTGGCACCAGGTATGAACAAGGTTCTAAAAAGTACTTGTAACTGACCCCTTAAACCATACAATAATGTCTTCATAACAATAAAGAGTTAAACTGGGCACCTCATATACAGACATCGGCAGCGGTCATGCCAAAACAGCTCATCAATTTATCCAAGAACCAACAACATCAGCTAAAGCCACAAAATAGGCCCCTTCTGTGGCAGGCCACAAGCAAACTCTTTGATGCTACAACTGATTCTGGATATTACAAAGTGAAGTAAAGGTAATTCAGCTCAGTAGCACACTCAGTAGTAAATGACATGAAACGCTGTACAGTAAATGCAAACTATGTAGTGTTACCAAGGCAGCCAATCACAGATCAGCTATTAGGAAATTAAAGTAGTAGCATAAAATGGACTCCAATCAGTTAGCACAACATTTTCATGCATCATTTTTACACAATGCAGCCTACTGACTATCAGGAAAAAATACCTATATCATTAGTCCACATTTACTGGCCATGAGTGGCGAACCTCTACAGTGCAGATCAATTCAAAGCCCTTTAAACTCACTCCAACCTGTATCAGAAGGCCAATCACTTTCAATCAATGTTTTATTTTGGTCTAGTGGGTTTATTTACCATAAATGAGTAACATCGAGCAGTAAGGGCAATCCATAGCGATCAATCGGAAATCAACTTTCAGCAGTTTAAGTCGGGTATACACGGGTCTATTTGTTTTTCCTTCAACCCGCGAACTGAACGAAAAAAAATAGAACAGATTCCTCCATCAATGCTTATGAGCGTCGTTAATCGAATCCCCTGCTGTTTGCATTGTATTCTGACAGCGGCCGCCAGCTGATTGGCTGCAAACTCCATTCGGCCGAGAATTTTCCAACTTGCTCCTTCAAACAAATGATCAAGGGATGCCGGGCGGAAGGGGACCGACAGCTGTGCACTGCGCAAATATTGGCCGGTTCAAGAACCAGCTGCAATTCATACCATGTATACCCTACTTTACAATGGGCAGTAAAGTGAAAACTGATTTCTGATTGGTCGCTCTTGTTTAAATATTTTTTGTTTTATTATAACCCATAATTAATTCTATTAGGGATAGCAGCAAAATATCAGGTTCTATGACTTCCAGTGTTGACAAAAGTTCACTACAACTCTATTCACAGTGGTCCAACCCCTCCAAGCACTGAAAGGGTTCATTAGTGTTTTTGTGCAGTTACAGTCCCTGTGCCTCTAACAAGCATTATTTCAATGAGGCGGAATTAAGTTTCCAGTCATTTATGGCACACACCGGACCACATGTATGGAAAAAAAAACAAAAAAACAGCGTGTCGTGTATAACAACCAGTTTCAGGTTAACAAATGACAAAAAATAAAATCCAGTTGCTATGAGCAACACAATTTTGCTACATGAGGTCCGGCATTTTTTAGAGAAATTCATAAACAGTGCACATTGTGTCATTTCTATGGTGAACGCATCACCTGAAATGACAATTAAAATTACATTTATGAATTGAAAAAAATGTTGGATTTTTCCAGTCTTCAGCATGTAAGCTGAGGGTATACACTCAAAATAAACACTAAAACTGCATAATGTGATTTGACTAGTGCACCAAAATCAGCAAGTTCCCGTTGCCTGTGTAGGCAGGTAACACGTAATGGTGGCACCGTGCCCTCAGCGTACAAGATGGCTGCTTGTCTGCTAGCACAGTATCAGAAAAAAATCTGAAAAAATATTAAAAATGTTTTATGTGCTAAATATATATATATATATATATATATATATATATATATAAAATAACAAATAAAAATTAACCAAAATGGTAACCTTTAGGAACCAGAAAAATCATGGTATCAATGTGACTGGATGCTAAAGCTGACCATACACCAGTAGAATTTCATTTGAAAAAAAAGTAATTTTGTTTTTTTTTAAGTAGTTGTCGGGGTCAAATCGACAATCATTTCTAACAGCAGTGAGGATAAAAACTAAATAAGCAGGATGGAATTTTTTTTTTTTTTTTAAAAAAAAACTAATGAAGTTCCAAAAGTGAAACAGTTTGAGAAATTCCAGCCATTTCCAAAATTGAACTACAGGTATTCGTCAAGTCTCTTTAGGCTATATCAAATGTTCTGACGTGTATGGCCAGCCTAAGAGTTACCGCAAATCATCTCCTTATGACCTAAAATGGGGCTGTGATGTAACAGTTCACTGGGAACTTCTGACATCATAGATTTGAGGCATCGAATGATAGATACCTCCAAAAAATGGCCTCCACAGTGTGTGAATGACAGGTACACTTTAACATGACCTTCCCCATAAACTTGCCATACTAGCTGTTTTTTTTTTCCCTGCAAAAAAAAAGAAGTAAAAGCAGATCTGAAAACCACAGACGGACAATAATAATAGCTCATACATATAATAATCTTCCATGTATCGGGTTAAAATGCCCTAAAATGCTATTTACATGTCAATCTCATCTCTCCATACTCTATTTAACAGGGAGCTCGATAAATCGTTTAGTGAAGGGGGGTGACATATAACAGCTAGCCCCATGCTTATAATTAATAAAGAATATAAATAAAATGTAATACATAGTTTATATGTCAGGGGGTATTATAGATGCACAGCTTAAACCACTCACACACACTCTGAAATAGAGGAGGGGCTCTCAAGGAAAAAGAGAAGGGTGGGGGGTACAAAGTCACTTTTGTACATTCAAAACCAGCCGTGGAATTTTCTCTTTTCTGTTTATTCGTGGAGAAGCTCCTGGAGGCAGTTTGGGGAGCGAAATATGTCAGGGACCTCGCTGTCCAGTTTGCAGATGACCTTGTAGATGGCCTTCTTCCAGGAAGGATCAACGTCTTTGCCTGCGATAATGGCATTGAAAAACTCTCGTAACGTGATCTGAGCCACTTCCAGGAATCTCTCCGGAACCTGCTGAAACAAGGAGACAATGGTATTAATAAAGTTTATAGTTTCAAGTCCCTGGTTCTTCAAAGAGGGGGGGATTGAGAGCGATCTTCCTAGCAAGGAGAAGGCTTAGCAGACACCTGCACATTCTAATTATGGCAGACGCATCCATTGTCATCTGCGTTTTAAGGGAGGCTATTTATAGGCAGATTTTAATGACAAATGGCCGTCTTTGTAAAAGAATAGGGAACGAACTTAAGCTGGTGAAGGCTAGAGATCTTGGCAAGAATGTTCCTGTCATTGTCTATGGCCTGTCTGTTAAGGCCTTGCACAAAATGGCTGCCTGAGGTCATTTGTGTTCCTTCCAAAATGCACAGGGGGTTTCTAAAGGCAGCATTTGTGTGTTTTGTTTTTACTGAGGGAGGCAAATGATGACAGATTGGCATGAAGGTTTGCAATCCCTCGTCTTGCAATACATGCTTATTTTTATAATATTTTGTGTAGCACAAAAGTGGCCATCCAAGGTCATTTGTATTGGGCTAAAAATTGCATTCAATGCTGAAAATAGGGCCACAGAATAATGAAGTGACCCCATGATGTGATTGTCACCAACCCACACACACTCTGAAGAATCTGTGGGCTCTCTTCTTTTCTCTTTCAGGGTAAAGTCTGTTGGATGTTGCTGGGAGGAGGTGGAAAGGGGACAGCTGATCACCAGAATGGTGAGCAACATATTGGGGGGAAAATGGTCAACCGATAATGAAGAACTCTTACCATTACACAAAGCTATCAGTAAGGGATTCTAGCAATTTTACTTACAACAGCAAGAGCTCTCCCTCAAACCAATATATGAGCTTATATACCTAAGAGGGACTAAATGTTGGTTACACTGTATATTCTCATGCAAGCTGCTGGACCATTGAGTTGGCTATATTTTGGTAGTTCATTTATTATGTTTGGTTTCAGCCTGAGCACTGCAGGCCTCCTTTAACAGAAGTACCATAATCCAGCACCTGGTCTTGCCTAATGACCATGCCGGGTATCTGGCGAGAGTGGCACGCATTCAAAAGGACAGGAGTCCCGCCAGCAGACCCCCACACACACACACACATGCAGCACTCCTTCTCTGTGGACATGAGCTCAGAGGATATACTATAGACATCGAATGAGTACAGCCAGGTTGCTGATGTGGCTTATACAAATAAAATAAGTGATTTTGGCAACATTTAGCAAAAGTGAAAACTCAATTTCACTCATATCTATTGGCAAAATGAGAATAAGACGCAGAGAGGTTTTATGCAAGGAATTCAGCACGGTAGAAGCAGACTTTAGTATTGAGCAACTTATGACTGGCCATTATATATGAATATTTAACATTCAAACTGGCTTACAGCTAATGTTCCATACAGGTCTGTGGGACTCCTTAAACAAGTGGCTATAAAGTGACAGACTCTGGAGGGCAACTGTGGTCAGAGAAATGTGCCGCGTTCTGCCACCTCAGCTACATTTTGCAACTTGGTATAAAAACTTTGGGCAGTTAATGAGGAGGAGGGTGTTCAGAGACTTGTCCATTTTGTCCAGATTGCTCAGGCAGTATGAAGTTTGTATAGCTGAGCCAAAGCTTTTCCAGGACTGAACAAGTCCCAGCCATGGCTGAGTTTCAGATATATGCCAGGTCTAATGAATGGCCTGTGTATGGGGCCCTGTACACACGCTATATAAAGTTTCCTTTCATGTTCTTGCTGAGTTCTTCTGCCCCTTTCCATTTTTTTTAAGTTTACATGCGCTGTAAAGGTGTTTGATCCGCAGTTTCACCCTTCTCCTTGCTTCCTACAATTTAACATGGAGGCTGCTTGGTCAATATACATTGCTATCACCACAATGCTTCATTTCACAGGGCAGCAAATTTAACTTGGTGTGTTGTGTTTAAAAAGGCAGTGCTGGTTGCTGAACGCACCCATGAAAGTAAATAGGGCTATAACAAAGCTTAACAGGGTTACAACACTGTTTGATGTGCAGCACAGAGTACAAAGCAGCGTTGTCACCCTGTGGACAAGGTAGTCTTCAGCTGGCCATACGCTGTTAGAATTAAGTCTAATTCTTGCAAAATCTGCCAAAAATTCTAACTGTGGCTGACCGTGCCCGCACCACACAGCTCAACGAACTTTGATTGAAGAAAAATTGTTGGCTGAACAGTGACTGCAGCCAAACAACTGCGTTAAATGTTTGAGGATACCAGCTGGCAGAATACAATAGCCAGCAGGGGAGATTCCTCCATCCGCGCTGTTTAGCATGGATAGGGGAATCGAGCAGGCTGAACAAAAAAAGAAAAATGTGTATGGCTAGATTTAGATGGAATTTAAGTAATCAGCAATCTTATTAAAACCTAATTCCATTTTTAAAGGAGAAGTATTGGAAGAGTATAATGTACCTTCCCAACACTTAGAGCCGGTGTGTGTCACTGCAGCTGTAAAATGTCCATTCTATAGATCGAGAACTGAGTGATCACGAACTGCTGATCGCTCAGCTCACGGCTTCCCCCTGCGGAGAGCGGTGACTGTCAGTCAGTCTCTCTGTCCTTCCAGCACTCATTGGAGGGACAGGCAGGGGATGGGGTGGGCACAGCTGACCCTGGCTCTAGAGAAGCAAAGCCAGCTGTCAATCAGGTAGCGGGGTGTGTCCCGACAGTATTGTCAGGGCCTTTCCCGGCTGCAGCGCGGCTCTGCACTCTCAGCAAATAGGGGGCAGTAGCCCGCCAGATGCTGACTTTGGGTCACAGGAGGACATTAGTAAATATACTCCTTTGGTTTGGCTTTAGTTCTCTTTTAAGCAGTTACAGCAGCAGTTTTGGAAATAAAGGTTTAAAGCACATGAATAAAACCTGATTGACGCAAGCGCCTTTGTCAGTGTAATGGTTGGTGCCAACCCCTGTAACTGTCACTTTCGCTGGACAGCTTGCGTATAAAGATGGAGAAGAATATAAATAAACGCATGTGACATTAAAATAGGAATTTGTATTCTGAATAATTCAATTGCAGATCTTAACCCCATACAATATTTCTGCTACAGTGGCCCTTTAAATCTTTCCTGTTGCATTTAGCATTGTTGTAGTCATGCAGCGCAAGATTCCCCTCTTTCCTCCTCCTCCTTCCCCATTGCCTTACCTTCAAGGCTGATTTGTTTTATTAAACTGACTGTCCCCAGCATCTGCAGTCCATAATAAAAGCCTGACATAGCAGCCTGGCTGCCTTCTGTGTCCTGCAGATACTCATCATAAGTGTCAGGACATACCAAGGTTAGCGGTCACTGAAACGCGTGCGCTGCCCCAGTCTTGCCAAGCGCTCTTGGCAGCTGAATGAATGTCACAAAGAATAGACAGGGAATTACAAAAGGTTAAACGGAAGGCGGCCTCTCCTGTTTTCCAAAGAAGCACCAGCGCTTTTTTGAACACTTGTAAAACGAACGCCAACTCGTTTGCACTCCGCTACCCACACTTTGGTACGATCGAATAACGTGGGCATTGTTTGGAGTGGACTGGGTATTATCTCTTAGATCGACAAGCCTCATGCCTCGCCATGGACGCATTGCCTCCTCACCGGCCGAGGAGGACCCAGAAGCAGGATTTTAACCCTTCAGTGGTGTTTTATTCAATCATATTCAGCTGCACTTTTCATGTTTAATCATCATCGTTATTATTATTATACAGGATTTATATAGTGCCGACAGTTTGCCCAGCGCTTTACAATAGGAAGACATTACAGTTACAATACAAATCAAGACACGATGCTAAGTCCCTCCCTAGAAGAGCCTACCATCTAATAGCCCAACCACAGTCATACAAAGACACCATACTGTGCCGCATCTCATTAAAGTTGACCTTTCAGTCTGCATGAATAAACTCTTGACATGTTACAATATACTGTATCAGCAGTATTGTTATTCTATTTATAGCTTTTCATCATCATATCATCCTTTATCAAAGCAGTCCTTGAGCTCTAATCCAATGACTTTGTTTAGGCTGAAAAAATGTCAGTCTGCTGCATGCAGGAGGAAGAATTTCTTCAGTCTCCTCTCCCCCAGTGATCACTCAACGGGGGGCTAATGTGTGCCAGAAATTTTTGAACACAGCTGAAAATTGCACAGGCTTTAGGATTAACATGATTGTGGCATTTAAAGGCGGCATCTGAGTCCAGGAAGTAGAGGCTGACCCCAGATGATGCCTGATTATAGATGCCACAGTACTTCTAAAGAGAAAGGCATTGCCCGGGGAAGTATTATGATCTGTATAAGAGGTAATAAATACCTCTAATTGATACACTTTTACTGCCTCCATTACAGATTTAAAAAATCTGTAATTCCTTATTAGGGATAGCAGGTGGGGGCCGTACAAGTCTTTCTTTTAGCTCTTTGTAGCCAGCATGTTGCAGCTAGATACATAAATAAGTTTTTATATAAAATAAATAAATACGCTTTTATCTTATTGCAATGGTTTATATGTGAGTTACGAACAGGGGCGTCCCGAGGCAGGGTGTCACCTGGAGCAGGTACCGGGTGACACCCCACAGTGACGCCATTGCGCACACACAACGTCACGCGCTATTACATGCCGGCGGCCATCTTGGTGATGGACGTCGGCAGAGAGAGGAGGGTACATTCATCCAGTGAGATAAGGTATGCAGCCGGGTCCCCTCCTCTCTCGAGCAACTGTCGGGCACTGAGTCTATGACTGAGTGTCCGACTTTTCAGAGACTGTGAGTCATTTTGTTGTCACCCCTCCAATTGTGTCACTTGGGTGCGAGCCGCACCCCCGGCACCGGGCTAGTGACGCCACTTGTTACAAACCAGAAACAAGCATGCAGCCGGTGAAGTAAGACCTCCTGTACTACAAACATGTCAGCGACATATCACAAAGTAATTTAGCCAGGACTAGAATGGCAGCTCAGGACCATGATGCAAGTCAGCAAGGCAGCAAACATATGCCTATCCCCAAAGGTACCCTTTAATGCAGGGGTGGGCAAGACTATGACAGCCACAGGCATGACTCCCAGAGGCAAATGCATGATGGGATTCGAGATTTCACTACAACTGGAGGGCTGGATTTTGCCCACTCCTGCTTTAAAGTGTAACTCCCCTTTATTGAGAAAATAAAGCAGTCCTTTGGACATGAGCAAACTTCATTGCACAGTGACACCTTCTTATACTGCAACAGACAGATTCCGCTCACTTCCTTTCTTCCTGCTATAGTCAGCTTTGTAGTTAAGTTTGCCATTCAACATACACAATCTAACAGATTCCTACATCCACGTTAAACTGAATGGATGGACGGGTCTTAAGCTGTGGCTATTGCATTCAGACAGCAGGCGCCTGCCGCTGATAGAATACATGAACAGTGACTGTGGCTGAATAGCTACAGTCACTGTAGAGCTGAAGTGAATTGACTCCTTTGACTAATTCAGTGATCAAATTTGGTCAAGTCGACATGGCCACCCATTTTAAGAATTTCACCTGATTCCTAAGAATCAGAACAAATTCTAACAGCGAAGCACAGCTTTAGGAACAAAACTGCTGGGTTCGGCGAAGGGAGCCAATGAACAGGAAATTACACTTTCTGGGGCAGTTCTGTGCACCAACTGTGATGACAATGGCCCCATAACAGGGAGATGGCCACCGATTGGATTAGAAAGATAATTTTTAAATTTGTATTATTAAATATAAATATATACCCCTTTAAATAGATGGACAGGACATTGGGCTGGACTATCTGGTGAGGCATCCAGAGGCTGTTAGCCGGAAACTGCGAGTTATTGGTCTCTTTACTATAAAAGGGCAATACAGTGCTGACAGTAAGGAGAAGACAATGTCAAGGAGAAAAGGGTATTGGTATTTTGGATACTCTTGACTGCTCGGCTTGGAGAGAGAGTTATTCTTGTCACAAATCCTTTTGTCTGCATCTGCTGACTGCTTGCCTGTAGCCAGCAGCATACTTTAACTGTTTTGTCACCTCCTAACATCACATGGATCAGCTGTCGCTCTTTTGTTCCGGGTATTGTAGAACTAATCCACTGAGGCCATTCTCTTGTGCAGTAAATAAAACACAAACTGCTTCTCAGACGATTCTCCATGAATATTTCAGATGGGGTTTTTATAGCCCTGATTCACCCAAAAAAAGAGAGAAGTACTTTGCTATCGTCTCGGACAGTTTAAAGCCCGGGGGAGAGTCGGCCGTCTGGGGCCACTGCAGCCTCTTTCGCAATTAATTATAAAATGTTAATTTCTTTCGTTTATATATTTTTTTAAACTTTATTTTTGTAGATCGCAGGTCGTCTGTGTGAGATCACCCACAGCGCTTATGCTGCTTACAACTTAATTGAAGCCCCATTCACACCTACTGTAAGTGTTTTGTTGCTCAAAGCTAAGCACGACAAAACGCTCAAGACAAGGAATCACAGTTATTTCTATGGCCCATATTCACACCTGAGTGTTTTGTGATGCATTTTGTTGCGCCTACTGTGCCTGATGAAGGGACCCTAAGTGGCCCTGAAACATTGCCTGCTGTTTGACAAGGTGTTCACGGCAATAAAGACACATGATTTTGGTATGCTGGTGACATACTGCAGTTTTGTTTGGACTCTGCGACACAATCCGCAGTCACTTCAGCATCCACTTATAAGGGGCATACCGGTAAGGAGTGCAGTGGGATTCCTACAGAATTTGTTACATGTTTCGTCGCACAAAATTTCCCATTGAAGTCTATGGATCCAAAACGCTGTAATCTGCCCAAAAGTAGCTCATGTACTTTTTTCCAGCGACAGGAGTTTTTCCGCTTGCGACAAAACACTCAGGTGTGAACAGTGGCCATAGAAATGAATAGAATTGCTTGTCTTGGGCGTTTTGTCATCCTTAGCTTTGAGCAACAAAACACATAGGTGTGAACGGGAACTCAAAGAGTCTTTGTTGGTTTTGTTGGGTTGGATAAAATAGAAGAATTCAAAATATAAGAATAATGGAACATCTGCCCTGACGGTGTTATTGGAAATGGCGGACATACAGTATATTTGATTTGCTGGAATAATAGTGACTTTGACTTTGATACTTTCTCAGGTACTGACTCACGTTAACCCTCCTCCTTTCACGCAGGAGCTAGTTGCCATATTTTCATATGGCTGTGTGCATAAGCCGCCATACGTCTGTAGGTGAATACTGCCCACTGGGCCGGTAACAAATCTAGTGATTGGACAATGGCTACTTTTATCAGTGGCTATTTAACCTTCCTTTTACTTCCTGTCCTTCAGACACAACAGGAAGTGAGAAGAAATCTCTCCAACATGGGGCAAATCACTTCTTAGACAGTAGCCACTAGAACAAGGTTGCCCACTGGAAAATGTTGCCTACATTCCATTTCTGGTGACTACTTAAAATCTTGGATTTTCACTATACTGTACTTTTTGTTCCAGTGACAATGGTACCAGGGCACATAGAGAGAGTGAATCTCCCCATCAGGAACACAGACAGCTATCTGTAACTAAAAACAAATATGTTGTAAAGCGCTGCGCAAACTGTTGGCGCTATATAAATCCTGTATAATAATAATAATAATGTTTAGACATTATATACACTTTAGGGTTCATTTTTAAAAGTTGCCTGAATTTCCTTTACTTGTCCGGGCCATCTAGGGGTGCTATTGCAGTGCCAATGCCATCGGCCTGGCTATACAACAGGTGGAACTTTTATAAATGAACCCCTTTGAAGTTTTGTCTGCAAAAATAGGGACAACTGGACCTATTGTATTTTTCATGATGATGTTTTGCTGGTCATCCAGCTAGATTTCTCCATTCAGCTTTTTCATTCTGATTTGAGAAAGCTAGTCAGACGACCAGTGAAGTGTCTTCAAGAAAAAAACAGCAAGTCCTGTTGCTTTGATTTATTTTTTGCAGACATACCTGGATGAATGAGAACCTTCACAAACACTTTAAGTTCTGCCCTGATATGCCCTTATTTGCACGATGCCCACTTTGGGGTGAGCCTGTCCCCTTTAGGCTTCAAACATCAGGACGATCCCATTAAAATTGGGACTGTCGGGAGGATGGTTAAGAAAACATCAAATATTTTAAGTTCACTGCAGGTAAAACAACAAACTGTATCACATAGATGTTTGTGAATACTTTGCAGTTCTTTTTTTTTTTTCAGGTTTGATGCCCTTCAGCAGGTTCGTCTACTCTGCACATTAAACTTCGGTTTCCTAAAGAAACCCAAATATCAAAGGTGAAAGGGAAAAATAACCGTATTGCGTTCATTTGATACCTGAGAAAAAGAAGACAAACAGTTCAAGTACTTTACCGAGGATTCATTCACCCTTGTGTGCACATGATTCCTCTGAGCAAACTCTGTTACCTCCTACTGTTTGTCCTGTCAATATTGATGGAGGAGAAATCTATCTCCTGACACATTGGCATATGCTGTCTTCACTTGGACATAACTTGGATCTGGCTGGTCTATTAAACAGGTGAGGGGTCACTTTAAAAATATATTAAAATAGTGAAGATATATTAATATATGAGATCAAACCTAGCCAACAACATTTTATCTTTCCTTTCTTCTGCTGTTCTTCTTCTTCTTATTATTATACAGGATTTATATAGCGCCAACAGCTTGCGCAGCGCTTTACAATATAGGGAAGACATTATAATTACAATACAATTCAAGACAAGATGGTAAGGAGGGTCCTGCCCCTGAGGTCTTACAATCTACCAAGACGTTTTGAAGGAAACAACCGTAACGAGTCAAAATGACAGGTTGATGGCTGAATAAGATATCTACAGATATTATTAAACCTAGAGGTAGATATAGTATTTGTATTTATGGGGATGTGCAGAGTACAGGCACACCTAAAGACTTTCCAGGGATTCTCTCCTTCTCATAGCAATAACACTACAGAATGTCTCACCTCCAATTTGCTTTATGTTTAACTGTGCACCTGGTAGACAGGGAAGAACTGGACTTCAGACATGATTATTTTATGAATTCATGTTGCTGACAATGGTTTGATCAAGCTTGAGGAGCAACATAACAGTTGGAAGTCAACGCATCAGCACAAAAGCTAAATTAACATTCTCAAAAGAAGTGATCAGCAACAGCAGCTTATATTATTCTCTCATGACAGCTGTACTTTAATAAAGAACTCCGGGCAGAGTTACAAAATTAACCCTTGCAGTAGGGCTATCCACACACTACAAGGATTACATCCTCATTTTGGTCTAGGGTCTAAAATAAAAAAGATATACTCACCTGAAACTCGGTTCCCCTTGACTGCTAGACTGGTCCCTGCAGCCCCCTCTTCCCCCGAGCTAAGGCGGTCTAATGACCCGTGACATCATCACAGGGCAGGGAGTAGCCCCACTGCAAGGGTTAATGTTTTAACTGCCCGGAGTTCTACTCTAAGGGGGTAAGTCACTGCGAACATACTGCCCCCAGATATCTTTCAAGGGTAACAGCAGTAAGATCATCATCAGAGTTTTCTGCCTCTGCTCCTCACACCCTGGTATCTGTGGCCATATTATCTGTAATCAGCCATCAGCTAAGAAATGTGATTTATTCCTCAAAGTCTTATTGAACTTTCATCTTAAAATCAGCTAAATGCAATGTGTGGCTGTGTGTTTTCTTTCTAAAGCTACTACATCCAAAGTTTAAAAAAAAGACTGTCCCCGGACAACAGCTTCCTCTGGGAAAGCAGTGATGTCTGCAGAGGTCCAGCCAGCCCCTGCGGAGTCAGACTATATCTATGCAACTAGCAAAGTTCAAGCTCCATGCTGATTGGACATCTCTGGCTGTGACTCAGCAGGGGATGGGTCAACCTCTGCTGAGAGACCACTGCTTCCACATGGTCATTCGCTGCATCAAGCTGGCAGAGGACAGGCTTTTCCACTCTGTGGGTAAGACTTTGCACACCTTTTGTTTTGATACACCTGGAATGCATGTAGCTGATTTTCATGAAACCAAGGGTTCCATTGTGCTATAAGTCAGCACTGCCTGTAGGGTGTGGATCCGGTCTGCGCATCAGGTTTGTCTTTTCTGCCCATGCAAGACCACGTTTTTTTGATAGCCCGCAGAACCACTAATCTCTTGGGACCTGTAGTTCTGCGAGTCGGATGTTACCTATGGCGTCTCATAGAACCCCCCTCCCACTGCCTGGTGTTAGCAAGTAAGTCATCTGCTTTTGGTGACTTTTCTGGCCACTGAGGAAATTGACTTTAAAACAGAAATGTGTATGGATGGTGCATGAGGAGAGAAAGGATTGGACGTCTTACAAGCTTCATACTGGAGTTTAGCTTTAAGAAATATTTTTGCTTTCCTTCTATGGGATCTATGGGACAATACTAACAAAGCCTCCATACACAATTAACGGCTGCTGTCCAAATCCAGTAGCATTCTTTCGGACATTAGTTTAACAAAATCAATACAGCACAAGCTGGATTTCAGCTTCTAGATAAACACTAGCCAGGGAGCCACTTTGTCAAACAGAACTGACTTTTCTCTTCCAGATAAAGTCGGTTTCTACAGGGGTCAGTGTGTTGCAACTAAGGTTTGAAAGCTATGTGGCCTTCACATGTTTTGCTTACACTCACTACAAAGCTGGGCAAACAAACTTCAGAAAGATAAGATGTGTTTTGGGAGGTTTTTTTCCATTTTTTTTGTGAGCAAAAAATCCCTAATTGTGAAATTGAGGCAAGACCTCCAGCATGGAGCCAAGAAACTGATAAAGAATCACACTGGACAATTTTTGTTGGCGCTACAAAACAGTCCTGAAATTAGGACTGTTGATGGTCTTCAGTCTCACTGGAGAGTCCGGCTCCATGACCATCTGTCAGAGGAGTAAATAAAAGAGGCAGAGCCTTCCTCTAGTGTCCGAACAGAGGCCATTTTATATCTTATCATAAAAAATGTTCAGCAGTTCTGTTAATTTTTAGCAAAATGGTGTACAGTCTCTTTTTTTTCCAATGATTTGAATAATTAATTGATCTTGCTAAATAGCAAAGAGAAGAGACACAAAATGCATTTTTAGTTAGGGTGCCCATAGACGACCAAGGGTGTAAATGTTTACACCAATAGGATATTGGAGAAGGAGAAGGTCCATTGAGGAAGAAGCAAGGGTCTGTAGAAGTGAGTTGGGGACACAAGCTGTCAGTGAGACATTACAGAGGGAACAACAATGGACAATCCATCATAAATAAAGTTATGACTTTATATTTAAGGGTATGTTAGCTCAAACAACCCACTTCACTTATTTGCTTCATTTGAGTCTTTTGAATACACCGTAAAAAGTGTTTTTTAATACATCTGTTTGATAAGTACAAATAATACCTATTGGGGCTGCAAGAAGCCTTGGGAGCTGATAACTTCTTGTACCAGTTCTGTCTAATGAAATTATTGAAATAATACCTTTCTGTTTGCTTTACATACCCTATTTTTGATCCAGTGATTCTGTATGCAATGCGCGCAGATCATGGCTGGTGGGAATGGCTGGCAGGGTGCTGTACATTGCTTCCTGAAAGCATCACAGCACTCTGCCTCACAGCGGCAGAACTATCGCTATAGCGACCCAGGCGGCAACTATGGGGCCCGGGGCATAGGGGGGCCCAGCCAGGATGAGGAACAAAGGGGTCCTCCTGATGCCATGCTTGCTGTCTGGGTATGGCATAGCAGGCTGCTGGCTGTCACTGGCAGCTGTGAGGAGGAACGCGGCGCTGTTCCGATCACTTTCAGTGATCGGTACAGCGGTTTGTTCTTCCTCACAACCGCTGCTGGGTCAGTGACAGCCAACAGCTGCGGTGGAGAGGTCTGGAGCCCGGTGGCAGCAGAGGAGGAGGCGGAGCCCGACGGCGGTGGAGGAGGAGTAGACGGTGCCCAACAGCGACCGAGGAGCAGGCGGGGCTCAGCGGTGGAGAAGGCTTACAGCGCATCGGGGCTGACAGGTAAGAGGTGTGCAGGGGTGTGACCATCCCACCTGAGACCCTGCAGAGCACACCATAAAGAGTCTATGATTGGCTCTGCAGGGCCACTCTCAGGTGGACTGTGTGGGATCTCAAGTGGGCTCTGCAAGGGGCGCAACTAGAAATCACAGGACCCCATACAAAATTTTGCCATTGATTTAATAAAAGGGGCGGGCCAGGCACAGTAAGGCTGCAGAAGAACGAGCTAGATGATGCTGGATGCTCTCCAGCCAGGAAACAAAGTGAGCTCTATCTGAGTTGCTGCAACTTCTAATGCACAATGTGAGAAGCTCACAGTGTGCAGTGTGATCAGAGAAAGCAACTTCAGTCCACGGAGAGGAGCTGGTACAACCGTGCAAGACTGAAGGGAAGGCCGGAGTTCAGCTAACTTTTGTGAACCTGCAATTACTATCCAACTACCTATTCTGGTTCAAATCAAAGTTTTTGTAAACCCAATCACTAAAATCTCACGTACACTTTAACATGGAAATATAATTCCAAATGTTTTGTTCAAACTTTAAATCTGCAGCAGTCATTAAAAAAATCACTGGTGATCCTGCCATGAAAATCTTTGTCCAGGCACTTCCTGTTAGGAGTGACATCAGTCTCCCAATTGTGCTCCCATGTTGTCACTCTGTCACATGCACCTCTGGAGATCACTACATCTCAGCCATGGGCAGGCATGGACTACTATGATCCCTGTGAGCAAGCTAATCCATCTACTGCAGCAATACTGGAGCGCATGCATGTAGACAGGAAGTGGCTGAAACAGGGTGGAGGAGACCAGCAGCACTGAGACACAAAGAAGGATAAAACAACAGTAAAAACCGTATTTCATAGAAAAGAAAAACATGACAATTGTTTATGGCACACAGTCCTATAGCCAGTGGCATAACAATAGCCATAGCGGCCCATGCAGATGCTATAGGGCCTGGGGGTGGAAAGGGGCCCCAAAAAGGATTGTAGAAGTTGCTGCTGATACTGACATAATCAAGAAAAACTGAAATCAGATGTACAGGGGGGGGGGGGACGACTATGCAAGAAGCTATCCTGCTACCTGACCTTAATATCATTGACAGTAGGGAGGTTGCTGGGGGACCCCATAAAATTTTGGCTATGGGGCCCCATGATCTGTGGTTATGCCCCTGGGTATAGCAAACTAATTATCATCAATTTATGGCTTAAATCTACAATCATTTTATTCTTTTCTCCACCGAACTGTCTGTAAACTTGAAACCAAAATCTATTTCCTGCAATGCCATAAAAATAGGCTTCAAACAGCCACTAAGCAATAAGATTCCCCAGATAATGAAAACACTTTAGTAACTATGAATGTAAATGTTGGAGTACAACTGGTATAAAATATTACAATGTACCCACGCTATTTTTTATTTTTTTTCTTTGAAGCCGGCAAGGGGTAAGATCCAGGCTAAAGGTCATTTTCGGTCAGTGCGGTCCCACAGGGGTTAAAGAGTCATTTTCTTCTCCCTATGTGACTCGGGAGATACGGGCGAGAGGGAGGCATGCAGACATCTGCTCTTTAGAAATTCAAGGAGATAAAAAAGCACAAGAAATGCAAAGATGACTAAATGAACAAGCAGGCACAAAAGGAGCTCAGATTTGGGCATTTTTGTCTGGCAAGGAGGCAGTCACTAAGGCTAATGAAGCATTGGCGATACGGGACGTATGCCAGCGCAACAAAGAAGATGTACATCAGTGGCGCAGATGAGCCAAAGACCCCCAGAGTAAAATAATGACATAATCACCATCGGTGTCACAGACCAGACTGTACACAAGGTGAAATAGGGGAAAATAAATACGGCTCTTTAGCGTCCCTCATGCATGTACGTCCGGAGGAGAATCACAATTTCTTATTTGTAACAGCTCTAGAAACAACGAGGAGATGCAGAGCTTGGATAATACAAAGCGGAGAGGGCTATTAGACTGCTAACAGGCCCAGGCGTGATTTTAGAACCTGAAGAATCTGCGTTGTCACCAGCAAGAAAATCAGATTCTTTCTTACATGGACTGGGAAAAAATTTCAGCAAGGATCTGACTTCTTTCATCTTATTGGTTGAAAGAAGCAACCCAGATGCTTTTCTATACATTTCTGTTTAATGTACTAAAATAAGAACACAAATGTTAAGTAATTACACACAGATTAAAGTGACATTAAACTCTGGAGTTAAACCCTAAAAATACATTCAAGAACCTTAACTATTAACAAAAATGTATCTTATTTGTGTATCACTCAGCTGTAGATCCTCAAATAATCTCTGAATTGGTGCTGACACTGTCCTTCCTTCTGGAGGGTGGCTA
The DNA here is from genome assembly GCF_000935625.1 of Nanorana parkeri. Lineage (NCBI taxonomy): Eukaryota > Metazoa > Chordata > Amphibia > Anura > Dicroglossidae > Nanorana > Nanorana parkeri. Next base: position 2,111,926 of record NW_017306269.1, read on the forward strand.
CTTTTGTTCCCCATGGTCTCTGTGTGTGTTGTGAAGTAGTCACCGGTCCAAGCTCACTCCCATGATGGACTACAAGCTCAATACAAATTAGTAAACTAAACGTGAGATTGTAGTCCATCACAGGAGTGAGCTTGGAGCGGTGGCTACTTTACATCACACACAGGAACCATGGGGAACAAAAGTAGTCACCCTCCAGAAGGAAGGACAGTGTCAGCACCATCTCAGAGATGATTTGAGGATCTACAACCGAGTGATACACAAATAAGATACATTGTACTTAATAGTTAAGGTACTTGAATACATTTTTGGATTTATCTACTGAGTTTACTGTCACTTTAATGATTATGTCTATCTTTGTGATACAATTAAAAGCTATTAATTTGGTCCTTTTTTCTTGGCTGCTGTATTCTCAGCAGCAGCTTGTACTCCTCAAAAAATCATTTTTAGTTTCCAACTCGCTTTCCTATGAATGCCCATGGCTGGCAGCTGCATTTACTCAGGATAGATCCCAATGGGATGGAAAGGAGAGGTAAACATCCCGCTGTTATGTTTTGTGAAGGAGGGCATCCATAGAAAACTTGTATACATGCTCATTGCTCTTCGGAGGAGGAGCTTGGGGGCTTGGAGCTTGCATTCTACATTTTCTGCTGTTACATTTGAAGACTTCAGCAATGGCATTTA
>NW_017306269.1:2112934-2113813 GCF_000935625.1 Nanorana parkeri
GCTTTGTGATTTATTTATCTTCCATTTATATTTAAGTCTATAGCAAAAAGCTGCCTAGGATCACAGGATCTCTTCACTACTGTGTGCCTGGACACAACAGGTAATTCTTCAATATCACCACTAACTTTAGCATTACAGTGCTAGTAATATCCAGGTATTGTTTCCTTTGTGACACATTCCTTTTAAATGACAAATGGAACAACTGTGTAAACAAGCACCATGATTTCCGTGGTGGTTAAACACCACAGCAAGGTTATCTTAGTGCATAGATGATAAAAAGCAATATATTGAATTTTGTTCGAAATAAAAACGGATGGCATTATTATTATTTTTTTTTTTTGTATTTTGTTATAGGTGTCCCATTGAGGAGATTTCCTTTTACTTCCTGTTTATTCATTATTCTTCATTAATTTCATAACATGCTGGTAAGGTAATTGACTCCTGTCTACATTGTCCCTTGTATGTATGTATGTGCGATAGGGTCCTTAGATTGTCAGCTCCTTGAGGGCAGGGACTGATGTGAATATACAACTATGTAGAGCGCTGCTTAAATTGCCGGCGCTATATAAATACCAGTAACAAATAATGTGCTAATATATAAATAAATAAAAATATATATATACATACAATATATATATATATATAGGGGAATGGAGGACCAGAGCTACGAGACAAGGCTACTAAATTTAAACATGTTCACATTGGAGGTGAGGAGATTAAGGGGGGACATGATCTTGATGTACAAAATGTTTCATGGTGATGGCAACATCAACAAACTATTTACAGTAAACTCCATAACAAAGACTAGAGGCCACAACCTAACATTGGTAGAGAAAAGATTTAACCACAAGGGGCTTTTTTTCAGTTAGAGTGGTTAAA
>NW_017306269.1:2114044-2136459 GCF_000935625.1 Nanorana parkeri
TATTTCCAGTATTATATTATATATAGTACGTAGAAACCCCATATGCTCTTGTGCTTTTATATGGAAAAAAATAACATTATTAATAATAAAACGTAAGCTTTAAAAATATATTGGCTATTGCTTGTTTTGTGTTTATCATTATATTTCAAGGGTAATAATTGTATCAGGAATGATAATGCTCTAAAATTATTTTATAGAGTTTATGTAAACACTGATTATATTTACAGTATATCTTTATATACATTATGCGTGTAAAGCACTTGGTCCCTATCCAACTCCTGTTTTGTAAGTGCATTTGTTTATATTGTTAATTTCTAAGTGAGAGGCCCTGCTGGAAGATTAAAACATAGCCTGCAGGAAGCATCGGTTTTGTTGTGATGAAAATAAGTGACGGGTCTGGAAAGTGCTAAGAGGGCCTCCCCCCCGTCACCTGACAGCGCCTTTCACTGAATACGTTAGGTGTTTGCGTTCAGGCAGCTGCCTGTATCTTTCAGACATGATTTATGTCAGTTTTTAAAGTGAACGTCGGCTTAAGAAAGTGAAAAAGACAATAGAGAGCAACCATGAAGAGAGTCAGAAAACAAAACACTTGGCTGGGCCCGTGTCCCTTTTCATTGCTTCCAATTAAAGATTCATAAGAAGGGCTTTAATTTTTTATGAGACTTCTTTTTTTTTTTTATTCTTCTTGCATTGCTGTCTGAGCTTTGTCTACCTGCCGTAGAATCTGCGCTTTATTTTTAAGTAAGGGAAACGTTTTGGATGAACGGTTGTTACGTCTGGTGTTTAGCAGAACACAAGTTTGTTAGCTCTCTGCACTCTGCTGACAAAGCCACCATGTTGTCTACTGAAGAACTCTAGCCTCTTCTCAATGCTGATCTCTCTGACGTTAGGACAGTTTCCTCAAGCCATTTAACACCTTTCGGCCGCTTGCAGGAGACTGACACCAGCGACCGAGAGGTCAAATTGCTCAGCACATCACTCAAGCAGCTGACAGAGATCTCAGCTTCACTGGCGTGTCTACACCAAACTCAATGTGCTTAAAACCTTCTAAACATAGTAAGATGTTGATGGTTACTTCCACTAATGTTAACATTGAACTCCGGGCAAACTTTTACTGTAAAAACAGGAATAGAGATTAGGCAGCCATGTTACCTGCCAAATGAACTGTATTTCTGTCCTTCCAGTCCTGAGATTTACACAGCTCTGGCAGGTGTACATTTAATGAATTCAGAGATGTGCTAATTTGTGTATGTCTGCCTGGAGTTCAGGATTAACAAATGTGTGATAGGTGGGACTATCTTAATCCATTTAGTTGAATCCAATAGGAAAGCATATAGACTATTTTTTTTTAGTAACATTAATTGAATCGACCAATTAGAATGACCAGTCTGGTCTAAAGAGTGGCCATTGAGACATCTGCCCATTCTTGACCCAACCAGGGACAGCTGCAATCTTCTGTGTGGTGCAACTGATGGATAAATGCCGCATGTGCCCTTCCAAAGGGTTTTCACCAAGCCTCCTTCAGTATATGGGATTAAGTTGTACTCACCTTTTAATCAAATGTCATATCTGTAGTGAAGATACAAAGACAAAACTTTTTTTGTTCGCTGTTTAGCCTCAATCAACCCTTGCTTTACTGATGGAGACAATTCATGGCAGTTGGGCCTTTACGATGCTACACAGCTGGCTGTTAAGTCTAAATATGAACCTGGATGGCTCACACATTTTGTGATGTTTTAAAATTTGCAAAGACTGCTTTTTGTTGGATGATACTTCCATAGTAGCAAAGGGGAAATAGAATATTAGAGGTCAGGGCTGGCCACCCTTAGGGTTATACGCCTTAATAGTATTTGTTCTTTCTACTACTCATGAAACTAGTTTATGGCATGCTTGAAATGTTCTTATTGCTCATCAATAATTGTCCGCCTTTCCCCTTGAGTTGGCAAATGGTCCTTCACTGCACACACAACCAATTAGAAAAATACATTCAGGAAATTGATCCAACTGCCCTTGTGGTGTCAGGAACTATTTTTTTCTCCTGTAATGCCACAATTGCTCAGAGGGATTTCCTCTTAAAAATTTGGATTTTTTGGGAGATGACAACTCTAATGTAGACGAGGAAGCCTATGAAGGCAAGGAATAAGGTAAGTGCATTACATTATTCATCATTCCCTAGGCATAATGAGGGAGGGAAACCCACTGCAAGGGTAAATCTTTTTTTCCCAGAGCTCCCCTCTAAAGCCCACCTCCAGGCAAATCTTTTTAAAGAGACTGTGGAAGGGTTGGAACCTCTATCAGGTTTTCATTGCTGTGTTTCCTTGGGGTGATTTCCTCATATCCAGCCCCGCTTTCACTGAGAAAGGCCGATTTGAGATGGGTGGTCTGATCAGGTCCGTCTGTCAGTTTTTCAGGCGGATCTAATTCAAAGCCTAATGTTAGTATATGGACAGTATGGGCAGCTGAATCTAAATGGACGTGTGTCGGTTTACATGTGGTTACACCAGATCATGTCCATGTCCAGAAAACAAAACAGAGAAGAATTCCATTTAGGTAGAACTGATGGTGGCAGATCAGAGGTAATCTGATGTATTCACACGTCAGCTTACATCCGACTCCCCATAGACCTAACATAGGTCTGGTAAGTTCAGTTTGTTCCTCAGTCTTGCGAAGGAGGAAAAAACTGGATGGATGTGGTTGTCACAATGGTACTGCTACGATCAGGAGGGGATCATACCCAGATCCCCTGCAGATCGTAACTGACAGGTGCCAGTGTGAAAGGAGCCAAAGGGGGTGAGGGGAAATCTCTCCAACAAGAAACTGAGAAGGGTTAGTCATAGTGTTGCATCTGTCTTTTTCCTCTCTGAGGAGAATGCTTCGCAATTCTTGATGGTAACACTCTGGTTGTCACTGGGACAGGAAGTGAGGGGCAATAAAAACCTGAAAGAGATTCTAACTATTCCTTTTTCCCAAATAAAAAAAAAACTTTCAAAATTGAGGTTTAACTATATATATTTATAACCCAAAAAGTCACCTAAGTTGAGGAAAAAAGTTACATCACAGTGTTTGCTGTAAGACACAGAATGTCCTCTATTTATAAAAAAAATAAGTTGCACGTATGCAGAACCTTGGACTACTCTCTTAATTAGCAGGCAGGAGTTCCGTCATCTCTGATAGGAACAATATAACCATATCTTTGCAAAATCATAACAATGCACTACAGATCTATTTTATCTGGCAGTGATAGGATTTCCTTCAATTAAATCAAATGACATACTGTATACTGTATACCTTCTAATTAGCAAGATGATCTTGTATGGCAAGAAAAGAGAAAGTCATATGTTACTTATCAACTGCCAGGCAAAGTATGTATGAGTCCTCACCTCAGACTTAGAGTATTAAGTACATTTTATAGGGCCAGTAAAACTGAGACTTCACAAGGGTTGACGATCATACTCATTGCACAGAGTGGGTACACTCTGTGCAAGTTTACAAAGATCTATAGATACCCCAGCTTCCACAAAAGTGAAATCTGTAAATTCAACTTCACCATAGTAAGCCTTGCTCTATTAGTTAATGTCCCCTCTGTATTATGAATGGGACTGTCAGTATTCAATGACTTGTTGGTGACTGCGGTACACAACTTGTACCCAATGCCTTATAAATTAATCAAAATCAGTCAGTAGTCAGTCACTATTAAGAGCCCATTCACACCAGGGCGTTTGCGAATCAGCGTGGCTACTGCGCTGATCTTGCAAGGGAGGTTTGGGGAGTTTTTAATTGCGTTTCAGTGCTATAACCTTTATGGAAACCGCACTGATCAGCGCGGCAAAAATAGTGCTGGGAGCAGTTCAGGCGGTGAGCGGTTCGGATCGCGCGGATCGGTGCGGTCGCATGTACGGTCCCCATAGCAATGTATGGCTTCATTATTGTCGGCGGATCTGTGCGGCTGAACCTGGATTGAACGGGGCCTAACATCTGCCTTCATTCTGAAAATAACAACAGACAAGGATTCTTGTGCAGTGTGGCAGCCACAGGTACAACTGGGTACATTTAGGGACATGCATGTGTCCAAGGGATATTCACTTGCCCGAGCCATTATTTAAATTAAAGGAAGTCTTTCCTGAGAGTGACATGGAGGTTGCCATTGCAAAGTCTAATCCTGCAAATGTTAGTTTCCTGCTTGCTTCAAGACTCTGTGTCCTTTAACATGCATGCAAACATCCATCTGTCATATTATCTAGTTTTTTTAAAACTATGAGAAGAATCAATTTAGCTGCTATAAGATCTGAGGATCTGATCTCTAAAAGATCAAATCTAATAGATTTACTATATGCATTATACTCCATGCAAATAACAATTTCATGATCTGAATGTCTAGATTAGAACAATCATTCTTCAAGAGTCTTTTTAGGATCTCTGGAAAAAAAACTACTTCACGGCCTCTGTAGTTAAAGCACCGCGATCACTCAAAACACTCAGCATCAACAATTGTCAGCCGCATTAAAAGTGACTGCCCCCTCTTTTTCCTATACAGAACTGGAGAATCAAATTGATTTCTGCCCTGAAAGCCATATTAATCATTAGCAGCTGTGAGAAATAAGCCCATGCTAGGCCTATTGATAACCTTTATGTGCAATGAAGGGGATGTGAATGTCAGACAATGAGCATCACCCGTACACACTGCCTTTGAACTTTCCCCATCTCCAAAGGACAATTAATTACCAGGGCCTTAAGGGTAGGTCACAGCAAGGGAAAGACTACTGCTGCCCAAGCAGGATGCAATAGCTGTTGTCTGCGCAGGAGGGGAGAAGCAATCCCCAAAGCAGCCAAAGTATCAAATAGAGGTGGGAAGATGGGGTGGGGGGAAGAAGTTTGTTTTGTATGGGGTTCTGTTATTGCATAATTGTATTCTGCCTGTGAAATCATCCGTAGACACGACACAAGACCGCACTTTTTCTCTCTCCCTCTCTCCAAAAGATCCACAGGGTAGGTTACAGCCAGAAATGGCGTATTAAAAAGGACGCTCCTTTCACCAAATCATTTCACAGATGCAAAACAGAGCGACACAAAGCGCTGGGACTTTTTCTCCTACATTAAATGGAGTAACTGATAAGGTCAGACATATGATACCTAAAGACATGGAATCTGTGAACTCTTGAAGTCAAAGGCCTGCTCTGTGCACAATCTTTCAAAGGAAAGAGATCACAGAACTCCACTGAATCCCCTTTAAACTTTATGAAGCAGGAGGAGAGAAAGCTCTAAGTAGGGAAGCTTGACAGAAGAGCCTTGAACTATTTTCTGAAGGAAAGATGAGACCCTCCCTAGGCTGCCACAAAACATCTTTTTTATTCCAAAGGCTCCTCTGAACTTTGATATGTGCCAAGACACTGCTATTGAAAGCTGTATAATTATGGGCTATAGCCACTGTGGAAAAGGCTTTGTTCGGCTCAACAAAGGACAATAAGGAAAGTAAAGCAATGTTACACTGTATCTTTTTCTTTAAGGATGTTGAAAAAAAGGTCACGATATGGTAGAACTAATAGACGTTGAGTAAGGAGGTTTAAAGTGGATCTCACAGGGCTTCGGATGGAGCCAATGATGTGAAATAAAGAAGGATGACAAGAGGGAGACACAGGCGTAATGACTGACGTTAAAACAAAGAGGACAAACTGCACCGCTTGGTCCGTTAGGGTGAGCAGTGAACATCAGGGGGACAATGAAGAAGTGGCAAGAGGGAAATGTAATTATCAAATAGAGAAGGATACCGCTAGCAGGGCAGAGATGACTTGGACTTTCAAAAGCTCTACGGGTGGAATTAATTAGAGATTTGTAAGTGTTCTGTAGAACATTATTTGTTGGATAGATGGGCAAAACTGAAAGAGCATATCCACAAATTAAAAGCTATAAAATATTGTGGCCTCGGGTGGGAATTTTAAAACTTGCGTGTGCAGCAATTCTTTGAGGGAAAGACAGCAGATCCCCCTCTGCATATAATGACAAGCAAAGACCCCTAATACACACATTCATAAATGTCTATTCAATAAGTCCACCCAAAGAGCTCTGAAGATATGCAAACTTCAGTAACTCATAGCAGCCAATAGGATTTTACTTTCCGGAAGTTCAGGTAGTAGAGAGATGATTTTTGACTGGTTGCAGCGGGTTACTGTGCTTTACACAGCATCACTACATTACAGTGTCAAGTCCAAAAGTTTATCTATGATGAGATGATATGGAGCTCTGCAACCAAAATAGAAATGTGACTCCATCTTTTAGTGCATTCAATTATCATATTTTCACATCTATTGCCCATGAACAGTCCAAACATTTGTTTGTTGTCTGTCGTTGGCGGTAAGTGGTCTTTACTGTTGCACAAAGCGACGCGCACATTGTGACACAGAAGCACAGTGCTGTGCAGCGGTACTAGGAGCCCAGCCCGCTTTATGATGCACCCCCACAAAGCGGGTACACAGGAAGTGGGTTAAATAACGTTCAATCCAGAAGAGGACCAGTGCTGGGTGATAGAATGTAGTGCATGCAAACAGTGCTGGAGAAAAGGTGAGTGTTGCAACAAAAGCTGCATTATTTATTTTTAGACCTGCTGGGCAATTCATTTTTGTCCATAAAAAGGTGGACTTGGGCTTCAGAGTCCAGCTCCATGCAATATATGACAACCACCCCCTCTCTAACCCATCCAAGTGTTTTTGGGTTCTTAACTACTGAAGCAAGATATACTCACCTATGTCCCCCCTGTCCAGGTCAATCACCTCTGCTATTTTTGGGAGTGGGGGACCGCTAAATCCAGCACTGCTACCATCTTCTTGTGTTGATATCACTCATCTTCTGGACCCTGCAACTGGACAGCCAATAGGTAGTGTCCATCTCACACAGGCAGTGACGTGGCGACCCAAAGAAGGACCCCACCGAATGAAATCAAAGGAAGAGAGAGGACTGATAGGAGGAGACTCTTGTGACTGTGTCCTTAGGTAAGTAAAATGCTTTCATTTTTACCAGCATGCAGAAGATGTGCTTTAGGAGCACTTTAAAATCTTTCTCAATCTCAAGGCACTATTAACCACTTTCTACAGCCCTTCTGCCCTTTCTGAATATAACCCTCTTGTGGGCTTGCATAGCAAAGGGTTGAGAAATGCTACCCCTCCCAGGGTTAATCTAGCTGTGTAGAGGATTACAGGAGTCTAATATAAAGACAAATACAGATATTTATACTATATATAATTAAATATATATTTTATTTTGTTAATAATACAAATGGTTTATTTTATGTGACTGTTCAGTTTAAACCACTAATTATCCAGCCCCAAAATATAAAAAGCAATGCTGTGCAGTAAATCATGTATTTCATGAAGCAAAGACAGATTTGACAAGTCACCTGTACCAGCCAATCAGAAATCCCCTTTAACCAGTCTAATTTCTGGAAACTGAATGGGTTATTATTATTATCATCATCCTTATTATTATCATTATCATTATTATTATTAGTGCTCTTTCCTAATCACCATGGGTAATTTAAATATGTAACTTCTTAATAAGCATGCTGGCGCCTAGTAACCTATAGTAACCAGCCATGAATCAGCTATATTTAGTCTCTTCACAAAAGCTAAGTTTTGATTGGTTGTCCAAAGAACACTAATCTCTAAAAGCCATTACAGGATAAACAATACAAACAAGGTCCTTATGTATTTGCTGTAAAACAGAATTTCATAATTAAATACTTTGCATTTCTTATCCCCCCATGTGTCAAAATGTAAATGTCTAAAATTTTGGTCATCAGCAGAGAATAATGGAAGCTATTGTATTCTAGCACAGTAAGCACCGCTGGGTATTGGCCATAAGGCTACAGCTAAAATGACAAGGCCAAAATCTTCCCCTACATCTAATGTGACTTTGCTTTTAACTGCCTGACGCAGGGCACACTACAGGGAATGGCAAGTCACTGACACGGTTTATGACGGGACAAGTTCATTGCTTAATCATCTCTGGTCCTTAACCTATATCGTCAGTGGAAGTGAAAGTCAAGTGCGTTGGAAAAGCACGCTGGGGTAAAAGAAGCATCTGAAGAGCATGCCGGTGATTTTACAGAAACAGCCTCCTCTCCAGCTTTAATCACAATGAAAGATCAGCAAAATTGTGTCTGCAAGGAAAGGGACGAGGCTAAATATGGCAAATGCTCTGTTTGCTAAAAAAAACCCTTCGTCTCCAATTTCATTATTAGCTGCCGATTTTTATTCCTTGCAGTAGGAATAAGGAGGAAGGTTAATGCCGTAATCAGCAGGCTAAGATCAGTCACCCTCAGCTGAACAAGAGCATGAACCCAATGTGACGCGCCGCCACATATGTAATAAAAGAGAAGGTTTGCTCAGGTCCACGTTGAGGATATTAAAGTCAGATGCAGTGTTGGGACAAGGTCACCCAGTGCCTAGGGCAAAGATGTAACACTGTGCCCCCCTCCTCCCTTCCGGGTAGAGCCAACAGTGACACGCTCATCTCGCCAAACCGCCAAACAATGTAATAGTAGCGGCATGGGCCAAAATAGTGCAACTGGTTGTGGCACACCACATCTTGCTTTTTCTATTTGAGTTTCTGTTCACAAATTACCAAATTAAATAACTAATTGCTTACTACAGACACTGTCAACTAAAAATCATTCTACAAGGGCATATACTATGACTGCAAATGAAGCATGACAGCAAGCATGTTGTTTTTTTTTGTATCACATGCTACAAAAGGAGGGGCTTGTACAAAAGGGCCAGGATAGCATGACCTCTATGTACAGTCCAGGCCATGACTTAAGGGCAAAGAAAAGCATAGGATACTAAAGCAGAACTTGCACTTTTCAGTATATTGGTCATTGTGTGATTGGTTCTATTTTTCTTGGCACAGTTTGAAACAAAGCTCCTTATCGGTTGGGGTTCCTGGCCAGATACAGAAGTACAACTACACTGTCTATGTCAGACATGGCTTCTGGCGATTTTAGTAGCTACAAATTGATCAATGATTATTGCTAACCTTCTGGGCACGGTCTATACACAGGAAAATTATGTGACCTCATTCCCATAGCAAACATTTGTTCCCCTTTATCGTAAATCTGTATGTTGCTATAGAAGATTTTAATAGACATAGACTGAACAGCACAGACAAACTTGTAAGTAGCTGAGGGCTGGACACAGAAGCATCTCAAGTCAGGGACCTTTTTTCATTTAAGCCCTAATTAGCCCATAATTCTCTGAGTATGGGGCACCATCATCTCCCAAGGTTGATAGGCACTTATCACAAAATTAGGATATTAAATTTAGTTACATGGTGAACATATTGCTCCTATATTTGATCATTGTAAGAAATGTACTGATTCAATGTTTAGAAAAGATACCCATACATGGGTCATATACTCCCACGGCACAAATCATTGTGGTGCAAGCTTGTGATCATTTGAATGCATTGAGTCACTGCTATCTTTGCACATCACCTCTGTTTGTCAGGTTTAGCGTGTATTGAAATCCAAAAGCATGGTGAAGGGTTAGAACCTCTGTCCAGTTAGAATCACCATCCGTGTCCCCCCTAGGGAGATTCATCCCCTCTATTTCTTCTGGCAACCACAATCACCAAGCCCAATGGTGTGCGTAAATTCCAAATTGTGCATTGCTACCAGAACAGAAATCGATGGGAATCTTCCAATAAGGACACTTGATTAGGTGACAACTAAGCGGGTATTTTCTTCATTTGAAAAAGTTTTTTTTCTCATTTCCATTTATGCTTTTGGGACAGGAGGTTAAGGCAATTCTCTTCAAGGGGAAACAATGGCTAAAATAACTATAATATAAAGATTCTCTATCAAAAATGAGAAAAAAAACACCTGTTCAGATAGAGGTTTCAACAGACTTTGAAGACATTTCTTCTCACTTCCTTTTGTGTCTACAGAGCAGAAAGAGGTAAAATATCCCCAATGGGACATAAAAGGTAAAACAATTTAAAAAATATAAATCTACTCTACCCAACTTGCAAAACAAGTTTTGACTTTAGATATACTTTAAGGATCACAAAACCGACAGGGAAAACTAGACCGAAGACTTATTGTATGCCATTAAATGACATAAGACAAGAAGACTTCCCCCTCTACTCTGTCAGCTCTACAGTTCGCCAACCAGTGAAAGATTTGGGCTATTCAGGTGGGTTCTGACACCCCTATCAAGCTGGAGAAAATACGGACGGTCATTATGAAGCTGCTTATGCTCCTAGGTGCAGTCCTTATATGACTGAATCTTCCATCCTGCTCTAGATTTGTTTACTCAAGAAGGTAGGAGCGGCTCATGTATGGATAGACCTTTACTCAGACATATTCTATCTAGAAACCATAAATAATGAATTATATAACATGATAATGTGATAATGTTGTAGACATTGTACAAGAAAGGCACGTACCTCAAAGTCATTGGCTTTGTTGTAGTGCATGTTGAGGGCCCGGTAGAGCTCACAGTCTCGAGTGATGGACAGTTCGTCAGTGCTGGTCACCCCATCATTGATGGATTGCCTGGCATACTTCTCCATCTGGATGTAGTAAAACTCCCGGAAGTTGCTGAACCACTTGATGAGCTGGGAGGTAATGCACCTGTTGAACTGCAAGACAAGTAAGTGGATCATGTGATTTGTAATAGACATTAACAAAGTAAGTGCATTTTTTAGATCTTAGCTCTTCTGAAATATAAAAAAAAAATCACTGGGTTTGAAATTACAACCTTTTTAATTTTAAATTCCTATCTTTTGAGAGCTGTACTGGGATATTCACAAGTCCTGCAAGTTCAGATTTCCCTCAGTTTGCTTCTTAAACATAAGCAGGGCCCACCGAGCTGTGTGTATGGCTTTTTTTTACACATCTCTGTATTTATTGGTGTTTTTTTAAAATATCTGCCTGGAGTGCAGCTTTAAGTCAAGTGGAGTCAGGCAACTTAGGCCGTCCGTCAGCCCAAGCTTAAGCTAATATAAGTATGATGGAAAACAATGCTCAGCCATAATATTTATATGTGAATCTCCATGACAAAGACAAGCACATGTGGGGTTGTCTAAGCTATTAATAAAGCTTAGATCCCTGTGAAGTCAAGTAAACTATAATAAGAGTGACACGCAGACGTGCTCTGTTACCGGAGATAATACAAAGGTACAGCTGCGGCTTAGGACAGCTTCGAAGGAGAAGCAAGGTTGGCTGGGTAGTCTTGTGCTCTAAAAAGGCAGTCATGTTTATCCTCCTCAGGTCTCCCGAGATAGACTTTATATAGAAGGTAATCTCTAACGCACAATGAAAACATTTGGTAACGCGAGCCCCTGCTACATCTGTGTGCTGGGATGGCACTGCTGGCACAGATAATAATCTCAATTGAACTTTAGTGGAAGCTGTGCTAAGATGTCATTTGTTGCCATGCTTTCTCATTAGGCTGTTCCCATAAACTTCGCTCAGTTATTCAGTTTCATTACATGAAGAATGGCAAGGCCATTTTCTGGGAGTCGTTACAGGGGTCATTTACTGCACTTTGATACACATGGTTAAAAATGATTATAAAAGATAAGAATTTAATACACAAAGTCCTTTACTTAAAATGGCTTAAATGGCTGTAATCATGGATATGCAATCCCTTCTTAAAGTATAATTAAAGTCTCTTATATTTTGGGATATATCTACTGCTAGCAAGCAGTAGATATAGGCCCCATGATTGAAAAAAAAATAAAAATGTGTCAAATACCTAATTACTTACCTGTTCCAGCACCGCTCGCTCCCGGCTGAAGCGCTCCCGGCTCCGGAACATCTGTAAATAGGAAGTGTGTGAGTGCATGCGCAGTAGAGGGAAGGGGAGAGAACAGACACTGAAGCTCAATGGACGCAGGCGGGAGCGCGCACGTTGGACAGACACCATGGGACATGAGGAGTCTGCGGTGGATCAGAGACCGGCGCCAGCGCTGGAGGGACTGTCAGAAACGAGTGGAAGGAAGAAGATGACCGCAGCAAGAGGCATCAAATAAGGTAAGTGCTTACAGCTGTATTGGGGGGGAGATGTTGCCTTTAATTTCACTTTAAAGTGTAGGTAAACCATAATTTCTCTCATTTGCTCACTTTTGGTCTGTTAAATATACCATTGTCAGTGTTTTGTAATATCTGTTTGATAAGTACAAGTAAAGTACCTGTTGATCCTGCCAGAAATCCAGTGCTGTCTGGAGTGTTAACTCATGCAGTCTTATCAAACCTGCACAGGTTACCTCTGGGAACTACAGAACATCCCCCATGTCATGGAGATAAGGAGAAGGGAAAGTGCTAACATAATTCCTTACATCCTTTCCTAGAATGAAAACATTGCTCCTACCCTGTATTACTGGTAGTATTACCAGGTAAAAAGCCTAATACTAATGCAGCCACCACATGTAAGGACTGGTAAGCTGCAAAATATAACATTTTTGTTCTTGGAATTAGATACACTCCTCAAGAACTGAAAGATGAAGATGCATGTTTGTATTAACCACTTCAAGACCAGGTGTTTAGACCCCCTTCCTGGCCAGGCCATTTTTCAGTATTCAGCGCTGCAGTACTTTGACTGACGTTTATTCCGTCAAATGGTTATTTTTTCACTGTTTATTTTTTTATTTTAGGTACAGGTCTGTAATTTCTCACATATCTTAATTCTCATGTAGGCTAAGTGACTCTAAGGCCTCATTCACACTGGCGCGCATATACACGCGTACGCGCGCATTGTACCATATGTAACATATGCAAATAAATGGCTCCGTACACATAGCTGCGTATGGAGCCGTATATTTGCGTAGCGTATATATGCACGAAAACAGAATGGACCAGAGATGCGCCCGGGCAGCGTATTTCTGCGTATTTTATGCGTATACGCATATATACGCGCGTATATGCGCATACGTGCGTACAGTTCATTAACATTTCTATTAGGAATGATGCATTCTGGGAATGCAAATAGTGCACGCATATACACACATATGCTCGTATATACGCGCATATACACGTATACACGCAATATACAATTTTTCTCTTGTGTTGTGTGTGAATGAGGCCTTATGGCTGCAATGTAAAAAAACGATGTAACTCTGAGGAAGTCATTTAAATACATTTACTTGAGCGTGACGTTAAACTCTCTCTTGTTGTACTTTCTACTCTAGCGTGGGCTTTAGAATCTATATATAACACTTGGGAAGGTAGCTAATTAACAACCCATTTTTGAAAATTTTGTGTTTGTGGCCACCTTCCCTCAAAGAACATCTCCTGTAAACGGCATTTACAATATTGTTGGAAATGCCATATACTTGGGATATCCTGTTTTTAACACACATACACATAATAAAGTATAGTCTGACAGTGGTGGCATGGCTTACATTGACTATAACTTTTGTAAATTCCATGTCAGATGGTATTGGTGCTTATACAGGCTTGAAAATATCATCCTCCTTCTAAAGAGACAGCATTCCAGCCGGTGATTGGCTGCTCAGGCTTGAGAACTGCTACATGAGAGGAGTTGCATCACTCCATACCCAGAAGCATCAGGCATTTTTAGAGGGCTCTAACAGAGCAACTGCACTGTGGAGGACCACAACAAAGGTGAGAATAATGATTCAAGGGGGTCTTTTTAAGCATACAAAATGGCTGCCATCACTGGCATTACTGGTTGCATCACCACAGAAACTTTTTTATTTTGATTATAAAAACTTTATGCGTACCGCTGTGCTCAAGAGCAGCCCTTGAAAGCCCATTTCCAAGCATTAGCAGAAGCTTCAAGATATTCTTTTGGGGTGGCATGTATTTATTTAGCATTTCCCTTGAAAGACCAGATGAGACTCTAGCTTGGCAAGCCAAAGCCAATAAAGCTGAAGCTTTAAATCAAGCAAGCTGATATGTAAGCCCCCCACCCCTCCTGTCTTTTGTCATCACAAGCATTCACTTTTCCTAAGCTCCAGGAAGACATGTACATTAATCAAAAATCAACAAAGACCACTTATCCGAGGCTGCAGTGAGGACATCCAGGCCTCCATCAAGATGACAGCTAAAGTGTGCACTGGGGCTGTAATTACTGCACAGAAAGTTCGTCCTATGTTAACAGAGATAATGAAGTGAATGAGGATTCGTGGCAGGGAATCTGAGGAAACAGAGGCAGGGAGACTGGTGTTTGTCCCAAAAGGCCATCTTGCATCATAATTGCCATGCAGTTGCAAGGGTCCTTGCAGATAATTGACCGAAAAATGATTAAGTCATCATCAAATCTCTTCTGCTTGCAAGAGTTCAAACATGTACTTAACCTATCCAAGAATTATATTTTCTCTCTGTGTGTCTGTTCTGTCTCTCTTCGGCCTTGCGGGGATCCTGATTAAAAAGACAACTAAGGGACCCCGCTTATCTGATCTTCTGGTTTTTGCCGATCTCAAAAGAACTTAAAGCCATTATGATTTGCTGAACTTGGACTTCTTTTTTTTTACATTTTATCTGAGCAGTAGAATACACTGTCCAAAATTTCCAGACACTGAGATAAGGATGACAGGGCCCCCGTGACGGCTTACTGTTCCTTTTTTAATTCTTTCAAGAGAAGAAACAAAACATTACAAAATGATAGCAGCCTGTGCACTGGGGAATGAAAATTGCTTTGACATGGAGATTAGGGTCCTGTATTGTTACAAGACATTGTCTCACATGGACTGGAGTACTGTAGAGAGAAAAAAAATAAAAAGGGTATTTTTTTTCCTTTCTAGAATGGCCATGAATGACCTAATGAGGGCGAGAAAAAGTGATTACACATGCCATCGTTTAGCAACAGAGTGTGAAGAGAGATTTGAAGCTTTTTTTTTGCTTTGAATCTTTGCTGAGGTGGGAGATACTCCCCTACAGGAATGACGTAAACAAACAACATGGAGTCAGGAGCATCAGTGGAATGGCAAGCACATGCTTCCTGATGGAAAAAAGTTATGAGGCTTAAAAACCTGTGAGCTTAAAATTAGCCACTGGGCAAATAGTTAAATATATGACTGAAATACATATGTTAGAGCTTTTTAACCTGCCAAAACACTTGTAATTTTTTGATTTACTCAACCCTGGCAAACAGTTGGTGACCACAATCTTCTCTACTGCAGTTAAGCAATACAACCAGGAAATCTCTCCACCCTTTGCCTGTGACTGGGCAGGGAAGGAGCAGCAGCAGACTGACGAGGTCAACTTTCTCCCCTAGCCTCCAGCCAGGTTGTTACTTATCAGCTCTTGCACATGCAAGAAAACCTGTTCTACTGTACAAGGGATTACAGGGGCCAGATATTTACACAAATTGAGGTACAACTATTATCAAAACTGTATCTTATTTGTGTATCACTCGACTGTAGATCCTCAAATCACCTCTGAATTCATGCTGATGCTGTCCTTCCTTCTGGAGGGTGGCTACTTTTGTTCCCCATGGTCCATGTGTGTGTTGTAAAGTAGTCACCGCTCCAAGCTTGCTCCTGTGATGGACTACAATCTCATGTTTAGTTTACTCATTTGTATTGAGATTGTAGTCCATTATAGGTGCGCCCTTTTTCATCTCCTACACATTACTATTGGCCAGTGAGGCAGTCCATCATAGTGATGGACCAATAGAAGGATGGAGGGGGTGGAAGGAAATTAGCAAACTCCGATACTACCTAGAAGTATTGGGACTTTGCATGTCCAGAATGACTTATCGTTTGGGTATGCAGGAAACAATTAAAGGTGTGTTAGGGATGCACTTTATACCTATCCTTATTTTTTTTTTTTTATTGTAAATTGAAAAAGTTGCTTTATCACAATATATCCTGGAAAGAGTTATCAGCTTATTGACATTTTTACTTGTCTTGTATGTGCTTGCAGGGGATTTTTATACTTGTTATATTATGCCAATACTACTACTAAGAATAGTAAATGGTTGCATGTGAATTATCGGCTGGGCAAACTACAGGGCCTGGGTTATAAAATATGCACATGTAGGAGATAACTGCATTGAAAAGCATGACATGAATAATTTTGTGTACTCAAATGGCACAACAAAAGGGAATTCTGCCTGCAGTTGTGTTCCACTGTACTTTCTGCAGAAGTGAGCATAAGAGGACTTTTATTGTTTAATTTTCCTAATTGTGCGCTATTCGCTCTTTTGTCTTGCGGAGACAAAATAGGGAAAGAAGGATCGATTGTTGTGAAAAGATAAGCGAAGACATCTGCAGAGTGTTCATGCAAAAGTATTAAAATGAATTGCAATTTAAAAGAACCCGTGTTTTAAGTCTTTGAAAGTCACAGCGAATCCTCAATGTTTCCCAAGGGACAGCTGACCCCAATGTAAGCAAAACTTCCTAATTACGTTAAGTAAATCAGCATATAACCTTTGGTGCTATACTGTATATGTTCTTGTTAAATGGATGCTCATTTAACTAGGTTCCTTCAATTTGTTTGATGGCTCCTAACTAGACTCAGTGACTATTAAGTTTAACATTAATAAAATGTATGTCGATTCTGACTTCTCTTCTTAAGTCCCTTTGGTCTGTAAAATATACAATTGAAAGTTTTTTGTAATATCTGTTCAATAACTGCACAACAAAAATACCTGTTGATCCTTCTAGAAATCTTGCCAGTTGAACACTTCCTGTGCCCTCTACCTGAGCTGGAGAGGTTTTCAGCTATCTCTGAGGACTGCACACAGTCCACCCTCTATGTTATGGAGAAGAGAAGAGGGAGAAATTATTGGGTGACAATGCCACTTCTCTACAGTACTACATGTAAGTGTTGTTGCCCTGGGACAGGAAGTGTGTTACTGGCAGGATTACCAGGTGAAGATATAGAAAAATGTGTGGAAAAAAAAGAAAACTTATTGGGCTTGGATATGATTTAATTTAATCCCTGTAATCTATGTGAAAAATTCAATTGGAGATCACACTCTTGCTTTGTTGGGTGCCATACATGTTTCATCTACAATCCCACATTGGTTTCCCTCTCCCTAGATTGTATTAGTGGTCAAGGAACAAAGACCACCTGGATTTGATTCAGACTGGCTCCAATACTCATTGGAAAAGGGGGCAATTTCACCTCTACCTGTTGATCATATCTCACAATATTCAGATGCAGGACACATTAAACCCATAACATATTTTAAAAATGTCATGCTCAATTTGTCTTCATTTAGACATGTCCTACTCACTTTGAATAAAGTGTAAGACATTTTTGTTTAAAGTTTTGAATAGATTTTGGGTAAGGTTACACCCTACGTCATGATTTTATTATAGCCTGTGTTCCTATTGGGAAGACCTACCTTCTATTTGTAGTACTGATCATTGTTCCTGAGACAGAATTTAGAGTTGTCAGCAGAACAAGAGGTTAGGGTAAACCTTTGAATGGGGAGACTTGTTAAGGTGAAAACTGCCTAAGATTTCTCCTCACTTTCTGAGCTTTCCTCTCATGGTTGAATCTTTTGGACAAAAAGTTAAATCTCACCAACAGTACTAAAACAGCAAAAAAAATCTCAAAAGGGTTCTAACCCTAATCTATGCAAAACAAAAAAAGTTTAGCTACTAGATACACCCTAGGCCCACCATTATTCAAACCCGCTTGTAGATATTCATTGAATAAAAAAGAAGGGTTAAAGGGAGTCTGACAGGTTTACATATATGCACATATATGACTAACTTTTAACAGTAGAGTTTGTGCTTGAAAATACTTTCAATGACCCTTGTTACAAGTATGGGTCATCAGATCCTAAATTAGCATAGATAAAACTAGGCAACTAGTTTCCCATCTACAGCAAAGGGCTCGCTCAACAAGGCTTGCTGAGATCTTTTGTTGATCTGAGGTTCCCTGGTTCAAATCCCGGTCAGGACACTATCTGCTAGATGTTTGCAAGTTCTCACTGTGCTTGCGTGGGTTTCCATCGGGTGCTGCGGTTTCCTCCCACACTCCAAAGACATGCTGGTAGGTTAATTGACTCCGGTCTAAGTTGGCCCTGTATGCATGTGTGAGAGGGACCTTAGATTGTAAGCTCCTCGATAGCAGGGGCTAATGTGAATGTGCTGCCTAAATTGTCGGAGCTATATAAATACCTATTAAAAATAAATGCAACAAAACTAACACCAATATATCCCTCTGGAATTTTAAAAGCTCATGTGTAGCTCTGAATATGCTCCATCCATGAAGAAAAAGTTGTTCTGTGCATCTACGTGAGAAAAAAAACAAACTTCCTATTTATTCATATCACAACTGGTGAGAACATTGACAAAAGACCAGTTGATTGCTGTTCACAATCACAATGTATCTGCATGTGTAATGTGCAAATTGTTGATGCAAATTCTCCTTCAATTAGCAAATTACACTAATTCTCTGTTTAGTAAATCTAGCACATGTAGGGAGACTATAGTTTCATTCACACAGGCTCCAGTCTGATTGCCTGAAAAAACAACAATGGCTCTTGTCTTCTTCATGTCCATTTATGCGAATAGCATCATGTTAGTGATCAATGAGCTACAGTTTTTCAGCGAAAGAACCTATGAACAGTCTGAGGACCAGAAGGCAAACATTAGAGGACCAGGATTTAGTATTCCCTTTTTGATATCATTCACACAGGTTGGGCAAATTAAAAGATGAACTAGTCAAAATCTGGAAAATTAGACTAATGATACTGACAACCCCAAAATAAAATTAGAAGTTAAAGTGTATGCTAACCTAAAATTCAAAAGCCAGGGACCACATTTGTCTCTCAGTTGTAGTAAATGTTAAGTGTCTCTTTATGTCCACATTTGTCTCTCAGTTGAAGTAAATGTTAAGTGTCCCTTTATTTGTAGCCTAAATGCAAGATGAAACCTGGTGATTCTGCCAGTCCCCTTGTGAATGAAGGGCTTCCTGTTTGTTCCTGGTCTGGCTAAACTTGGAAAAAGATCCTTCCTAGCATGGTCAGGTTGCATCCCTTTTTTCTTTTCTGGGACCTACAGGACGCCATTTAAATGCATGGCATGCCTCTTGCCAACCTGTGACATCACAGGCTAACATCCCCCTTCCACCCCTTGATTGTTTTTTAAATCTCTGTCCACCACCCTGATATCTTGGAGAGGAAGAGGGGCTTTGGTGATGATTTGATTGCATAAAAAAAATAGCTACAAATTGTACTTTGAAGGGTCTTTTGAAGAATCGGTTGATAAAGCATGCAATGTTATTGCAATGTTGTTGCAGCAATGTTATTTTACCTTTATACGGTCAAGTATTTCCATCTACTTTAGGTTTTTACGTTTAGAAACACATTTATCAGTAATATTTGGATAAAACCTAAGCAGTCTGGACTGGCTTCTAGCAACGTGTTAAAACTGACAGTAGCTCACTAGCTGACATATCTCAGAGACCTCCAACTCATGCCTGAAAGGGCCAGTAGCAGACGTGTTCAAGGGAAACTGGAATTTGACTTTTTTGTGAGTTCAAAGGTCATGGCTGCTACTGAACTACTTGTGACCTTCAGCATTGGTTACCAGCACCATGTTTGCTAAGCTGGAACATGGCTTTATGGGGATACTTTTCAGTACCTGCATCATAAGTTTGACATAAACAGCTGTCAAAACTTGCCACACGAAATGAAAAAAAACAAACCTCTAATGCTTTTTTTTACTACAAAACTGCAACAAGCAATTATTTTCAGTAGATCACTTTAGCCAATTTAGATTTAAGACCTGTTTGGAATATTCTGGGCAATGAAATATCATTTTTGATCAGTTAGAAATTAAACTTGTTCAGGACTAAGATGGAAAGTGCGGTTCTTGACCAGCAGGTCAGCGTTGTGTCTGAGACATTAACAGGACAAAACACAAACCTGACATATGGTCAAATGCAGGCTTTCTTTCTCCCCTGTTGAACAATCACAGCTGCATGTTTGCTTAAAAACCAATGGAAAGCCAATACCATCTCCCCACCCATCTCTTAGTAACCTGGGATGCTCTGGCCGGTGTTCTGCCCTGTTCCTGGGAATCAGTGACATCAATGGGCGGGATGTTGGCCAGAGCTGGGCAAGGAGATGATGCAGAGGATTCCCCCCTCTGCAGGTAACGTGCACCTCCTCCCCCCCAACCGCCTCAGGTTTGGAAAAGGCTAGGGACGCCCCTAACATCACCCCCTGCACCACAGAAAAGGACAGGTTAAATAAATATTGCATGACTTTTGTTTTCTCCTAAAGTTGTTTCTTTAAGCAAGAGGGAGGGGGCAACACTAAAAACGTGGACCTTGCTTGAAGGTCCGCTTTAAATTTAGACTAAATTTCATGTATGAATGGCCAAATCCAAATCCACCATTTAGTGTTATCTTTGGTGGTACATATTTTCAAAAGGTTTATGGGAGAACGGGACAAAAGACTGCTTCAAGGAAACGGTAGATAACAAGTGCACTACTTCCTCGCATCAGTCAAGTTGCACTGTGAGGACCTACCTTGATATTTGCAGGTGGACAAATATCTGCTTGATTGTCTGTTTAGGGATACCTCTACCTATCTATGGCCAACCCCATTTCAGTGCTTGAACTTGAACTAGCCTTAGCTGACTGACCACTTGCTCTTTTGATATATTTGGAAATATAAATGGATAATGTCACAAACATGATGAGTACATGGGCATAAACAACACCAATCCAGCCCTCCAAGATCTTTATGACAGAACCTAAATGGACACCATAGCCAAACAGAGTGATCCACCACAACTGGACTTATCAGTGATGCATTTTAGCGCTTATGAGTTTCAGGGGCATGCCCCTTTCAAAAAGCTCTGATGAAAGCGGCTTGCCCTGAAATGAGTAAGCCCTAAACTACAGCACTGGCGAGTCCAGTGATGGTGGATTGCTTTGTTTGACTTTGTTGAACATTTTAGTTCTGCTGTAAAGATCTTGGAGGGATGGATTGGTGTATTTTATGTCCTCATCATGTTTGTTAGTACCATTATCCATTTTTTATTTTCTTTAATAAATTATATTACCCAAGGAGGAGGTGCCTTTTTCTGTTTTTCATATGTGCTTTAAGAGTTTGAAATGAGGATATAAAAGTGTGGTGGCATCAGCACCAGTTTTATCTGTTTGATTTTATATTTTGAAACATATTTTGTAGATCTACAACCTTGTTTTTGCTGAAGAAGTAGATTTAATATCTGGGAAACTAGTTGGGAAGTGGTCTCTTCTCTCCGCAAATACCAACTGAAAAGATGAATGATAACTGATCTAATATGAATAAATAGATGCAATCTATATAGGCTGAATATAAATATAGTTGAAGGTTACTATATTTAGAGAGACGTGTGTAAAAAAAGATAACTATGTAGTAGCAGGCCATCTTGTGAAATGTGGCCTTTTTATTATGCTTTTATTGTAAAATGCAATTAAAGTCTGCAAATTATTTAAAAAAAAATAGTATTCTGTTGCTTAATGTATTTTTTAACACTAATATCTTTAAAGTCCCACGTGGTAAATGGTAAATTTGTAGTAGATTATAAATACGGCTGTGCTGCTACGACTATAAATCAGTCCCATTATACTATTTATATTTTGAAAGGTAAAAGCCATCATACTAAAAACATCTTTCTTTTCTTCTATGATAAATCAATATATATTCACAACAGATCATTTGGATTCTGCAGTAAATTGTGCTTCCTACAGAATGGCAATCCCTGTTGCATGAAAGCCTGATTCAATTATGTGAATGATTAACCGTTTTGTTACTGGGTAACCTGATGCTTCCCTACAGCTGTCCCAAGTCAAACAGTGTCATTTAAGACAAACCCCTAAAATTAAACCACTTGTGATATGGGGGTATAGAGATAACCTGTTTCCTCTGCAGCTTTGTTTGGCTCAGCTCGCAGCCTGTACGCTGTTAGAAGGCGAAGTTTGAGAGAATAGGCAAGATGCTGAGCGATACAGGATAAAAGGATTCTTTATGCTTGACCCCTCGGTGCCTCTCAATCAGGATCTAATGAGGTCAAAGCTAGCTATTCCCACTGGGGCACTACAGAGAGATTCCCGGGAGGCTACACTTTGTGAGAAATTCAAAATTAATTTACAAATGTAAGTCAGAAGAAAAGGGCTCGCGAAAATCTGTAAAAGTCATGAATTACCTATGTAATATTTAATGGGTAAGCAAGTTCAGTTGAACATTGCAGTGCAGTTAGTGCTGATATCTTACAAGGTTGGTGTCCAGGTCTTATTTACCACCTGGGACACTTTAATTAGCACACCAAATCGGGTTGGTGGGGGTTTTGCCCCATAGGTGTCAGAGGTAACCTAAAAGATGTCCTCACACTTTTTGTGACTGTAAGAAACCCTATTCTATTCTCTAGAACCCCTGCCTCATTTTCTTCCATGGAGCACAGCCAAGAAACAGTAAAAGCCACCAGCTGCCCAGGACTTTTCT
>NW_017306269.1:2137134-2145424 GCF_000935625.1 Nanorana parkeri
GGGGGTTGCTGAACAAACTAACAAACACTAATCTACTTTTGACAGCTTGGGGTTGGTATTTCCAGATTCAAAACCTACCCCAACCTGTGAAGTGCATCCTGCTACAGCTGCTGAGAGAGGAAGCAGGAGTAGATCAGTAAATTTCTCAGCTGCCAACTGTCCAAAAACTTAAGGTATCACGGTGGTGGTCAGCTTTTACCATGCTACGGGAGAAAGAATAAAGGGTGGAGAATTTACTAAATAACCTGGCAAGGCTTTTTTTTTTTACAACTTCTATAAATTTGGTGGATCTATATCTATGCACTTAAAACACAAGACTATGAAGAATAGGGGCACAAAAATTGTAGACTTCAAAAAGAAAAGAAAATGGGAAAGGTCAGATACTCCCCCATTTTTGGAGGCCCTGCTCCTTTACAGGAATGGAGCTGGGGCTCTGTTAGATTGGGGAGGCAGATAGAACAAGCTTTACAACAAAAGATCATGATACAAACATGCACATATACTCTAAGCAAACAGTCATATGTATTCCTATGGAGAGGGGAGTGCATAGCAGGCAATGCCAGCACCACCCTTTTTGGGTGCAACAATTGCAATCAGTGAGAGAGCAATCCATGCAGCCAGTCAACTTTCCCCCTGAGTAAGATTGGGCAGAGGATGGTATTCAGGGTCAGGAAAGGCCTATAGACATACACATTTTCCTATGGATCTGAGTTAGATTGTCTGGAAGTTCTCTAGTGTGTATAGGTAGCCTTGGACAAGGTAGGGGAGAAGGTTAGAAGCAGTCTGTATTTTATAAATTGGTCATGTTGGACGGTCTGAGTTTAGATACAATTAGGGTTTAGAGGACTGTTACCTGAATTAACTCATATGGTAACAGGACTCAGCAGATAGGAGTGCAATGCTGGAATGTTCTGATTGATGATGACATATTTGCTTGGTTACTATGTGGTCCTACACACTGTTGCTCTTTGCATTGCCTCATTAAATATGCCTCTGTCTATAACACTCTGCTCATGCGCTATGCAAGACCTGTTAAAGCATTACATGCAAAGTGATTACTTTCACCTCCCAGCAGCTGTTCTCTTTTTTTCTGCTTCTCTTGACAGCAGTGAAAAGGCTTAGTTTTCTTTTTAAATCTCTTCTGAACCCTCCTGACCCTTGAGGTGATAACACCTGCAGAGCCTACAGCCATCTTCAGATGAGGGAGAGAGCCATGTGCCCTAAAGACCTGCACAATTAATATAACACTAGGGTGAAATCAATTCTCTTATCTGGGCTCTGACACTGCCTCTCACAAAGGCTCCTGTTTCAGAAAGGAAGCAGCACCAGACGTAAAACCACTCTGGCACAAAGGCCTACTCCGAGCGCTATCACCAGCGATACTGTTTGTGCCAATCCAGGAGACATTTGAGGCTAAATAAAGCCTTCTACCCTTCCAGGTGGCACCTCTTGAAAAAAGGGAACAGGGAGGTGTCTGCCAGCTCAGAGGTTCTCAACAATTGCCTGTTTTTTTGCAACATTTTATTATTAGATGTTGTGTGATCCTAAGGAATTAGAGGCTCTCTTCATTTGAGCTCTTTTATATTTACATCTAGAGTCAGCATTAGGCAATGCAGGTGAGTGCCTAGAGACTGGGGAAGTGTTGGTTCCTAATGTATACAACTCTTACGTCAATCACTAAAGAGAATTTAAATGAAATTATCGAAAATGAGTACTTTTTACTCTGGCGCCATTTTCTTTTATTTCACTGGTAAAATTCCTTTGGCTGTAGTTTCTAATTTTTCCTATATCTGAGTCTGAAAAAATGGAAACTATTTTCTTCCCTGCTCCTGAGCACTGCCGTTCTCAAAGAGGGACTTGGTGTCGAACTGCATAATGTAACAGGAGGCTAAAGTGCACTGGGACATTGGATCCGATATCTGTTAGTACAGGAAGGGTCTTGGCACAGAACAGGTGAGTATGCAAGTCAGGGGTTACGTTTATACAAGGGAGGGTTACTAATAGGGTTAGTGACATGGTTACAGGGATGGGTAGAGTTAGGGATATAACACTTTTGAATCACTGACAGTTTTTAACTTAGTTGCCCACAACATGTAATAAATGCCATGACAGTTAAGTAGCCAGTCCATCCCTGCAATTAATGCACTAGCAATAAATGAAATGCATAGAACTAACATTCGCCTAAATGCTAACACCAAGTGGCTCCTGGCTATTAAATAAAGTGGACAAACACAGCTGACTTGTTTTAACCACACAAGAGCCCGTAATGATTAACGCCACGTGCCCAGTATAATTGAAGAAGAGTTTGTTGCTTTTTAAAGCTCTCGCCCAATATAAAATTAGTGATTACAGCTGACAAGAAAAGACAGGTGGCCGTCTCTCTATCAAATCTGCAAAGCTGTATACGAACTTAATAAAGCTTTTAAACAAGGCATCTGCTTTAAGTTAAATGGCCTTTTATAGTTTTATCAAAGCATCAATGTTAAGGTTCTGGGCTGGTTCTTATTTGAATGTACTGATAAGATGGGCCAATCGGTACAAGGCAGGTGCTGATTCTCACTTGTACGAATACTGATCAAAAAAACAACCTCAACAACAGAGATGGAAATTCACAGTGTTTTGAATTATTTACTTAAGCTGATGTACTGCAATAGTTATTAAAGTTATAAGCCAGTCATAGCATGCAAATGAAATGACATTAGTTTTTAAAGTGTATGTCCAGCCAAAACTTTTTTCTTAGTTATTGATAGAGTGGAGAAGGCTTAGAACCCCTGCACGCTTTTAATCCTTCTGCAAACTATCTAACACTAGCAAAACAGTTTGTGGCTTAACGTTTTTGGCTTCCCATTTTTTGGCTTCCCATCGGGCAGCACAGTGGTGTAGTGGTTAGCACTACTGCCTTGGAGCACTGGTGACCCCTGGTTCAAATCCCAGGGACTCTGCAAGGATTTTGCATGTTCTCCCTATACTTGCGTGGGTTTCCTCCCATGTTCCAAAGACTTGCTGATAGGTTAATTGGCCCTGTGTGTATTATTATACAGGATTTATATAGCGCCAACAGTTTGTGCAGCGCTTTACATTATCTATGTAAGTGAGATAGGATAGGATGCCTTAGATTGTAAGTTCCTTGAGGGCAGGGACTGATGTGAATGTGTACTAAGTAAAGTGCTGCATAAATTAATGGCTCTATATAAAAACCCATAATAAATAAACATTTTAAATAAAAGCTACAAAACAGCTACTAAAAGTTGACTGTGTGCATCTATTTTTTTTAGCAGTGTTGAAGAAGTTTCACAATTCAACCAAGTGGCTTCCTCAGTTTAATATGTATGTTTCTATTTATGCGCCTTTATTCTCCCTGACTTGTAGCAGAATTGTGTAGCCCATTTTCTGTGAATTGAATACCCTGAATTTTGGGGGTGCCTGGGAGCTCAGAAAGTGAAAGAGGTATGCACGTGCACTTCTCAGTACTTGCTATTGACCGGTTAGCTCATCTTGATAGCTTTACAGTAAAATAAACGTTTCCAAGTTAAAACAGGAGGGATGCCATTATGAACATCCTCCTGAAAAAGCTGAGTGACATGTTAACTTTAATACTTTTTGAGTTGCTGCCCAGGGCCAAATATGCATAACGTAAATGGTGGAGAGAATTCAGAAGTTTGCATATTTGTTCTGGGCTACTGACATCAAAGGTTGAAACAAGAGAGTAAGCCATGTAACCTATGTTTGCAGAAGGATGTCATCAATGGCAGCCCCTGTTTTTCCTGTTACTTCCCTGCAATTTTGCCCATGTAGGGAAAAGTGACAGTGTCTCTGCAGAGCTCCCATGACCTACTTCTAATCACCTCCCAGAGCTCCTCTGCTTCTCCTCTGTCTCAGCTGGTGACCTGTTCCAGCCAATCACTAGGCCCTAGCACCGTTTCAAGACTAAGGGAGTGAAGTCACCGCTCCCCCTGGTTGCTGAAAATGGTGATATCAGTGCCGCTAAGGGAGGTAAGGTAGCATAAGGGGTTGCACAGGCAGGATGAGCATAAGAGACCAGGGAGCAAGGTGACAGTGTCTCTTTAAGAAGTATTCTACTTGAAGTTCAGAAGTTCTGAATTCGATTTTCTTCCAGGCTACCCCGCGGCTTACAATCACTTGCCTGACAGCAATCCAATATTCTGATCATATCACCTACTGAACTTGTGAATAAGCAGGTTAAGAAGCCTTAGCTCTGCCAATTGTAGGTACTTTGCTACATCTTTGACTAAAGCTGGCCATACACCTATAGATTATCTGCAGACTCTCTATGGTCAGATGGAAAAAGTGCAACAGATTCCTCCAACTACACTAAACTGTGTGGATGGAGGAATCTCCCACTGGGCCAAGCTTCAGTACCTTACTAGTTGGCCCCGCTGGCTGTCAAAATACCTGAACAATCTGATTGGATGCAGGCATTGTTCAGGTGTTTTGAGAGCCAGCGGGGCCAACTAGCAAGATACTGAAGCTTGGCCCAGTGGGAGATTCCTCCATCCACACAGTTTAGCGTAGATGGAGGAATCTGTTGCACTTTTTCCATCTGACCATAGAAAATCTGCAGATAATCTATAGGTGTATGGCCAGCTTAAGAGAGAATAGATGCATTGTATAAAATCCCTTGACAAGAAACTGCAGTTGCCTCTAGAAACACACATGTCCAGCTGCAGTATATTATTTCAAACCCATATTATAAAGAACTGAGCTGGCATAGTTGCTAAAGTAATTGCTAACTGATTTAATTTTTCACTAGGAGCCAAACTTAAAAAAAAATCATATTTTGTTATACAGATGCTTAATTTACTATTCTCTGTGATGTTTAAACTGCACTGCAAATGAAACTATTATCATGAGATGATTGTGGACTAATCACAGTATTCATGACTATGGGTGGCAGCAGATCACCTACCACTTGACAGTAATTCATGGCAAATTTTGACACATTGGCCTTTTTCAACCAATTGCTTTTGTGCCCCTCCATGAATAGACCAATCACAGTAATGTTTGCTAGCACTCCTCCCTCTTGACCAAAGGGATAAATGTCTAAAGTCAGTGGGGGTCAATTTTTCTAAATTATTTAAAAAAAGTTCATGCAACAAATGTTAATTTAGTGAATAAGCTGAGGCTGTAAATGCTCTAAAGATGAATACTCAGTCATGTACAAGCGAAATAAAATAAAACAGGGTTCATGCATGCTCATGATTGGATGACTGATGTGAATCAAACTTCACCTAATGCTAGGTTGACATTCCTTTTCCAAACTAAGAATACTCTAGTCCAACCTTAACCTTTTTTACCCCTTGGGGAACCCTTGAAAACATTTTCTTATCTACAGCTCGGTGTACATTAGTATGGTCAGTGAGTTGTAGATGTAGCAAAAAACTTGTAGATATAATAAACACAAACACTATTAAAAATATAAAACTGATTTTCATACTAAATATCTGAATAATGGAGTCACAAAAACACAGGTCTGGAGCGTTCTAAAATTAGTGCCCGAACACAGATCCTACATCTATGGGAGTCAATGGGTTCTTCTCGTTCCACATCCCGCACTGTGATGTCAGGAATCTGAACTATAAGCATAGCATCTGCCCGGCAGTAGTAAATTAGTGGTAGCTGCAGGGGGAAAAGTATAGTTACCGTCGGGCAGATACAAGTCTGCTGCAATTGTGTTGAAATCCCTGGGAACTTCTTACAGAGCCCTAGGGTTCCAGGGAACCCAGGTTGAGAAGCCCTGCTCTACCCATATAGTAAATCAAGCCCAATGGAGAGTCTCGGGCAAATGACACTTCTGAGTGTTAAAACAAATATGTCTTCCTTTTTCTCATTTGACTAATTCAATATTCGTTGCACTGAACAGACAATTATACCATGTGTGACATTAGCATAATGAAAGCCACATACTGCAAAACTTAAAGTTCCCAACATGAGCTCCAAGACGAGGAAATAATTACTTTGAAAAAAAAAATATATACAACAAATAAGAAAGGAGTGCCCGATATTGTGTGTATTAAAGGAGTGTGCAGCTGGAAGTCAATGCCTTTCATACCCTCATTTGAATAATGTGCCCTGAATCTGTCACTTTGTTCATCTTCCTTATGCTCTGCGTAGACGGCATCAACAACAAATTAAGTTGTAAATAAAGGACAATCAACACTTTTGTTTTTTTTGTTTTTTTTGTTTTTTCGGTCGCAAGTGCAGGGGGAACATGTCAATGCAAGTCTTTTCTTTAGAAAGGGAGAGTGGCAAGCTACGGTTTGCTTATATAAGCAGAAGCATGGGAAAGTGGCGCAGACGGGGCCAATTAGAAGAATGTCCCTGAACGGAGCGGAGGCCGCCCTTGGACATCGTTTAGGCATCCCTTAGGCTTTATCACACGATTATTACTTAACGTGTAAACAATGTCTTACTGTGGAGCCGAATGGCACAACTGCATTTCCTGTTTACGCGCGGTCTATCAGCCTTTTTCTACAACATCAGAGATCGGTAGAACATATGAAGCGTTGCTAACTTTTTAATTGTCCTAATGAAGTGAAGAAAAAAGCTGATGCAAGAGGCCAAAGTTTTTGTTTTAAAGGCTAAACCCAACAAGAATTATGGCAACGGGCAACGCTTGAATAGGTTGCATGAAGTCTATGGTTTAAACATATATCAGGATAACACAACTGGAAATATCATTTAAACTGTATAACTATTTTTTTTTTACAGTATTATATTTGTCAGATGGGTACAGTTAAATGTAAAAGATTTTACAGGTAAAAATTACAATATCATTGAAGAAGCACAACAGCAAAACATATTGACCCTGATCTACCACAGTAGAAGAGCATGTTCACTTTGCAAGGGAATTTTTACTTAGTGAATGTGGGAAAGCGCTGCTGACTTTAATTACTGCACATATATGAATAATTTCCTTGCAGGTGATTGGATATTCTTTACAAAGTGAGTTTTCACTACATTCACAAGCTAAGTGAAACTTATCTTGCAAAGTGGAGATGCTCAATTGCTTTAATAAATCAGGGTCATTGCATTTTGGTAACTTTATAGCATTGATACCTGTAATGATAATATTCAGTATATGTCAGCAAAAAGGGTAGTCGCAAGGGTTGATACAAACCATATAACATTACTGGGGGTGCTTACAACAGCTGCCACTAGAAGGGGTGTTCCCATTGGAAGATTTTCCTTCTGTTTCTGTTCCAATGACAACTATAACATTTAGGATTTCGCAGCACTTTTTGTCTCGGTGATAATGGTTATCAGCACAAATGGAGAAGGTGAATCTGCCAGTGGTGACACAGACAGCAAGAAAAACCTCACAGAGGCTCTAAAACCTCATCCCTCTATCCAAAGGTTTTGGCTGCACATATACACCATTTAAGAACAAACTACAGTTTATTGTCATGAAATATTATTTAAATAATATTACTATTATTATTGAATTATTATTACAAGAACATTTGCTGCCCCTATATGGGCCCTAAAATGGATGAAAAGCCTAAACTTTCTTTGTTTTGGCTTGAATAAGTAGGGACGGCTTAGAATACCTGGCAGGTTTTTTTTACTGTCTATATTTCCGCTAGGGATATGCACCATCTGTATTTGTCTTGGTAACCATTGTCATCGGGACTTGAAGTGACAGGAAATTCAAAACAGAAAAATAGGTAAATCGCCCAATGGTGACATTTTTTTTGGTGGCCATTTTCTAAGAACAGATTTTTCTGACATTGAAGACATGTCCTCTGACCTCCTGTTGTGTCTACAGCACAAGACGTAAAGGTATATATATGCCCAACGGGACACATACAACAAAAAAGGGGTGGGTTTTAACCCTTCCCTATGCTATCCCAAACTAAAAAAAAAAGGGTTTGGCGATACACCTTAGGCCTTGAGGTAAGGGTCAAGCACATAAAATCCAACAGGCAAAATCTCTCCACTGGAGCTGATGGGTGGCTCAAGTGATTACAATACTAAGATTACATGTAACACATAAGAGGACTTACCTTCACATCGGAGAAGTAGGTTTTCAGCATGTTGGAACTGGGGTAGCGTGTGTAGAAAAACATAAGCTTGGCCTTTTTCAAATGATTTGGAGACAGACCTTCCTGCATGTAGAATTGTGCTAGTCAAGGAAAAGATTTTCCAGATAGAGATGACATTTTCAAATGAAAACAAAGACAGTAAAATATATATGTAACTTTGAATACAAATTTTGCAATATTCTAGCAAAATTTTTACACACTTATTAAAAATGTATTGGTATCATGTA
>NW_017306269.1:2146185-2153859 GCF_000935625.1 Nanorana parkeri
AGCCAGCGGGGCCAACTAGCAAGATACTGAAGCTTGGCCCAGTGGGAGATTCCTCCATCCACACAGTTTAGCGTAGATGGAGGAATCTGTTGCACTTTTTCCATCTGACCATAGAAAATCTGCAGATAATCTATAGGTGTATGGCCAGCTTAAGAGAGAATAGATGCATTGTATAAAATCCCTTGACAAGAAACTGCAGTTGCCTCTAGAAACACACATGTCCAGCTGCAGTATATTATTTCAAACCCATATTATAAAGAACTGAGCTGGCATAGTTGCTAAAGTAATTGCTAACTGATTTAATTTTTCACTAGGAGCCAAACTTAAAAAAAAATCATATTTTGTTATACAGATGCTTAATTTACTATTCTCTGTGATGTTTAAACTGCACTGCAAATGAAACTATTATCATGAGATGATTGTGGACTAATCACAGTATTCATGACTATGGGTGGCAGCAGATCACCTACCACTTGACAGTAATTCATGGCAAATTTTGACACATTGGCCTTTTTCAACCAATTGCTTTTGTGCCCCTCCATGAATAGACCAATCACAGTAATGTTTGCTAGCACTCCTCCCTCTTGACCAAAGGGATAAATGTCTAAAGTCAGTGGGGGTCAATTTTTCTAAATTATTTAAAAAAAGTTCATGCAACAAATGTTAATTTAGTGAATAAGCTGAGGCTGTAAATGCTCTAAAGATGAATACTCAGTCATGTACAAGCGAAATAAAATAAAACAGGGTTCATGCATGCTCATGATTGGATGACTGATGTGAATCAAACTTCACCTAATGCTAGGTTGACATTCCTTTTCCAAACTAAGAATACTCTAGTCCAACCTTAACCTTTTTTACCCCTTGGGGAACCCTTGAAAACATTTTCTTATCTACAGCTCGGTGTACATTAGTATGGTCAGTGAGTTGTAGATGTAGCAAAAAACTTGTAGATATAATAAACACAAACACTATTAAAAATATAAAACTGATTTTCATACTAAATATCTGAATAATGGAGTCACAAAAACACAGGTCTGGAGCGTTCTAAAATTAGTGCCCGAACACAGATCCTACATCTATGGGAGTCAATGGGTTCTTCTCGTTCCACATCCCGCACTGTGATGTCAGGAATCTGAACTATAAGCATAGCATCTGCCCGGCAGTAGTAAATTAGTGGTAGCTGCAGGGGGAAAAGTATAGTTACCGTCGGGCAGATACAAGTCTGCTGCAATTGTGTTGAAATCCCTGGGAACTTCTTACAGAGCCCTAGGGTTCCAGGGAACCCAGGTTGAGAAGCCCTGCTCTACCCATATAGTAAATCAAGCCCAATGGAGAGTCTCGGGCAAATGACACTTCTGAGTGTTAAAACAAATATGTCTTCCTTTTTCTCATTTGACTAATTCAATATTCGTTGCACTGAACAGACAATTATACCATGTGTGACATTAGCATAATGAAAGCCACATACTGCAAAACTTAAAGTTCCCAACATGAGCTCCAAGACGAGGAAATAATTACTTTGAAAAAAAAAATATATACAACAAATAAGAAAGGAGTGCCCGATATTGTGTGTATTAAAGGAGTGTGCAGCTGGAAGTCAATGCCTTTCATACCCTCATTTGAATAATGTGCCCTGAATCTGTCACTTTGTTCATCTTCCTTATGCTCTGCGTAGACGGCATCAACAACAAATTAAGTTGTAAATAAAGGACAATCAACACTTTTGTTTTTTTTGTTTTTTTTGTTTTTTCGGTCGCAAGTGCAGGGGGAACATGTCAATGCAAGTCTTTTCTTTAGAAAGGGAGAGTGGCAAGCTACGGTTTGCTTATATAAGCAGAAGCATGGGAAAGTGGCGCAGACGGGGCCAATTAGAAGAATGTCCCTGAACGGAGCGGAGGCCGCCCTTGGACATCGTTTAGGCATCCCTTAGGCTTTATCACACGATTATTACTTAACGTGTAAACAATGTCTTACTGTGGAGCCGAATGGCACAACTGCATTTCCTGTTTACGCGCGGTCTATCAGCCTTTTTCTACAACATCAGAGATCGGTAGAACATATGAAGCGTTGCTAACTTTTTAATTGTCCTAATGAAGTGAAGAAAAAAGCTGATGCAAGAGGCCAAAGTTTTTGTTTTAAAGGCTAAACCCAACAAGAATTATGGCAACGGGCAACGCTTGAATAGGTTGCATGAAGTCTATGGTTTAAACATATATCAGGATAACACAACTGGAAATATCATTTAAACTGTATAACTATTTTTTTTTTACAGTATTATATTTGTCAGATGGGTACAGTTAAATGTAAAAGATTTTACAGGTAAAAATTACAATATCATTGAAGAAGCACAACAGCAAAACATATTGACCCTGATCTACCACAGTAGAAGAGCATGTTCACTTTGCAAGGGAATTTTTACTTAGTGAATGTGGGAAAGCGCTGCTGACTTTAATTACTGCACATATATGAATAATTTCCTTGCAGGTGATTGGATATTCTTTACAAAGTGAGTTTTCACTACATTCACAAGCTAAGTGAAACTTATCTTGCAAAGTGGAGATGCTCAATTGCTTTAATAAATCAGGGTCATTGCATTTTGGTAACTTTATAGCATTGATACCTGTAATGATAATATTCAGTATATGTCAGCAAAAAGGGTAGTCGCAAGGGTTGATACAAACCATATAACATTACTGGGGGTGCTTACAACAGCTGCCACTAGAAGGGGTGTTCCCATTGGAAGATTTTCCTTCTGTTTCTGTTCCAATGACAACTATAACATTTAGGATTTCGCAGCACTTTTTGTCTCGGTGATAATGGTTATCAGCACAAATGGAGAAGGTGAATCTGCCAGTGGTGACACAGACAGCAAGAAAAACCTCACAGAGGCTCTAAAACCTCATCCCTCTATCCAAAGGTTTTGGCTGCACATATACACCATTTAAGAACAAACTACAGTTTATTGTCATGAAATATTATTTAAATAATATTACTATTATTATTGAATTATTATTACAATAACAGTTGCTGCCCCTATATGGGCCCTAAAATGGATGAAAAGCCTAAACTTTCTTTGTTTTGGCTTGAATAAGTAGGGACGGCTTAGAATACCTGGCAGGTTTTTTTTACTGTCTATATTTCCGCTAGGGATATGCACCATCTGTATTTGTCTTGGTAACCATTGTCATCGGGACTTGAAGTGACAGGAAATTCAAAACAGAAAAATAGGTAAATCGCCCAATGGTGACATTTTTTTTGGTGGCCATTTTCTAAGAACAGATTTTTCTGACATTGAAGACATGTCCTCTGACCTCCTGTTGTGTCTACAGCACAAGACGTAAAGGTATATATATGCCCAACGGGACACATACAACAAAAAAGGGGTGGGTTTTAACCCTTCCCTATGCTATCCCAAACTAAAAAAAAAAGGGTTTGGCGATACACCTTAGGCCTTGAGGTAAGGGTCAAGCACATAAAATCCAACAGGCAAAATCTCTCCACTGGAGCTGATGGGTGGCTCAAGTGATTACAATACTAAGATTACATGTAACACATAAGAGGACTTACCTTCACATCGGAGAAGTAGGTTTTCAGCATGTTGGAACTGGGGTAGCGTGTGTAGAAAAACATAAGCTTGGCCTTTTTCAAATGATTTGGAGACAGACCTTCCTGCATGTAGAATTGTGCTAGTCAAGGAAAAGATTTTCCAGATAGAGATGACATTTTCAAATGAAAACAAAGACAGTAAAATATATATGTAACTTTGAATACAAATTTTGCAATATTCTAGCAAAATTTTTACACACTTATTAAAAATGTATTGGTATCATGTAATATATAATAATATACATTTTAAATTTAAGGAAATGTTCAGCATCTTTTTATTATTTTTTAACATAATATTCATTTTTTCCTAATTCAAGAACACATATTCTTTCACTATATGACCTTTATTTACTAATAACACAACTAACAGATATGAGTTGAGTGATGAAACAAAGTAAAACATGCACCATGTTCTTGAATTATTTCATTTACCATTAATCTGCTCACTATTGCAACACTTTAAATAAACAAAGATTGCTCAAAATTTCCAGGTAATGAGTCTTGTCCCAGCGTTCAATTACATCAATTACAGAGTATTTTAAAGAATCTTGATAATTATTTTTTTCTATTTTTTTAATGACACACCACTTAAAGGGAACCTGCCATGGGAAAAATAGCAGCTACCTTCTGTAAATTGTTATTGTTTGGCTGCCATGGCTCCTCTGGCTCCACAACTTAGTAGGTCACTGTATTTGGGGAATATATGCAGCTGTTGAAGGTAGATCTTCCAACCTGCATATGTGCTCAGTCACCTGCTTACTAACTAGTTACATCAGAAGATCGAGATGATAACTACTAATAGAAACATTACACAAAATAAGAAAGAAAATTAAAAAAAGAAGGAAAGAGAGAAAAAGAAAGAAAGAAAGAAAGAAAGAAAGAAAGAAAGAAAGAGAGAAAAAGAAAGAAAGGTTATATTTGTATTTTCTAGGTAAAGCTTTAATTCTTTGAATCTCATATAACCTCCAGTATGTCTTTTACCCAAGTGTCATCCAATCAGTTCATTTACAAGCGATCATCTTTCCAGTTCTTAGAAGAATCCCCGAACACAGTAGGAAAGAAGACTTAATTGACCTTGGGGGGCTACATTGATTTTCGCCACATGCATCTTCATTTCTGATAAATTATGAAGCCATTAATTTGCTGGGGAGATGGAGGGACCAGCCTGCAGCACAGATGTGTCCTAAGCAGACAGGCTTACTGCTCACTGAAATGCCAAGAAGTGCTGGAGGAGAATGAGAAGTCCTTAAATGTTAGGTCTCGTCCCCTGTCCTCCAGAAACCTGTGAGCACCATTCTACCCAAACGTTTCATAGATACATCTTTTCTTTCTTTCCTATCTATCTATCTATCTATCTATCTATCTATCTATCTATCTATCTCTCTATCTATCTATCTCTCTATCTTTCTATCTTTTTTTTGTATCCACAGAAAGATAATAATTAGTAACTGAACATATTTGATAACATTTGTATTTTCCACAGATTACATAAGAGCTAAAAAAATAAATAAAAATCTTTACATATAAAAGATATGAATGGCTGTATTTATCTGCTTATCTATCTATCTATCTATCTATCTATCTATCTATCTATCTATCTATTTTTTCTATGTATCTATCTCATATTATCTCATATCTATTAGTCTATATATCCATCTATCTATCCATCTATCTATCTATCTATCTATCTATCTATCTATCTATCTATCTATCTATCTATCTATCGTGTATCTATCTTTCCATCTCTCTATCTTTCTCTCTGTTATAATAAATAACCTTCATTTAAAGAATATAAATCACTACAAATGACAAACAAATGTATATGTTTAACAGAGTTCCTGATATATTATTGTAACAGTTTCTGCCTGTGAGGTTTAATCATTACAAAGGAAGGTAATTTCACTGACATACTTCTTGTGCCAAGAGAAGAATTGAAAGAACCTTCGGTTACCTCCATTAGACTGATGGAGAAGTCTAAAAGTGCATTATACTCTCCAGTGCCATCTGTCAAAATGCATAAATGAAATAACGGCAGCAAGCTGTCACCTACAGCTCGTAGATAAGGCTCGCTGGAAGTCAAAACTTCTGGATAAAATACATCTTTCTATCTGCGTGTCTTAATACGCTGTGAGATTTGAGGAAGACCGGTACAGAGATACTACTTAAAACATCACTGAGTTTCCTCTGCGATTGTAAATGGTTCCCTGGTTACTCTCTGCTCCTCCCTACCTAACAATGAGATAAATCACCTATTTGGACATTTATATAGATATATGGCTTAGTTCTAAATGAACACAAGTTTATAATATTCAGATTAGTTACATGAGTCTAAACCTTTAACTTTCTGTGATTCTGGTATGATGTTGGTGTCCACACCAGGATGTTACAACAAATGTATTTTTAAAAAAGTGTTGGAGGGGATAATTGAAAATAAACTTAAATCAGTAGACCTGTCATCAAAAAACACACTTCATCTGCAGGGCAGAATTACTGAATACATTTTTTTCGAGTAAACCAATACTTCCATCCTGCTCTGAGGAAAAATTACTTCTCTGACCTACATTATGTCACTTACCGCCCAGGCAAAGATGACATGGTCTTTAGATACCAGATGCACTGTGGGTGTATTGCATCATTAGAGACTGCAGAGTGTCTATGCTTTCAATCAGGTAGACTTTGTCAGCAAGTTGAGAAGATCAACTGGAAGCAAAGCCTTCTACTGTAATGATTCAATATTCACTTACGGGCAGCACAGAGGCGTAGTGGTTCGCAATTCTGCCTTGCATCACTGAGGGTCCCCAGTTCAAATCCCGGTCAAGACACTGTCTGCAAGGTGTTTACATGTTCTCCCTGTGTTTGCGTGGGCTTCCTCCCACACTCCATAGTCATGCTGGTAGGTTAATTGGCTCCTGTCTAAATTGGCACTTGTATGTATGCATGTGGGATAGATTTAGGACCTTAGATTGTAAGCTCCTTGAGGGCAGGCCTGATGTGAAAGTACAACTATGTAAAGTGCTGCTGTAATAAATACATGTACTTCCCCCATATAGTTACAAATCATACATTAAACATGGTAAAAAAACAACATACATGTGTATGTCAGGGCAAAACTTCATTCAGCACATCTCTCCGACACATGCACATTTCCCCATGTTACATCCCTTTAAAGGCACTGTAAGTACAGAATATACATGTTGATCTACCAGAAATGCAGTGTGCTCCTAATTCCCTGTGTGAGTTCAATTCCCAGTGCATTTGCTGCACTGAAATGCCAAGCATTGTTGTCAGCCCTTCCTGATGGACTAAGAACTCCCCCTATCCTGCACTCCTCTCTGTCCCTCTCCACATGCATGCATTGATTTCTTTCCCAGCAAAAAATTGCTGCCACCCTGACTCCCAAGAGCCTGCCCACACACTGTTTGTAGTTAAATGACTTCATCTCCCAAGAGTCATTTAACTACACACAGTGTGCAGACAGGCTCTTGGGAGATGTAGTTCTGGGGGGGGGGGGGTCCGTGTCTGGAAATAACAACACAGCAAAAAGCTGTTTATCACAACAGAAACAAGGTTAAAAAATAGAAAGAGGGGAGAAGAAACGTTTGGGGGGAAATTTGGGTAAGGCGTGGACATACCAATTTTTTTTAGTAATATCAAATAAACACTGAAAAATAAAAAGCCTATAGGCCCACTTTAAAAGTGGAGTATACCTTTAACTGAATCTGATGCTCATTGGAGCTACCATTAACAAGGCATCAAGTAGGCAGAAAAGACTAGCGCAACGCCTCCTAGCAAAGGCGCCATTTAGTAAATATTATATAAATGGACGATGGGTTACTTTCCCTTTTAAGTGATTGCACTGATGACCCAACTGT
The DNA here is from genome assembly GCF_000935625.1 of Nanorana parkeri. Taxonomy (NCBI): domain Eukaryota; kingdom Metazoa; phylum Chordata; class Amphibia; order Anura; family Dicroglossidae; genus Nanorana; species Nanorana parkeri. The sequence continues at coordinate 2,153,664 of NW_017306269.1, forward strand.
TCTTCCAAGAAAACCCAGACGGTTTCCAGGATACTTACACACGCATAATGAGTCATGATGGAAGAGACTCGGCAAACATACAGCTGTACTGAACGCGAGCTAAGCCCCATTCAAGGCCAGGAAAGAAAATGAGCACAAATAAATATTAAGGAGCTAAGGGAAGGGGGGAGGGGTGGTGCAAGGGATGGAGGGAGGG
>NW_017306269.1:2153878-2154080 GCF_000935625.1 Nanorana parkeri
AGGGGATGGAGGGAGGGAGGTGGAGGGGGGGGGAGGTAAGTGTGTACACTGCTAGAGCAATTCTCTAACCCAGAAGTTCATGCAGCCTGCCTGGATGCTCATAGCCCTAGCTTTGTGAAGACAGATGACATGCAATGCAAAATAGACAATAACTGCTGAAACTTGAGCCAGCTGCTGGGTGTAAAAAAAAAAAAAAAAAAAG
>NW_017306269.1:2154270-2167069 GCF_000935625.1 Nanorana parkeri
ATGATAAATCCATAAATTAATGAAAGACATCTGCTCAGGAACATAAAAGATCACAGGAACAGTGTACTGCAGCTGAACCTAAAGCAGTGTTCAAACAGCCTGAGTCTTGTGTTGTCTGTTTACAAAGTACAATGTAGCCATAACTAAACAACAGCAACACAAAAGTGTATGGAAGAGGCTGGGGCGTGTGCGGCGGAGGATCGGAGGACGGCCGGGGAGCACAGACCAACCTGGGACTTGAGTGTACATCATGACTTGCTAGTGGCAAGGTGCACTAGAACCTGGCTGTATTATTCTGAGAAGAATTGTTATCAATTGTAATTATTCATCGTCTGCAGAACAGGAAACAGAATCGCCGTAGTAGATTTTTGCTACATGTGAATAATTATTTTTGGGCGTAAAATTGGGTGTAACATGTTTAAATTGTGTCTTTTAGAGAAGGGGAGAGAAAGAAGTGAAGAAAAATCTTCCTAATTGGACATAGATGACAGAAACTGACAAGCTTTTCCTATTATCCCCTGTTTATTACATGAACAAGTTGCATTCCCCCTTTTTTCCTTATTCCTGTACTTTGTTTAAACCAGAATTTTTTTTAGCTTTAGGTATACTTGGGATCCTCAAACTTTGTAAACAAAGGGCCATTTTACTGCTCTTTAGACCGTATGGAGGCCAGATTGTGGCCAGCGGGAGTAGAAAATTCCCCGTAGTCAACGGGAATATATAATGCCTCATGCTCAGTGGTCAGTGTGAGTCAAAAATGGCCCAGTGACCTAATGCCTGTGGTTAATGGGAGTCAGTGGAAGGAAAAGTGCCCCATTGTTGGTGCCAGTGGGAGGAAGAATACACAATCATTAATGTCAGTGGGAGGAATAGTGCCCCACCATTGATGTCAATGGAAAAAATAGTGGTCCATCATTGATGTCAATGGAAGAAATAGTGGCCCATCATTGATGTCCGTGGGAGGAATAGTGCCCCATCATTGATGTCAGTGGGAGGAATAGTGCCCCATCATTGGTGTCAGTGGGAGGAATAGTGCCCCATCATTGATGTCAGTGGGAGGAATAGTGCCCAATCATTGGTGTCAGTGGGAGGAATAGTGCCCCATCATTGATGTCAGTGGGAGGAATAGTGCCCAATCATTGATGTCAATGGAAGAAATAGTGGCCCATCATTGATTCATGTCAGTGGGAGGAATAGTGCCCCATCATTGATGTCAGTGGGTGGAATAGTGCCCCATCATTCATGTCAGTGGGAGACACCTGGGTGAATATACCCAGTGAGGACAGCAAATAAAAAAAATCAGAGAGTTTAAAACCTTCCTTACTCCATCCAAACCATAAAATAGTGTTGACTGTACATATACTTCAAAGCCAATCTGTGGGCATTTATTTAAACACACAGACACACACTTTCATGCAGTTATATAATAATTAAAAGTATCAATTGCATTTTAAATGCAACAAGTAAAAGAACCAGAATTCATATTTTCATCAACCTTCCACAATCCCCTGTATAGTAATGCTTACATCGGGAGAGGGAGGGTCAGTACTATGAGCCAATCAGGCTCTGTTGCACTGACAAAGCACATGCTGACAGTAGGACAGAGGAAAGAGATGACCTAATCTTTCTGCTGCTTCTCTGTCATTGTCCAATTATAGACTGTGCGCAGGACGGTGACCAAACCGTATAACTTAATTGCAGTAGAAAAAAAAAAATTGGGGTCACTGATCTAACTGTGCTGTTTGGCAGAGCTGCATAATCTCTATACTGAGCACTTTGCCTGGCATTCTTCCTGAAGTAACCAAAATGGTTAAGGACGGTGCATCTTCAGATATCTGCTATATTTGCTACATGCGTACAAAAGGATTACAATAACGACATGGTGCTTTTAAGTCTTTTGTGCAGCTGAACACTCCGCTTCCCCTGTTTAAGGTTAGAGAAAGTGCACCTGTATTCCTGGAGCTGGGCTATGAAGGCGCTGGCAGTCTTTGCAAGTGAATAGGTTTAATCAAATATTAAGTTTTATTCAAATAGCAAAAAGAAACAGCAGGCAGTTGTTGTTTTTCTGTCACTGATTTCCTTGCCATGCATCTTTTTTGCATCTTAAGAAAAGCAGCCTCGTCCAAGCCCAGACATTTGCATTTATCAAACTGAAGCACAACTAAAGTAGTGTGTATACCTAGGACATCTGTACAGGTGGAAACACATCTTCCATGCAGATGACAAGGCTGTCACAGGATTGGCAAAGCTCCTGCAACAACTGATTCTGCTTCTCATTAATGACACTCGCCGCTGTCAGATGTTGGGTGAATTCTTTCAAATTAAAAAAAGGAAAAAGCAAAATAAATCTCCATTGTATTTTTAATTGCGAATGACCCTTAAAGCAGAACTCCATTCTAAAAAACATATTTTTGTTAAAGTCATAATAAATTAGTGATGAGTGACTGAGTCTTCGCATTGGAAAAATTTGGGCAAAAAATTGGGCAAAAATTTGGGCAAAAATTTGGACATTTTGGTGAATTGTGTAGCCGAAAGTGAAAGTTAAATTAAGGTGGACTGTAACGGTGCAAAAGGCTTTACATCACTCCCGAGGGTTAGAGAAGTTCCTTTCGACAACCCTTTGGCAAAGAAAACAGTTAATTATTAGGGATGAGCTCAGGTTCGCATGGAACCCATATCTCCTCCGAACAAGGAAATGCCATGGGCGCTTCCACTCAATAACGTGTGGGCCGGGCATTCCCATAGCTGCATGTATGCTTGTGCTGACATAATTTACCTTATATGGCCACATAGCTATATAAGGTCAATATAATTTACCAACTATAGGCAAGTAGCCATACAAGGTTATTGACATCACTGCATCCCACCCCCTTTGCTTTCATCAAGCTGATTGGATAGCATGAAGGAGCTTCCTTCTGTGTTTGGGAGAAGCTCCTTCTGTGTTCGGAAGACTTAGTTTTGGAGCTGATGCAGTATGAACCTGAGCTAAACCCTACTCATTAGTTGGGATCATTACATTCAATTTTAAAGAGACCCTGTCAGCAACTTATAAAATTGCAGGTTAAAGCATCAAAAATGATGCATTTTAAGTGCTTAGCTACGGCATTTATTTTTTACATAAACAACTTTTTATTCACTGCTCCGGGAAGAGTCAATTTCCTAGCACAGCTCCCTTCCTTCTTGCATGTTATTGCCCTCTCTTCTTCTGGGAATGTCTAATTACTCTCTGTGCTGGCCCAGCTCCTTCATACCTGCACCTCTCCACATAACCGTTTATGTAGCTGCAGAATGAGGAATGAAGGGGAAGACTTCAGCGTGCCACTACAGTGATAGCTCTGAATCTGCTGGGACTGTTGACTTTATATCCAAGATGATGGCACCCAGCAGAATGCTTTTGGATATCTGATTATGAAAAGGGTTTACAGCTAAAATATGTTACATGCATATATAATCTTATGGGTACATTATTGTAGAAATTAATGTTGAGGCAATAGGTCTCTTTAAGGAACACCTCTGCTGGATTCTACTCATCAACATTTAATTAATGGACGGAATATTTAAGACACACACAATACTCTGTTCCCTTTTCTGGGAACCTGATGATTAGAGGATGCAAGAAACAATTTGTTATTATTTTGTACTGAATTGTTTACAGTATATAAAATCCAGAACAGATATTTTTCTTTACAACCTACAGTTTTCCATTCAGAATCTCTTTCTCTATTTTGTTGATAGTTCATACATTAGTTAAAATTTGCTTCTTTCTTTTTCCAAACCACTTACTGCATATGCAGTTTTCCACAAAGCATCATTTTATCTATCTATCTATCTATCTATCTATCTATCTATCTATCTATCTATCTATCTATCTATCTGTCTGTCTGTCTGTCTGTCTGTCTGTCTGTCTGTCTGTCTGTCTGTCTGTCTGTCTGTCTGTCTGTCTATCTATCTATCAATCATTTGATTTGCTTCTCCATAGGGTGCTATTTATAAAAATTAGAGAAAATGAAGTCCACCCCTGACCAATCAGGCTCCTTGTTTAATGACTGGTTGCTCTGGTCAGTTCTATTTGTTGATGTCTGTTTCCTCCCACTTCTCTGCTTTCCATACACAAGTATTATTTGAGCCATGCTTTGTTTTCTATCAGATCTGCAGCTGTAAAACATAAACTTGTAAACATTCTTGTCGGCTTATATAACTGTATGGTTACTATATAACCCTGTACAGCAGCTTGTAGAAGCAGAGATAGAATGAAGCAAGTTCAGGAGTGAAGATGAATCTGTAGCATATAAATACCTTTGACAAGGGATCGGGACATTCAGCCACAACCACAGCAACCAGGATCTGAGATCGCCTTATCAGAAAATAAATAAGAAAAAAAAAAGATAGCACAGGCAACTATTTGGTAGCTTCATACAGCTGAATTGTGTGTTTAATTCTGCTCAGTGGCTTTCCAAAATAATTTGCTTTGTGTACGTAAGGACAAAAGATTTCTATGTAAGGCTCAACAGAGGTTAATCATGCATAGCAGGCAGCTGCATGGAGCCTGCAGAGCAGACTTCTGGCTAGATGGGGCAACTTTGTGCATCCAGAATACATGAGTACCTGTGTCTTGTTGTCTGCACAACACACACACAGTCACAGATCTCTTGCTCGCACATACATAAAGACACATACTAGATTGTAAGCTCTTGCGAGCAGGGCCCGGCGTTGAATTTGTATTGTAACAGTATTGTCTCCCTTGAAAAGTGCTGCACAAACTGTTGGCCCTATGTATATCCTGTATAATAATAATAATAATAATTACAGGGTCTCCCTCTGATTTGCACTTTCCTTTTTCCAAAGGATTTTATCAAAAAAACGAAATAGCTGACCTACCTACAGTTTAAACCCAAGAGCAACATTGTGTATATTGCAGCTTACCAATGCTTAGATGTGTCGCTGCATTAGTTTTCTTTTGTTGAGGCCTTTTACCTTTTGTTTTAACCTTTTGATCCTGCCAGTAACAGACTTCTTCTCCTAGGGTGAAAACCTGCACTCACTGTACCATACATTTGGAGGAGCAGAAGTGCAACCCTAGGATAGGAAGTGTACACCTCCCCCATTCCTTCCCTATATTACATAGGGGCAAGTGTTCTGTATTGAAAAGAACTGGCCAAGTTGATAACACTGATAATAATGCAGAGCGCACAGCACACAGAACTGGATTTTGGCCATGGCCATTTAGAATTGACATGGACCTAACTTATACTATTTGTCTGTTCATAATATTCTGGATTTCGGATATTTCCATACACTGAAAAATAATGTAAAGTTGAAGTTTAAAGGAGAACTATGGGGCCAGTGTTTTTCCCCATAGTTCTCCTTATCTGCTTATATTTTACCTTCCTTGGTTACTCATTTCCCAAGTCATCAACATGCTAATGAAAATTTAAAAAAAAAGAGTTTCCATTTGTATTGCATACCTTATCCTCTGTGCTTCTCAATGTAATGCAGGCAGATCATGGCTGATGGGAGGGGCCAGTATGGTGCAGCACCCTGCCTCAGTACCCCACTCATAAGCCATTAGCCCTGATGCAAGCAGTGGGCTGATTCTTAAGAGGTATGTAAATATCTAAATACCTTGATGGGCGGGCTGTAGTTGCATGCAGACTGCCCTAGGTATTAGCCATGTGTATTGCTGAGCCTCCATGATTGAAAGAACTAAAATCCAATGAATAAAAAGGGGCAGATCGTGGACAGTTAGGCTGGGGAGGAAAAGCACTATAAGATGCTGGACCTCCTCCAGCCGGAAAATGAGGCGTGATCTATCTGACTTGCTGCATCTTCTAGTGCCTTGGTTCTCAACTGGTGGGTCGGGACCCAAAAGTGGGCCGCGACCCCGTGTTCAGTGGGTCGCCGCATGCCTTCCACTTTTCTAGGTGAGAGGCTCATCAGACTCCCCCTAGCGCAGCACTGTCAGTTCTTGTGCCAAGCAGCCATTCAAAATATGCTGCTCGGTGCCAAGTGTCAGCATGAGGTGGGGTGCACTGGGGGTATGGCTGCAAGGGAGCTCCATCCATACATGCATTGCTTATAGTTCCCTCGCATGTCCTGTAGCAATGCCTGGACTGGAGTGAGGTCACATTCTGGCTCCCGCCACCTCAACAGGTGCACATGGGAACTGTACAAGCAATGCACATATGGATGGAGCTCTGTCACAGCACAGCAGCCCATACTGCTGTGCGTTCCATTGCGTGCAACTTGGGTCGCGACTTAATGCACGACTACAAATGTGGGTCTTGAGGTTACACAGGTTGAGAACCACTGTTCTAGTGCACAATGTGAGTAAGAAATTTCAGTACAGAAGAGGAGCCTGTACAACTGTGCAAGACTGAAGGTAAGGCTGGAGTTCAGCTTTAAAATGGTATTCCTTAGAAGTGTCCTCTGAGGTACACATACTACTGCTTCAGGAACCATGAAATACACAGTCATGTTCAGATAAAAAAGACTCTATTCCCTCGTCCCCAGTATATTAGATCCCACGTCTTGCTTAGCTTATCATATCTACCTGCCAGCTGTCACTTTCGATACCTCACTTCTTCTTCTTCCATTATCCCTTTCTCACTCTTTTATTCTGTCAGCGGGAGAATTTTTACAGGTGATCATCAGTTGCGTTATTTTTCCTCAAATAGAGCTTTTCATTACATGGGACAGTTATAGATTTCCAGGTCAGTTGGTGAGGAAATCCAGTGACAGTTCGAGAAGAGGTTGGCTAATGTATCATCACCACCTCTCATTCTCAGTGACAAATCAATATGTGTCCTCTTACCAACATACCTCATGTCTCTCTCCCTTCATTTCCTCATCCTTTTTCTTTTCTGACTTCCTCTTTCTTTCTTTCTTTCTTTCTTTCTTTCTTTCTTTCTTTCTTTCTTCCACCTGCACTTCCCCTTTCTCTCTTCATGCTCTCTCTCTCTCTCATGCTCTTTTATGTCACTCTCTGTATCTCTCTGTATTGTCTCTCCCTCAGTCTCTCTTCATTTTCTCTCTATTCTCATCTCGCTGTATTGTCTTGGTCTCAGGGTCTCTCTTCTTTTTCCTCTCTATTCTCATCTATCTGTATTGTCTCTGCCTCAGTGTCTCTTTCTTCTTCTTTTTCTCTCTATTCCTATCCCCCTGTATTGTCTCTCCCTCAGTCTCCCTCTTCTTTTTCTCTCTATTCCTATCCCCCTGTATTGTCTCTCCCTCAGTCTCCCTCTTCTTTTTCTCTCTATTCCTATCCCCCTGTATTGTCTCTCCCTCAGTCTCCCTCTTCTTTTTCTCTCTTTTCCCATCCCTCTGTATTGTCTCTCCCTCAGTCTCTGTCTTCTTTTTCTCTCTATTCTCATCTCTGTGTCTTGTCTCTGCTCAGTCTCTCTCTCTCTCTCTCTTCTTTTTCTCTCTATTCCCATCCCTCTGTATTGTCTCTGCCCCAGTCTCTCTCCTTTTTCCTCTCTCTTTCCCCTTTTGTTTTGATAATTTTCTTTCTCTTTCCCTCTCTTACGAGATAATTCTCTCCTGTAATAATTAACCTCTCCTGTAAGATTTCCATTCAATGAGAGTCAGCAGTTGACTAATACTTCCGCTTATCTTTCAACGTTGGCTAGTGTTTTCATATTCCAGGGAAGCAGGTTAAAACCGTCTGCGTCACGCACACGGCTCACCCCAGCCAAACTACAAGCGTGAACACTTTTTGTTTTTATGTGTGCCTGTGTCAGAATGCTAATAAAATATTAAGGGTGTAAGTCATGGTGCCCCTGCCTAAATGCAGATTGGAAATGTGGGGGCCTTTTCAGTGGGTTCCAAGGCCTCAGGCTCTTTCATCTCCACGTTCTGCCAGTGCTGTTAACCTAACCTCTCTAGAGTCTTATTCACTAAACAGTCATAAGCTGAGATTCGTCCTATCCAAGACACCACGCTCTTCAGTTCCAAATATCCTGGGTGGAATCCCATATCGATGAAGAAAACTGTTATTACCTTTGGGATGAACAAAACCTCGCTAGACAATGAGGACCAAATATTGCCCAAGGCAGTCAGTGACATTTTACCCCTCATTTTAATTCTACTGCTTAGTCAATTAAAGCATAAAGCCCATTTGAAGTCTTGTTTTTACACTTGTTATGCAATCGAGCTGCGTAACAAGTAAAGAATATGCCATTTTTACATTTTTCTCTATGATTGCGATAAAACAGTAAGAAGCTGCTTTGTGGTGGCAGCACACTGGAGAGCTGAACCACTGCTCTCACACAAAGCGCACTGGTCTGGATCTGGGTCAGCAGTCCAACAACCCCCCTTCCCTGAACAGTTCTCCAATCAGCAATGCTATTCAGACAGCATGAGTATTGTTGATTGGAGTACTGTGCAGGGGGCATGTTGGAATGTTGGTGACCTGGACTGCAGCGTCTGGCTCTCAAGTGTGCTGCCAACATGTTACTGTTTTAATTATGAAAGCCTTAATTTTTAAAAACATTTACTTTACTAAGTGAAGGGTTGCTTACAGGCCCTATTTTTTTATGGAGAAACAAAAAGACCTTATTTTACTATGTTTTTTTTATTTTTCTGAAGCCGACTGGGGTAATATCTGGTTGGTACCGCTACAAATACTCTTTAAATCTGATTGATTGCTGTCATCAATCATACCACCCTTTCTTTACCCCATCTTTCATAAAATGGTCCACAAATGCTTTACTGGCACAACAAAATACTGCAAGTCTTTAGAGATCAATCAGAGATTTTCTTACACGCTGTAAATAATAAAGCACATGATGGGCTGTTTGGACTGCAGTCTTATTTACCTGTACTATTAGACTGTTCAGGTGCAAAAGGGCCATTAGGACCCCATTTATACTAGATAAGGGTCCTATGTGCTAAGACCCCTCAATCTGTCTCGTACAACTGGATGTAGCTTACTTCTATCTATCACTCAATACAAATACAATAAAAATTGTTTGTTGCATGGGGAAACCAAACCATGGTTTCACACTGGGGCCCTTTAGTGAATCTTGCCTGACAATGTGTCCAATAGTTTGACAAATACAGACACACTAGCAGTATAAAGAGCAACGCTGATGTGTAAAATGTAGCAAATCATATCAATAAACTAGATTGCAATTAAATGAAAAGTAAATGCTGTTTGACTGCTTCATCAAATATGCCCACAAGTGAACAACAGCTCTCAAGATGCCTAAGCCTCATCAACCGATCAAGCATAAATATTTCTCCTCTATGCTGTTAATATACAGATATAAACCAAACTAATGTAGACTTTTTCTGCCATGTAGCGAACCTTATTGAGATTCCTCAATAAAGAAAGCGGCTGGTATGAAATGCTGCGTCTGTGTTTTAGGGTTACATTTTAAATACTTTTCCAACAAACACACTTCATTTGTAACCCTTTTTGCCTCTGACAGACATCATATTCAATCTAAAAAGTGCCCAATGTTTCAGTGTCTGAAAGAAGAAGTGACTTTCAATTTCTAAGTTCCACTGGAAGAATAACCTCTGGAGCCTGATTATTTTAGCTATGAACAAAAGAGGCAAATATCCTTTCACTCAGGCTTAACACATTCGTTATGCATTATGTTAGTGTGCCCATACACATCCCTAAAACACATTTGTGGGAGAATGGTCACCTTCATCCAAAAATTAATATTTATACGCATACTGTCAACCAAAACTATACACAGGCGTTTTATATCTCTTAAGGACTCCAGTGCAGAGATATTCCAATCAGAGTTTCCAGTTCCATCAAACTTCCAAGTTATTTATGAAACCAAACTATATTGGCGCTCTGCCTGTATTGTCTTTTCATAAATGTAAGAACCTGAGGGTCTGTATAACATTTTGGGGTCCTCTTCTATCAGTGTGCCATTTTGTTTTGGGGCCCCAAAATATATTTATTACTGACACCTACTACATAGGTACAGTAATCATAAAAAGTGTATCTTAGAGGCCAATTTAGGGTTACAACTCATAGGTTGCACACTTAGGAAACAAGATACAGACAAGGGCAATATGTTGGCTGAGGAATTAGGAAACCTGCCTCGTTGCCCCGAGTTTGCATGTTCCCTGCATGCTTTTGCTGTGTCTTTCCTTTAGGTGCTTCAGTTGCCTACCACCAGCCCAAAAGCATTTGATGATTGACTTTCCCCACACTACTACATACACATATCACTGTATTTATGATATTAGATTGTTAAATGCTTTCGGCACTGATAATAATTTTCAGTGCTGTTCTGGTAGGCACTACAAAATGGTTTTGTACTCTATAAATAAAAATAATTTAGGGGGTTCATCTTAGTGGAATGAGACTTGCCAAGTGGAGCCCATACAATTATACTGCCACTAATTCACACTAGAGCTGGAGGGAGCAGAGATGAAATGCACTGTTAGGGAAATCTTCCTCCTAGAAAATCTGAGATCCGATGGGTGATTCTACCAAGCTATATGAGTTTTTATGGTTGCCCTTTGGGTCCTGAGAAATTATAAACATTTCTGCAACATCAAATGTGCTTAGTAGAAATGTTTCTAACAGGAGTGATAACTACCATTTCTAAACGGAAATGTCCTTTAGTGCTTAACCACATGCATTCCTACATACCGAAATCAAGGAAAAATACTGTGTCTGGCAGAAGGGCAATCTTCATGAGATCCTTAGTGAGGGATCTTATTGTATATGTCTGGTGATACTCAGACGATATCACAGGAATTATACAATTCCTTTCAAAGTTATCCATTAATACATGAACATTTGCAGTTCCCACCTGACATTATTGAACCTACTAATTGCATAATTGTAGAAGTTAAATGTCACAGTAAATATTACAACTAAATTGCTTTCATACTGTCATTTTAAATAACGCTTATGATATTACCTTTCAGCAGCACACGCAAGTCACCAGTGCATAAGGTTTGGGAAAGAAGGCAGCAATAGGGAGATATGAACTCTTTGGATCATAAAAAAAAGTTTAGACTGTAGCAATAAAAGTTTTAACAAAAGCTGAAAATAAACATAGCTGTAGATCACTATTTATCATGGCAACAATAATGCAGGTCACTTTTATATTTCACTAATTAAGTAAAGACTTCAAAAACGTTTTGTGTTCCGGCAAAGTTTTACATATACATATGTATATATACAGTATATATAGATATATATCTATATATATCTATATATATCTATAGATATATATAGATATATATATATATATACACATATCATTCAATTCCAGATAGAGACCAAGGTTTTGGTGCATCTACTGTAATTTTTTTCAGTCATTTCTTACTGTAATTTTTTACGGTACATAATTTTACAAACATTATAGTCCTTGATGACCTGGCTGGATAGCACTAATAGATTATAAGAGCATAGCTTTTTCAAACCAGCATTGCATTACCAAAGAGGATTACCTCATAGCTTGGAGAAATATGAATATGAGAATTACCTTATAAACAGCCAACTGGATCGTTATTCCTGAATGACCTATATAAGCTGTCTAGTACAGTAGCGTAGCGTGCACAGTCCTGTACAGTAGCAAACACATTTAAATATCTCAAGCTAGCATTGCGTGAGAATGGAAAACAACATAGGCTTGGATGGTGTGGACCCCTAATTTTACCAACAGTTAACTTTCTTTGGGCAGCAACTCTTGGTAATTTCATAATCTCAACACTCTTAAAGCATTATCTCACAGGAGGCCCCTGGTAAACACATCAAGGGAGATTCAATAAGGCACTTGCAAAACATTTCTTGGCAGTGTGTGTACTTGGAGGCCTTGCACCAAATTCATGAAAACCCTGCAACATTTTCATTGCTAGTACCATCACCTGCGACAAATTCAAGTAGTTCTTATTTGTGAAACATTTACTATATGGTGGTATTCTTGCAACAAATGCATAAACAAATACCACCATATTGGTGATAAAAAGACCTCTTCCAAGTTGGAATACTTTGTTGATTGTATCGCATGTGTAATTACTGTGTCGCATCTTTGAGTCAATTAGTGACAATTTGTCTTTAAGTTCATCTGGAACTGATATATGATACATTTCCACTACTCTCCCAACTTCTCTAAATATCTTTTCTGCCACAGGATAGGTGCAGGAGAGATGCTTGCAACGGTTCTGTCAGAGTTGCAACAGATTCATATACACCTTACCAACACATACATGAATCTGTCACAAGTTCCGTCATTTGTCACACTACCGTAAAACAGATTTCTAATGCAATTCTAATACAGTCTAAGGGATTAATTAGCTAGCGTTTAAGGGAAGGGTTTACTAAAGGAGTAGAACATGTTCACTTTGAAAGGGTATGTTCACTTAGCTTACTGAATGTGGGGAAGCTGTGCTGACTTCAATCATCCAATCACGTGCAAGCAAATTCCTGTTTTTTTTTTCTGTTTCCTTGCAATTGACTGTCATCCTTTGCAAAGTGAATTTTCTCCACATTCAATAAGCTAAGTAAGAATTCCCTTTTAAAGTGAAAATGACCTTGTAAAGTGAACGTACTTTACTCCTATAAGACTATAAGAGTCACACCTTGGAGTTTTGTGAGCTATATTAGACCCTGGGAACCACTATAACCTAATTTTAATCAAACTGATTTATAGAATAAAGTTGTATGCTCTGCGAATATTTAACATTCTGCTGACATTTCAGATGCAAAATCTCATACTTGTTTTCATCTTTTGGACTGGTATAATAACTGTAAAAGTAAAAAACAATTCTTACCTGCTTGCCAAAATTAAAAAAATGTCATTAAATATAATATTGAGAC